>NC_045440.1:78821396-78969404 GCF_002776525.5 Piliocolobus tephrosceles | reverse complement strand
CTTCCTTCAGGGTCTCTTGTAAGGCAGGCCTGGTGGTGACAAAATCTCTAAGCATTTGCTTATCTGTAAAGAATTTTATTTCTCCTTCACTTATGAAACTTAGTTTGGCTGGATATGAAATTCTGGGTTTAAAATTCTTTTCTTTAAGAACGTTGAATATTGGCCCCCACTCTCTTCTGGCTTGTAGAGTTTCTGCCGAGAGATCTGCTGTCAGTCTGATGGGCTTCCCTTTGTGGGTAACCCGACCATTCTCTCTGGCTGCCCTTAAGATTTTTTCCTTCATTTCAACTTTGGTGAATCTGGCAATTATGTGTCTTGGAGTTGCTCTTCTGGAGGAGTATCTTTGTGGCGTTCTCTGTATTTCCTGAATTTGAATGTTGGCCTGCCCTGCTAGGTTGGGGAAGTTCTCCTGGATGATATCCTGTAGAGTGTTTTCCAATTTGGTTCCATTTTCCCCCTCACTTTCAGGCACCCCAATCAGACGTAGATTTGGTCTTTTTACATAATCCCATACTTCTTGCAGGCTTTGTTCATTTCTTTTTCTTCTTTTTTCTTTTGGTTTCTCTTCTCGCTTCATTTCATTCATTTGATCCTCCATCACTGATACTCTTTCTTCCAGTTGATCGAGTCGGTTACTGAAGCTTGTGCATTTGTCACGTATTTCTCGTGTCATGGTTTTCATCTCTGTCATTTCGTTTATGACCTTCTCTGCATTAATTAGTCTAGCTGTCAATTCTTCCACTCTTTTTTCAAGATTTTTAGTTTCTTTGCGCTGGGTACGTAATTCCTCCTTTAGCTCTGAGAGGTTTGATGGACTGAAGCCTTCTTCTCTCATCTCATCAAAATCATTCTCTGACCAGCTTTGATCCGTTGCTGGCGATGGGCTGTGCTCCTTTGCAGGAGGAGATGCGCTCTTATTTTTTGAATTTCCAGCTTTTCTGCCCTGCTTTTTCCCCATCTTTGTGGTTTTATCTGTCTCTGGTCTTTGGTGATGGTGACATACTGATGGGGTTTTGATATAGGTGTCCTTCCTGTTTGATAGTTTTCCTTCTGACAGTCAGGACCCTCAGCTATAGGTCTGTTGGAGATTGCTTGAGGTCCACTCCAGACCCTGTTTGCCTGTGTATCAGCAGCAGTGGTTGCAGAAGATAGAATATTGCTGAACAGCGAGTGCACCTGTCTGATTCTTGCTTTGGAAGCTTCCTCTCAGCTGTGTACTCCACCCTGTGAGGTGTGGGGTGTCAGACTGCCCCTAGTGGGGGATGTCTCCCAGTTAGGCTACTCAGGGGTCAGTGACCCACTTGAGCAGGCAGACTGCCCCTTCTCAGATCTCAACCTCCGTGTTGGGAGATCCACTGCTCTCTTCAAAGCTGTCAGACAGAGTCGTTCACGTCTGGACAGGCCTCTGCTGCTTTAGCTGAGCCCTGTCCCCAGAGGCGGAGTCTACAGAGACAGGCCGGTTTCCTTGAGCTGCTGTGAGCTCCACCCAGTTCGAGCTTCCCAGCGGCTTTATTTACCTACTTAAGCCTCAGTGATGGCGGGCGCCCCTCCCCCAGCCTCGCTGCTGCCTTGAGGTTGCCGCAGACTGTTGTGTTAGCAAGGAGGGAGGCTCCGTGGGCGTGGGACCCTCCCGGCCAGGTGTGGGATATAATCTCCGGTGTGCCGGCGTTACAGCGCAGTATTGGGGTGGGAGTTACCCGATTTTCCAGGTGTTGTGTGTCTCAGTTCCCCTGGCTAGGAAAAGGGACTCCCTTCCCCCTTGCGCTTCCCAGGTGAGGCGATGCCTCGCCCTGCTTCAGTTCTCGCTGGTCGGGCTGCAGCAGCTGACCAGCACCGATTGTCCGGCACTCCCGAGTGAGATGACCCCAGTACCTCATTTGAAAATGCAGAAATCACCGGTCTTCTGTGTCGCTCGCGCTGGGAGATGGAGACTGAAGCTGTTCCTATTCGGCCATCTTGCTCCGCCCCCCGCATCTCTGTTTTAACTAAAGACTTTAAAAATATAATGAAAGAAATGTATTACTGGCTTTAAATTTATAATGAAAATAATTTTGTGATGTTTTCTATAACTGATTCATTTTATGAATGATTATTTATTGTATTGCCTATTTAAGTGTGCATTCTTCAAAATGTTTACTGCCTTTCCAAACTATTATTGCTCCATACTCAGTTCTATTTTAGACTTGTTAGTGACACTGCTGAACTACTAAATAATTATTTTATACCAAGTAAGTTTTCTTAACATCTAGGAAATAAGGCAGGTAAATTTTTAAAAATTTTTTTTAGGCTCATAAAACAACAAAAGCAATAAGTCATGAAAGTAAACCCAAGATTATTGCACTATATCTAGCCATCAATTATTTTCATATGGTACTAAAATGATTTTTCACATTAAGAGAGGCAGTTTTGTTATGTATTTAAATAAACACAAGCAGTCTTATTTTTGCCTCAAACATGTTTGCATAAAACAGATTTAATTATTTGTCTAGAGAGTTAAACAGCCTTTACATTGAAAATGCACATTATTAATCTATAAATATTTGTTATGGAGTTCCAAATTATTAAGGAGTGTGACTTAACATGTTTGCCAAAGTTAAGCAACAGTGCTATCAATACCTACAAGGAAAACTCTAAGGATTTTCTTTGCCTTTTGGAGTAAAAACACAATTTAATCTCTACCCCAAGCCTCCTTTCCTTTCTTTCTTCCCTCCTTTTTTCCCTCCCTCTTTTTCTGTCTTCTTTCCTTGCATCTTTCATCTCTGCTTCTTCTTCTTTTATTTTTGGTAATGTAACAAAACCCACAAAAAAGAAGAAAAGGTAAAGCATACAGTGGTATGCCGCTGGAAAACCTTAATGCTCTGAGAAATGCTTTTAATTGCAACCAAGGCAGTAGGGGGAAGAGCGTAAGAATATGAGGATGCCATAAAAATGGCTGAGCTAAGATAGTTATGTTAAAATGTTTGGGGTTTGAAGGTCTTATTCTGATAGCACAAACACATCAATTATATTTCCTGTATGTTAAATAGTAATATGAAAAATAGTTATAAAAATTATATATTCTTTAAATTATGGTAGATTTCTAAAAATAATTATTTTAAAGGCAAAAAAAAAAAATCTGACCTTTTGAACTCTCAATTCTATTCAACAGCATCTAAGGTAGCATTAAATCTAAACATTTACCTGAAATATGTCACATTGTTTGAGAAGCAACAGGAACAAGAAAATCAGAATTCTCATCAACGTTGCAGGAGGTAAACACCAATCAAAGCCATCCCAAACACTTTGTGGTTTAAAAAGACACTTTATAAACAAACTAAATACACTGTACTACAAATCTCTCATATTTTTTTCTAGGTAAAAATTGTTTATTCACATAACCATCTGCATTATTGGAGTAAAAGGTTATCTTGTTATTTGAAGGCAAAGTCTGAGGGGTAAGTTCCCTTGCACTCATGTGAGACAAATATGAAAACTTAGTTAAGCATAACACAATGCTGGCACTTTCACATATTATTACAGATAATTCTTCATCAATTAAGTTCATCAATTAACCTTTTAGCAAAGGGTTTTCTTTAATTTCAACTAGGGCTTGGACTGACTGTTTGATAGCAACATTTCTTTGCTTAACTGGTTTTGACGACTAATTGTCTCCATGGGCTTTTACTTATACATTCATCTCACTGGTTTAACAGCTGGTACTCCGGTTTACCATGTAATATGTGGCTGTTGATCATAAAACCCACCTTAATTCTAATTTTCTCCCCATACCTTGTCTTCTTTGTTTCTGATCTCTCTTCTGTTCTCTCCAGTGTCTGTCTATTCCCTGTTTCTCTCTCTCAACAATTTCTATAGCAAATGATCTAGACTTCTCTGTTCTTTCAGCTACATAAATGTTATCTTTTCATTTGATGGAAATTCTCCTCATCACTCTTCTCCATCTTTTCAGTCTATCTGATCATCTCATTCTGGAAATGACTATTTCTTTTTCTTTTTACATGAAGAGTTATTTTTCCCATTACTAGCCTTCACCTTCACAGATATAAAACCTAACTGTGCACTGTGATACAAATGGAATTCGAAATTATCAAGTGCAAAATTAGCATTAAAAAATCATAAGACAACAAACAATAGGGCTTTTATGTGATTTTTGTAATTGCATGAAACTAGTTACTCTGGCAATAATTGTTTGTGCTTCATTAACATGCAAAATGGTTTTATAGACTAACCCACACACAAAAGAAACCATTTTTGATGAGAACTGTGCTTTGTTTAATGTTAGACACCATTGTATTTGCTTTCCTAATATAACAGTTCTAATTAGTACCTAGCACTCATCCTGAGTTTTTCAGCTTGAACACTCTGAAGGTGACAATCAAGTCACAATTCCATGGCACTCTTTGTCAGTACCTGTCAAAATATAGCTAAGCCTTTAGGAGTTGTGATCTAAATACTGAAAAAAAAAGTTAATGGTTCAGAAACAATATGTCCTAGGTAATTTTTAAAAAAAGAAATTGCACATCAGCTCTTGCTTAAAAACATAATACCATTAATGCTACCTCATTAAATGTGGCCCTGACAAAACTAGATTTATCCCAATAATTTCTAAGCATTGTTTTTATCATTTGACCTTTGTCTGTCTGCGTGATTCATTTGATTTTACTTTCTTGGTGAGGCAGTACAGGTGGCATAAAAGCAAAAATTTAAACCAGTTAATAAGTGCCTGCACACTTATCAGAGGTGATTAGCCATTCATCTTAAAAGCATGAACATTATTCTCTTTAACTGCAGTGAAGAAGTGACTCCATTACGCTAGACTTTATCAGCCTAACCATTGTGAGGAGTTCCAACGATTATATCATGAGAAAACAATGCCGTTCCCTATTTGGGACTGTCTGGAGTTAGAAGATAATTCAGATTTCAAAGACATAGGAGGGGATTTCTCAGTTGTTATTGAATCTCATGACTTTCCTGAAAGTCCACAGGAGTGCAGAGGACTAAGTGTATTATGTGGTGCTGCCATTCATGGGTCCTGAATATCAAAAATATATCAAACATAAGATATGTTACTTTTGAGCAAATGACACACAAGATAAACTGGTGGATAACTTGAGCTCAGAAGTTCGACACTGGCCTGGGCAATATGGTGAAACCCCATCTCTCCAAAAAAAAAAAAAAAAAAATTAGCTGGGCATCGCACCTATAGCCCCAGCTACTTGGGAGGCTGAGGCTGAGGTTGGAGGATCCTTTGAGCCCCAGAGGCAGAGTTTGAGCCCCAGAGGCAGAGGTTGAGCCCCAGAGGCAGAGGTTGAAGTGAGCTGAGATGGCGCCACTGCACTCCAGCCTAGGCCACAGACTGACACACTGTCTCAAAAAAAAAAGGCAAGAAAGTCCTTTAAACATTTTAAAGTTAGTGTCATAAAGTTATCACCATTGGATGGGATTTCCAGACCCCCGTCCTCCTTTTCTTCTGTGTATTTTCTAGTTTTGCCACCTCTCTTAAAAGGTGACACCCAAAACATCTGTCTCTCTTTCATTCTCTTTACCCCATCTATTATCTATCTATCTATCTATCTATCTATCTATCTATCTATCTATCTATCTATCTATCTATCTCTATCTTGCCATCTTGCTGTCTAACTATGTATTATTTATCCATCTAGTTTTAAAGGCGTCTATGTTCAGAGTGCAAAATGCTGAATTTAGAGTGATGCATTAAGTCATAGTCTTGATTCAAAGGAGTTTATAAGTCACCATTGGAAACAGACACATAAACAATCAAATTGCATAGTTTGAGTCTGATTGGATGAATAAAAAAAAAGAGAGAGACAGATATGGTTTAATAAGAGTGTAAAGAGGTTCATGAAAATTTTTCTTAAGGAAAAAGTAATTTTTTTTTTTTAGGATTAAATAATGTAAGGACTGAGCCAAACTAAAATTTTAGTATATGGAAGACTATGTATTAGGGTTTTGATATTGCTAAACAAAACAAAACAAAACCTGATTTTGGCCTACTAACTAGTGTATATCTTGGATAATCATACACTATCAGGTAACAGTCTCTTGTTGCCTTTACTTATATATTTTCAGTGACTGATTTTCTGTCGTAACAGGATAGACTTAGATTCATTGCAATCCACAGACATCTCAGGAAATTCACATTTAATTTGAGCTAATTTGAGCATGAATCTTATGTGTTTTAAAAACCTCATTAAATGTAATTATAGAATCTCACATTTGCTAAGGGAATTTCATCTGAAACTTTGTCCAAGAAAATTCTATTAGGAATTTAGACCTTCTTTGCACCTGTGCTCTTTCCTCAATCTAACTGACCTTACATTGGATCCTCAAGGTTTTCCAGAATCCCTAAAGGAAAATACACAAACAAACAAACAAAAAAACTCTTCACAGTGTTATCAGATCATATTCTAAAACAGATGAAAATATGCAGCTGCTTTATTTGGAGTATAATATTATTAACTCACTAATAATATTCTCTTCTCTAATTTTGTATCTTCCTTCCACCACATGGTGACATACTCAGAGTAGTTTTTTGATATTAAGGAAGAGGAATCATAGCTAACTTGGTCTTCTGAATAGCCCACTGACAAATATAATGACATCCAAATACTTATCCAATCCATTCTTCATTCCAGCAATATTCAGACCTCATCATCGGCTAAATCCAAGCAACATATGTGTGTATGTGGTTTTGCAACTGGGCAAATAATCAAAGCAGAGGAATGAATACAACCATCTGTATGGAAATTGGTAAACTGCAAATTGGTCCCCTAACTGGGATTAGACAGAATGCATGTTTTCCCCAGCTCTGCTTCTTTCCCAGAATTTCATATACATCAATAACAATGGCTTTCCTTCCTTCAGCTAAAGATGGAGAGAGAGAGATGCTTTAAAGTTGTCAGTGTCAGGGAGGGTTTGTCCTGCATAGTTATAAGCCTATTATTTAAAAGAACAAAATGAAGGCTCGTTTCCTACAGTGAATTTAATACTTTTTCTGCCTTGTATTATGGCGATAGTGCTGAAAAGTAGAATTAGAAAAAAAAGAGAGAAAAAAATGGATTTTTTAAACTCAAAACTAAGTTATAACCCTTTTTGTATGATGACTCTGCTGATATATTTACTTACCAATGTCACTTTCAAAAAGCACAGTTAGAGACAAAGAATATTTGATAATTTTTCCTTTTATTTTATAGTTGATTTCCATTATTATGTGAAGTTTAGAAGAGTCTTCTAGAAGACTAATACAATACAATAGAGTATGATAGGAATCCTGACAGTAGGGTACTCCTGATATGCCATTGTTACAAATGTACAAAGTATAAAATGATAAACCAAGAAAAATAGATAATAGTGATGATGCAGCTTGTATCATTAAATCCTAAAGTCTATTACTTATATAAACCTGAAAAAATGAGTTTGTATAATTTGGGGAAGGCAAAAAATAAAATATATGATTCCATATAGATGATTATGATATTCTTGTCTGTGAAAAAATTCTTGTGAACATAAATATTATTTTAGTTATTTCTGATTTTAAAATGTAAGCTCTTTCAATTTAAAAGAGTACAATGGGAGGAAAAAGAATCTTGGCTTGAAAAGAAATGTCTTTTAATTTTACTGTGTGTTTTTGTTGTTGCTGTTGATTCTCACATAAGCATAGTCATATAAGCAAGCTGTTTGGAAATAGTAATATATTGATATCATATTTTGGGACAGGATATTAATACTGATTGTAGTAGGTTGAATGATGGCTTCTCAAAAAGAAGTATGTCTAAGTCCTAACCCCCAATATCAATGAATCTGGCTCATTTAGAAAAGGTTTTTGGCAGATGTAATTGATCAAAAGATCTCAAGATGAGCCACATGAAGCTGAAGGCAGAGATTGGAGCAATGCATCTCCAAGCCAAGGAACACTAAAGATGGCTGACAGCCATCAGAATATAGGAGAAAGGAATAGTACAGATTCTCCTTCAGCACCTCCAGAAAAAATCCCAACCCTGCTGACTTCTTGATTTTGGATTTTTAGCCTCCAGAACTATGAAAGAATATTTTTGTAAGTCAACTTTGTAGTAAGATGTGAAAGCCCTAGAAACGGAATACACCAATTTTTATATTACTGGCATTCAGGTATCATACTCAGCCTTCTAAATGAAAATTAGAAACAGTCATTTTACATCAACATACACTTCATAGAAAGCAACACACTAAACTCATGAATAAAAACAAAGTAAAAAAATGAAATCACTCCAACCTTACAATAGGGTGTTTAGCATAGAAAAGGGGTAGCAAATTAGACCTCAGGAAAACATCTCTGAGCCACCTAACTTCTGATTATCCTGGGATTTTTTTAACAGACTTTTATTTTTTATTTTTAAGAAGTTATAGCTTTACAAGAACATTGAGCGGAAGGTACAAAGAGTTCCCATATACCCCTACTCCTGCCCCCACTATCAACATATTGCACCAGAGTGGTACATTTCTGATCTTTTCACTCTTTTTTATTGTTTTGCCTTTTTCCATAATGTCATACAGTTGGAAACATACATTATATCATCCTTTCAGATTGGCTTCTTTCATTTACTAATATGCATTTGAAGGTTCCTCCATGTCTTTAAAGGTTTGATAGCATATGTCTTTTAATGCTAAGTAATATTCAGTTGTCTAGATGTATTCACTTACTGAGGAACATCATGTTGTTTCCAAATTCTGTCAATTATGCATGGAGCTTTTATAAACATCTCTGTGGAGGCAAACGCAATTGGGTAAATATCAAGGAGCATGAGTGTTGCATAGCATGATAAGAGTAGGTTTAGTTGTTTTTTTTAAAAAAAAAACTACCAAACTCTCTTTAAGTGGCTGCACCATTTCACATTCCCACATCAATAAATGTAAGTCCCTGTTTCTCCACATCCTCAATAGTATTTGGTGTTGTCAGTGACTTGGATTTTGGCTATTCTAACATGTGTGTCATGGTATCTTCTTGTTGTTTAAATATGCATTTCCCTAGTGACATATGATGTTGAACATTATCTCATATGCTTATTTGCCCTCTTTATATATTTTTTGATAATGTTTCTCCTTATGTCTTGCGCCCATTTTTTTAAAATTAGGTTGTTCATTTTTTTGAGTTTCAAAGTTCTGTGTGTATTTTGGATAATTTTTTTAACAGATATATCTTTTATAATTATTTTCTCCAAGTTTGTGGCTTATCTTCTCATTCTCTTGACATTTTCTTTCACAAAACAGGTTTTATATTTTAATGAAGTGCACCTTATCAATCATTCATTTCATGGACAATGTATTGGTTTTGTATCTAACCCAAGATCATACCCAAGGTCAGTTAGACTTTCTGTTATCTTCTAGGAGTATTATAGTTTTATGTTTTTATACAAACATAAATCTACTAACCATTTTGAGTTTTTTTTTTTTTTTTTTTTTTTTGTGAAAGGTGTAAGGTCTGTGTTTAGTTACATTTTTTTCCTGGTGGACATCCAGATGTTCCAGCATCATTTGTTAAAAAGGCTATCTTTGCTCCATTGTACTGTCTTTGTTCCTTTGTCAAAAATCAGTTGTATTATTTTGGTATTAAGGTAACTTTGGGTCTTTTACTGATCTTCCTGCTGTGCTCCACTGGACGATTTGTCTTGTTTTTCATTAATACCACACTATCTTGATTACCGTAGTTTTATAGTAAGTCTTGAAGTTGAGTACTACCAGTCCTTCAACACTGTGTTTTTCTTCAACATCATGTTGACTATTTTGAGCCTTTTATCTTCCCATACAAATTTTAGCATCAGTTTGTCAATATCCACAAAAATAGCTTTTTGATATTTGATTAGAATTGTTTTGAATTTGTAGATTAAGTTGGGAAAAATTGACATTGTGACAATATTGAGTCCTTCTATCCATGAACATGAAACATATCTCTATTAATTCTTTTTGTTTGTTTGTTTCATCAGAGTTTTGGAGTTTCTGTCATATAGATCGTGTATATTTTATTTTTAGATTTATATCTGGGGATTTTCTTCCTGGGGTGCTAATATAAAAGATAAAGTGTTTTTAATTTTAAATTCCACTTGTTTATTGCCGGCATATAGGAAAGCAACTTTTGTCCATTAATCTTGTATTCTACAATGTTAGTATAATCATTATTAATTCTATGAGTTGTTTTTGTTGGTTCTTTTGTATATATTGTATATATTTTCCATATAAATAATCATGTCATCTATAAAGAAAGTCAGTTTTATTTCTTCCTTTCTACGCTATATACATTTTATTTCCTTTTCTTGTCTTGTTACATTAGTTGGGACTTCTAGTATGATGTTAAAAAGCACCAGTAAGATAAGACATGTTTATCTTTATTTCTGATCTTAGCAGAAAAGTTTTAATAGTTTCTCACCATTGTGATAATGTTAGCTGTAGTTTCATTGACGACGAACTTTATCAAATTGAGAAGTTTCCCCTTTGTTCCTAGTTTTCTGATAGTTTGTTATTTTTTGTCAATAATAAGTGTTAGATATTGTCAAATATGGTTTCTATATGTACTGTTATAATCATATGATGTTTCTTTTACAGTCTGTTGATGTGATGGGTTACATTAATTGATTTTTCAAATATTGAACCAGGCTTGCATACATAGGATACATCTACATTGTTATGGTATATAAATTTTTTATAAATTATTGAAATCTATTTGCCATTATTTTCCTGAGCAATTTTTTATCTATGTTCATGAAAGATATTTGTCGATAATTTTTTTTTCTCATTATATCCCTATCTGATTTGGTGCTATATTCTGGGACAGAATATAGAAAATTACAAAAATTTATCCCTTGGTTGTTTAGTACATATCCTATTGTTAATCAATGAGATAGAATTAAGAATAAAGGTAATGTAAAAACAGTATAGAAATTTAAAATACTACTTTTAATATTATAGTTTTGCAGTAGCAGAAATTAAGATTTATTTTTAGGTAAATCACAATATAATATTAAAAAAGTGTGATTTAGTTTTAGAAAATAAATGTTGATTACCAAGTATAAGAAAGTTAATAATGTGTGTTGTGTTATATATACTGTCAGCAAAGTAAGGGAAATTCATTTCAATTTAGAGCAATATTCAAAGAAAGTTTGAATCTAAGCTCATATTGAAAAATCCTTTCACCTATCATTTTTTAAAAATTAAGTTTCTAGAGATATACTTACTTTTGTTAAATAAATATGTTTCATTAACTGAAAATCATCAGAAGTTTGAATTTCTCCACTGTGAACAATAAAAAACTTTTACGCCTATAATCCCAGCACTTTGGGGGGCCGAGGTGGGTGGATTGCCTGAGGTCAGGAGTTTGAGACCAGCCTGGCCAACATGGTGAAACCCTGTCTCTACTAAAAATACATTAAAAAAAAGAAAAAAGAAAATTAGCCGGGCATGGTGGCAGGTGCCTGTAATCCCAGATACTGGGGAGGCTGAGTCAGGGAAATTGCTTGAGTCCGGGAGGTGGAGGTTGCAGTGAGCTGAGATCGTGCCACTACACTCCAGCCTGGGTGACAGAGTGAGACTCTGTCAAAAAAAAAAAAAAAAAAGAAAAGAAAAAATTAGTCATCATTTCAAGCTTCCCAAGATTTCTTTTGGCCTTAGTTTTTGAGGCCTAGAGTCAGGTGTGATCTCTCAGTACTTTCCTGAGTCATTCCAGCTTAGTTCTCAAAAATAGGTTTATTAATTTTCTATTCATTCATTTATCAAAAGCAACAAGTCAGGAATACCAAAGTTGTTGAAAAAGTAGACAAACTTTTTTCTTCTTGAATAACTATACCTAGTTCTGTGTTGAAGAAAATGCCCATGGGCCAACAGTTTTTTCAACAGCAAATGTCAATAAGAAGAGTGACCATTTATTTTCTAAGCAAATTATTAGAATATGTGGGTATATTGGAAAATTGGAAACCTAAAGATTCTAAGTTCTCAAAAAGTTTAGCCTATCTCTGTTTATTTCTTCTCCAGTGCCACTGTGAATCCTATAAGGCTACTTGTATTTGACCCTAGAATATGTTCATTATACTTAACCACAATATATCATTAATAATTAATTTTATATGTGTATGTGTTACATTCCAGCTACTGTGTAAGGGAGTTGCAATTCAGTACTTGTGCACATGGTACTTTCATTTTGATAGGAGACTACAACACATAGATAAAGAAAGAAATATATATATAATTTCCAACAGGGATTGTTTTATGGGAAAATAAAGTTTGGTAAGAACAGGAGTACTTTTAGCCATGGGAGTGTTTTTCTCCAACCAATATAAGAAAATTTAAGGGAGATTTATCTGATAATGTGAAATTGGAGCACAGACCAGACAAAGTAAGGTTTTGAACCATGAGTTTTTCTAGGAGAAGAAATTTTTAGGCAAAAATAGGATAAGCCTTGAGCCAAAAGTTACATGGATGTTTCAGAAAGGGTGAGGAGGTCAGAAATGAAGGGATAAGAGAGTAGGTAATAAGTAGGGATAAGAGATAAGGTCATAAAGGTGGAAGGAGAGTAGGCAGGGCAGATAGAACCTTGTGGACTATTGTAAAGTGTTTGAATTGTGCTTTAAGGAAGTTTCAATAACAATTAACAGACCAGGAGCAAGGTGTGAAATGATGTGATTTACAATTCGAGAGGGTAGCTTTGACTGTTGGCTTTAGAATAAACTCCCAGGAAATAGAAGGAAAAAGATCAGTTAGAAGTTATTTCAATAACAAGTGTTAACTGAAATCAGCCTGACTAGTGTGGCGGGACCCAGTGGGCGAGAATTGGAAGATTCAAAAAGCAACTGGACATTGGAGCTGACAGGATCTATTGGTGTCTGTGGATGCATTAGATGTGGAGTAGAAAAAAATGAGATCAATGAATGATTATGCCAAAATGTTTGACCTGACATATCAATAATTGAAGTTTTTACTTACTTTGATGGAGAATACAAAGAGGACTGGATGTAAAACCAAAAGTTTAGCTTCGCAGATGTTACATTTGAAATGTTGAGTAGACAGTTTGGTATCTATGTGTGAAGCTCAGTAAATAGGTTCAGACTAGACATATAGATTTGAAAATCATCAGTGTTCAGATGACATCTAAAATCATGGGCCTGAATAGGATTACCCAATAAGTAAGAGAAAAAAGGTTTCTGACCAGGATGAAAACCGGGTTTTACAGAACTTGAAGCTTCAGAATTTTGGTGATTATTTTTTGATAAAATAATAGGCAGTTAAAAGAATCAAGTACGAAGTTTTGAAGGGGTCCTATCCATATTGAGAACTTCAAAGCTTGAATTTTGTTAACACCATGGTAAATCTGCTTGTGGTTGGGAAGTTGGGTGATAAGCAGCAGAGTAGATAAAGCAGTTGCCAACTTCTAAAAGGAAACTAAAAAGTGGTATTCCAGAAGCAAAGTAGTGGAAGTGTTTCAAGGAAGCAAGAGTAGTCCACTGGTTCAAATGATGATGACTCAACAGATAAGATGAAGACAAATAATGGACCATCAGATTAGGTAACACTGTGGAACTTGACAAAGAGTAGTGTTGGCTGGTGTAGCAGGAGCAAAATCCTAGTTGGGGTAGATTTAGACACATAAGTGGAGTATAAATAAGGAGCAGTGAGTTTTCTGCAAAGAAAGGAGGTCTATGGAACAGTTCAAAGGGATGGATACATCAAGGGATAAATTTAAGGATCGCTCATATATATGTGGCTTGATTTACTGTATAACTAACATTTAGATTACCTGAAAACAACCTATATTAAATGCAAGAACATGAGGTTAAAAACAAGGACAGACCGTTTCTTTTTAATAAGAATATAGCTCTAAATACAACATGCCATTTTCCCCAAATTTCTCCTATTTCCTGAAATACATAAAGCTATGTATGTGTAATGACAGGACAGATCTTTAGTACAAGCCAAATATCTTGTGAGAGAGACTTTCAGCTAAATGTTTTTGTTTTTGTGTTTATTTATTTATTTGTAGAGACAGGATTTTACTACGTTGCGAAGGGTGATCTCACACTTCTGGCCTCAGGCAATCCTCTCACCTCAGATTCCCAAAATACTGAGATTACAGGAATAAGCCACCATGACCAGCTATGATTTTGTGGTTACTATAAGAAATATATATATTCTTTGAATATATATATTCTTCTTATAAACGGTCAACTTTATTGAAGTATAATTTCCATTCAATATAAGTATATATTAATACTTCAATGAGTATTGACAAATATATACACCTATGTGAGCATCATTCTGATCAAGGTACACATTTTCATCACCTTCAAAAATTTCTGGTATCCCTATTCAATCAACTTTGCACAATACTCACTCCAGTCAAGCACTCATGATTTCTGTCACCAAAAGATTAGGTTTAAATGTTGTAGGACTCTATATAATTGAAATCCTACAGAACGTACTCATGTGTGTGGCTTCTTTGCCACTATGTTGATTTGGGTATTAGAGTTTCACTACTGGTATTGCTGAATAGTATTTTGTTGTCTATGTATCCTACAATTTGCCTATTCATTTATCTTCTAATGGTCATTTGGATTGAACCAAATTTTTGGAGTTTTCGTGGAGCTCCTATGAATACTATATAAATTTTCTTGTGAGGATAAATTTCTATTTCTTTGAGTAAGTACCTGGAAGAATAATCTGTACGTCATACAATAAATATATGGTTAACTTTATTAACTAACTGCACAATCGTTTTTGAAGGTAGTCATAGTATTTTACCTTCCCATCAGCACTTTATGAGACTGACAGTGGTTCCACATCTTCCGATTTGTTAAAGAGGTATCCCATAACAATTAGCTAGAAATATTCCCAGTCTCTAAATTTTATAAACTGGCCATTGTGAAATTATACATATGAAGTTGATTTTTTGAAAGGAATTGAGTCAAATGTAAAGGATACTTACCTAATGTTTTCTTGTGATAATCAACTTTGTCAATGAAAACTACCATACTAGAGAGCCTGTTAACTGTTCTTGATCTAATTAAGAAGTAATGTACAATGGACTATTGTAAATGCTCTGTAAGATCTTGAAAAAACAAATGTTGTCTGACTATGGAACTTAGCAATGAGTGCTTCAGTGGATCCTCTCAAATGAAAATGTTGTGTTTACAAATACTGTCATGACACCATTAATTATGGATTAAGAAATTATTACTTAATTGCATTGAGTAGTAAATACAGGTACAACTATGAGAACATATTTCTTTAGAAACAAAGACATTTTATTGGCAAAGTGTTTATTCGCCAATAAACTATTTTCTCATTTTTATAATTCAAATTATTTTCTTACAGAGGAAAGCTTATTTTTATAACCATAAAAATATAATTTTTTCCATTGAAACTCATTTGTGCTTGGATGTATTTGTATAAATTACTTCATTTATGAATTACTTTTTTTTTTTCAAGGAAAGTAAAGCAGATGCTGTTGAATACCATGTTACATATCACTCTGGCCCACCTTTAAGTTTATCTGCAGCTACAACTGACAGTTCCCATTCAAGCCAGTTGTTTTCACACTGAGGCCTGTTTGCTTCAATTTTGAGGGTGTTCTTGTTTATCTCTGCAACCATGGGTAATCTTCAATTAAGGAAGGATGTGGGCTGATGGATAAACACCCAACTGGGACTGTTCTGAACCATGTTCTATTGATTACTCAGGGGATCCCAGCAGGACTAAGCCACACTTGCTTCCTGTTATGATCTGCTCCTTGACATTGACTTCCACTCTGTGACTTTCCTCCTTTCCCTGTTCCACTTTTTCTTGCTCCTTCACTTGTGCTTCCTGGAATCATCTCCGAAAAAACTGACTTGTCTCAGTGTCTACTTCTGTGAGAAGTCACACAAAGAACCAAAAGTTATTAAGTGACAATAAAGGTCTCATTCGTTCACTCATTCAGCAAAGAGTTATTGCATTCTTACAATCTCCCAGGCATGTTGCTTGTCCTCAGATAGCTAACAATTCACTGGTGATGACTGACATTGAACAAGTGATTATAAGTGTATATAGACTAGTGCAATAAAGACTAGAATGTCAACTCTGTGAGGGCAGAGCTTTCGTCTGTATAGTTCTACTCCCCCTTCTCCCAGGCATTACTATAATTCCAATGTCAAAAAAATTTCCTGACAAATAGTAGTTGCAAAGAAGTAAATGAATGCTAAGGTTTAAACTAGAAATCTTTAGCAATTACAAAGTATCATTACAAGTAAAGGAGAGTGGGAAAGCCATACAAAATGTAAGTTTAATTTTCCGACTTACTGGGTAGCTACAGGCAGAAAAACACTAGCAAAGAATAGGAATTCAGTAGATCCTTTGGAGCATCAAGACAAAGGTTGTTGCTTGGACATCTTTTCCTTCTAAATTAAGGGACAACAGGCTACAGTCCGTCACAAAGTATCACGTATAATATGACCCTGCATTGGTTTGCCAGGACTGCTGTTGCAAAGTATCACAATCTGAGTGGCTCAAACAACATAACTTTTTGTCTCACAGTTTTAGGGAATAAAAGTCAAAGAGTAAGGCATTGGCAGAGCTGAGTTCTATCTGAGGGCACTAGGGAAAATCTGTTCCATGCTCCTTTCCTGACTTCTGGTGTCTAGCTGGCCATATTTGGCATTCCTTGCCTTGTAGATGCATCACTCAGGTCTTCACCTTCATGTTCATATGAAGTTCTCTCTGCATGTATGTCCATCTCCAAATGTCCTCTTTTTATAAGAACACTGGTCATATTGAATTTGAGACCCATCCTACTCCAGAATAACCTCATCCTACCTAATTACATCTGCAACAATTCTATTTTCAAACAGGGCCACATTTTATAGTACTGTGGGTTAGAACTTCAACCTATAAATTTATATGGGAATAATTCAACATATAACACAACCCTTTCCTTCAACCTTGGAGCTGAATGGAGAGAGATCTCTAGAATATAGTATATAGCAGGTGAGACTCACCAATAAAGATGCTATTACTTTAGGTTTTCATGATGACAGGTATGGCTTGAAGGTATCCTTTTCATATTATTACATGTAATAACAATAGATGGTAATTGCCTTTGGATAGGCAAATTCACCAGTAGCTATTGTTTAGTTTAAGACAATCCACATATTAAAGAGAACTACATCAATTTTTTTCTAACTAATCCACTACTTAAAAATCCAGATGTTTGAGTAATAATGTATTTTTTAGGCAAGGTTTTTTAATAATTTGTTCAATCTTAGTATTTTTTCTGTTATTATAAATCTAAAATAATTTTATCTCATCTCATGACTATTAAAGTCCACATTTTTTAAACCAAATTATTTGTTTCTCCCTATGTCCTCTGCAATATCTAAATAAAATAAGGTTTTCATTTTAATATATTTTGATCTGTCTTTATTTTATTGCTTCCATAGAATTTTGGAAATACCATTTATTGAATTGTTTTTCAATAAAACCTAAGTGGATGCTAGGAAAGAAGTAGAAGGGTCATCAATTATAAACTAGAAATACTGTAATCAATTTTTTGAGATAGTTAAATATTTAATAAATAATAAATTTGTATAAAAACAGTAGCAGTAAAATAATATAATATAAATGGGCATAAATTACTGAAATATTTTTGGTAATGATTACCAAATACCTTAGCATATTTAATAATGCCAATCAAAACCAAACTAAGCTCTTTAACATAAATGTTATTATTTAAAGTCAAATGTAAGTATGAAAACTGAATTATAAATTTAATCTCAGATAAGAAGCTAAGTATGCTTATTGTAATATTCTTTTTAAAACAATCTCCTTTTTTTTAGCTGAATAAGCCATACCTCAAAACAGAGATAATATAATTAATAAACAAAGATTTTTGGCAGCTGATTACTAGATATATATGCAGTTTGTTTTTGCCTCTAGAGTTTCAGAATATTGTTAAATTATGCTTATCAAAAGAATAAAACAGCTTATCCAAGGATGCCTGACAAAACAACAATCCATCATACAGAATTTACTTCAGAAATTACCATGTCTCAGAGCATGATTTCTCTGTGACCTAGAATTAATTGAAGAATTGATGCAAGAATCATCGTAAATACAAAAAAGTGACAGAAACTGATCTCTTTGAGGTCAACAGAGTTTTGATGAAGAAGCCTGTGATGTCTTCCAAAGGGCAATATCCAGACTAAAGGTCTCCCAGTTTTGTTCTCTGTTTGATCTTTTGATCTCTACTCAATGTTTCAATGTCATTACCCAAGAGTAAGAAAGAAAGGTCATTTTTTCCTTTAAATTCTAAGCTCTTTAATTTCAGTATGTTTTTGTTTCTCTTTCTTTTTGTGGCATCAGTTTGTCTCACCTGATCCTCAGTAGTCCAAAATCCTTAGACTGGCAATAATGTACAGACAAAGAATTTGCTCTAGAAGAACGAAGTCCAACAGTGTGATATAGTCATTAAAACATTCATGGACTTTGCAGCCAGGTGAAACTTGCCTCTGTTCCCAATTCGATTTCTATTTCACTAGGTGACTAATCAAT
The DNA here is from genome assembly GCF_002776525.5 of Piliocolobus tephrosceles. Classification (NCBI taxonomy): domain Eukaryota; kingdom Metazoa; phylum Chordata; class Mammalia; order Primates; family Cercopithecidae; genus Piliocolobus; species Piliocolobus tephrosceles. The sequence goes on along the minus strand of NC_045440.1, from coordinate 78,950,846 downwards.
TGCTTAACTTTTCTTCGGTTTTGATCAAAGTAACATGAAATAATACTCTTTCCTTTGTTAACATTTTTTTTCTGTGCAATAGTAATCCTCATCAATGTCAGATGTGTGCTTTAGGCTTACTAGGGAAAAGCTCATGATTCTGGTAATTGAAAAAAGAAAAATATTAATATTATTCCTCATATTAGCCTATACATAGGTTTTTTTTATAGTATCCATAGTACTGTTGTTTCATGTTTCATTTGCAAGTAAATATTGCTAAATGAGCATACTGTATGAAGTGAAATGTTGCAAGTTATGTTAACTATGCATCCGTAATGTATTACTTTAACTCCTGTGGTATAGTCAGAAAAGACCATGGACCTCATCTGTTGTCTAATTTCCAATTATGTCACTGCAGGACTGGAATAGATTGATGGCAAAAGGCAAAAGTGAGGAAACACTAATGTTAAATGAAAGATTATATTGGTGGAAAACAATAAGTGATTCTCTGCTGAATGATGACAGCTGGAAAGTAGCTCTGAATTGCACCCTTCTCTAAACTGCAAAGGTCAAATACTGTTCATCCCAAACACAGAACACATCTAACATATCCCTGTAACTCTATGATCTTATGATATAACAATTGTTTGTAGGTTTATTCCCAGTAGAAATTATGCATGTGTAGGCAGACCTATCCCAATAAAATACCTATTTTACCTATTTTATTGTGACAATACAATATTAACTTAGTCTCCTATAGTTTTAAAAAGTCAGCTCTGACTTTATACACACACACACACACACACACGTTGAGTAGCACACTTGCATCAATTATATATATTACCTTTTTCATAGATGAATTGTATGTTCAGACATCTTGATAAATGATAAAATGTTTGAATATATATATTTTTCTGTTTCAAGAAGTTTAATTTACAGACCGAGCAGAGTGCCTGATAAAGTGATGAAAAATGATGAAGAAACTAGGGAGACAGATGCCAAAGTAGGAGTGGGAACACGTTTTGAAATAGGATGAAATCAATATTTATATAGAATATTTTGGGACATGCTGAAAATGATCAATAAATGTGACTAGGGTCTTCTACCTCACAATCTAAATTGAAAAAATGTCTGAATTCTTCTAGTAGCAACAGATATCTACCTAAATATTACTTAATATAAAAATCAAAAATACATTGTAGTGCCTTGCACTGAAACATTCAAGAAATGTCTTTTGACTGACCTATGGCATAGATATATGACAAGAAATAATGAATGAATGAAATCTGCCATGGTTTAAGTATGTCCCCCAAAGTGCATGTGTTGGAAACTTAATCCCCAATACTACAAGTGTTGGGAGATAGGACTTTAAGAGATGATGTTATTCTTAGAGTGGGTTAGTTATTGCAGAAATGGGTTCCTGATGAGTTCAGCCATCATTCGCCCTTCCAACATGCTTTCTTGGCCTTCTGCCTTCCACCATGGAATAATGCAAGAAGAAGGACCTTGCCACGATGTTAACCCCTTGACTTTGTACTTGCGAAGCTCCAGAGCTATGAACCAAATACATATTTGTTTATCATAAATTACTGAGTCTTATTTTGTTATAGCCATACAAAGCGAACTAAGTCAATTCATTGTTCCATAGGCAAAAACAAATAGCTTTTATAATTGCTTTAGTTATGAGTTCAAATTATAATGCCTGAAGTCACATAGCTGCTAAAAGTCATTTTTAAAACTCAATCCTGTTTATTTAGAATACTCTAATTTTTTTAGATAATAGTTTTGACATTATTGATTTAGGATGAGAAAAATAACATTTTCTGTGTGATGGTCTTTTCATGAATTTTTATAGAATCTTCTACCTGAACTTTCTCTTAATATTCTTTTCTCTTTCTCTCTGGGGAACCATTCTTCTAAGGACCCACTTCTTCAAGAGAAACAATTACATTTAAAAAAAGACAAGGACTAATGCTGTTACTATGTATATCCTTGTGCATTGAAAACTAGAAAATCATAGTAGGTGGATTTATAAACATTATTGCTGTTTTGCACTGTAGGAAACTTGCAGTTTGGTCAAGATCCACATTTAATACCTGTCCTTATATTCAGATCTCAGTAATATTTTCTCCTTGGCATCTTTAAAAGCTATTGTATACAAAAGAATTCTTTTAATAATCAGTTTGCCTTTAAGCCTTACTATAACCCCCAAATTGCTTTAGATAGGTAAAGAGGTAGGTAGCACTATAGATAAATAATAGAAATAATAGCATTGTGCCACATGATTTGTTACTCCACTGCAGATTATATCTTGTAACTTATGAGAAGAAAGCTTTAAATGAGTTTCCAAGGTCATAACCCTATTGTGATGAAAACTATACACACAATTCACAGTGTTCTTACTTTATTTTTGTAATTAAATATTCCATTTTGTGCAATAAAATATTAAGTTATATCTCCTATAGTTTTAAAAAGTCAATACTGATTATTGTATATGTATGTTGAAGAGCAGTGTTGCATCAGTAATATATATTACCTTTTTCACAGCTGAATTTTATGTTCAAACATCTTGATAAATGATTAAACCTTTGAACATATGTATTTTTCTGTTTCAAGAAGTTCAAAAACACTACCAATAAAATGAAACCTAATAAAAATACTGTTATTTAAGCAATATACAACTTTCTGTCTTTCTAAATATAACCATATATAGTACATATAAAATTATCTATGGTAGTTCCACAAAGTAAGTGAGAACTACCATTGTGAAAACATCAATTTCAATTAGTACACAAAATACTCTATAAAAAGTCTAAAATTAATTTGTTCACTGGAAATTATGTGTATATATATTATATATATATACACACACATTATATATATATATATAATACAATTTCTTAGCTTATCAAATAATGCCAAAGGAGATATACATATATATCTCCTTTGTGTGGTAGGCATCAATTCTACAGGTGACTATAGGGGAAAAGTACAGATTGTTTTCTTGATATTTCTTAATATTTTTAATGTGGTCATATCCTCGAAGTCAAGGCTCCTTTCTGTTTTAAAATAGACATTTAAAATTATTCTGTCTCACAACTGGGTAAAATAAGGCAAAGAAACTATGGCAGGTCTCATTATTTGTTTAAACTGAAATATATTAACATATGGCCACAATATGATTTTTCCCAAAAATGTTCAAAATGGTGTTTAATAATTAGTCACTCTTCATTTATCTGTTTTATACTGAATTTGATGATTATTTTAGTGCTAAATGTCTCCTATTATTCTATGTTCAACGTCTAGAACAAAAATGTGTAGCAACAGTTTGTTTGCCCTCTCAATGATCAAAGTAAAATCATCAAGGGAAGGAGGAATGTAGGATTTCTGAGGTGGCTAAGAGAGGAAAAATTAATTCTAAATAGAAGTGAATATGTGCTTTTAATGATGATACAAATAAAGCTAACACCCTCAAAGAAATGGCACTGTGTGTGCAGAACAGGTTCTCACTAATTAGAGCTCCACCCATCTCATTTCAATTCAGTCCCTATTGCCAGTTAGTCCAAAACTTCTAAGAATAAGTCTTAAAATAGTGATCAAGAAGTTGCATGTAACAAGGTGTAGCAAGTCAGCAGAAATTTGTTTGCACTGTGAGTATCTCAGGGTGGGCGATAGGTGGAGAATTACTGGTTAATCCCTGTGTGGGTCCTAGGAACTTTCCTGATTAACCAAATTTGCTGGTATAAGAGGCATGCTTCAGTTTTTTAACTGTGACAGCAGCTGGCAGCATGCTACAAAGGACCTAGGCAGTAATCACTCACTCACTCTGTGAAAGCCAAAAGGAAAACCTCTTCAGATGAAGCCCTGAAGGGTTTCATGCCTCAGAATTGCTAAGATTTTGCAGTTGGAATGATTTTAGAGAAATTTACAAGGAAAACTTCATTATGAATCTCTCATACACCGTCTCCCCTGAGAAGCTTATCACTGTTTGTCAACTGCAACAGAAAGCATAATGCTTTTTTATTAATAGGGTTCTTTTTTTTCCAAAGGGATTGTTGTAAAATACCATGATTAATTGAAGATTTCTTTTTACTTCTGATTTGCCTGATTGACACAAGTAACCCTTATTAATTTCCCCAGATGCTGAAAGCGGTGGTAGCAAAGAAACAGAAGACAATGCATTATTTATTCTGATGTTCAGTGGTCATTTTCATCCTTGTCACAAATATTAATTTAATGAGGCCACATTACCATGCTTTTCACGAACTCTGACATGGCCGGGGTTAGGGGTGTTGATAAAACTGATTAAACTCTCTAGATGATGCACATTTACTCAAATTCACATTTGGATGCTTAACATTCTTGCCATTCTTTGTGCCGTATATAATGTATCTCTTATCAGTTGCACTTAAAAAATGATAAAACAAAATAATTATGCCCAAAAAGTTAGAAAAGCTCACCAAATGCATGATATCTTCAACTGCTTGCTATTTAAAGTAATTTGACCATGGCAGATTTAAATTTTTATGGATTTGGTAGGTTTTTGCTTTACTCGTTTGTTTAGAGAGCGTAATTTTTTAAATCAACATTTCATTTGTAGCATAGTAAGACTCATATCCAAGAATACTGTGTGCCACCTTATCAGTTATATTTTGTTAAGTATTGTAGATTCTACTAAAATATGTTAATTAATCTTTAATAAAATATGATTTATGTCTTTATACATGGCATAAATTCTAGAACTCTTCCCTCTATGAACTCTTATTTTCAGTTAATATATAAGTATATGCACATTAGAAATATTTAAAAAATAAATCTAACTGTACGTATTTCATTAAAGATGGTCAGGCTATGGTGAAGTTTTGAAGAAAAAAATTTATGTGAGTACTGCTTTTTCTTTTCCTCAAGTACAAGCTCAAAACATTCGCTTCAAACTGCTGAAATCATCAGTGATAAATAATAGTCTTAGAAAATCTGGTATTGTGCTGATTTTAAGGACCTTATGTTTTCAGAAAACTGGAAATATGTCATCCAGTATTTTTAATTATCTAACCTCCATGTGACTCTCAGAATTATTTCTCTAAAATACAAACCTAATCATAAGACTCCACTTTTATAATGTATTAATTAAATTATTTTAAAAAATTCTTACCAAGATGTGATATTCTAAAAATCTCTTGACATTATATACACCGTTGCCATTTACTATCCTGGCAGATCGCTTTTTGTTTACTTTCTCTGAATCTGTCTGAAAAGGCCACTTCTTACATAACCTCCTCTGTGACTCCTTATCGGGCATCCTATGACCTCATCTGTCTGGCTTCAGTGCCCAAAAGAACCCTGAATGCTACACAGCACTATATGACATCACTGCAATGCAATTACTTGCTGGCAAGTTAACACTGACCCTGAGTTCCTCCAGAACAGGGAGAACTTTGCATCTACACTGTCCATCATAGTGTGTGACACAGAGGGATGTATGGATAACTGAAATGATGACTGCATTATCAACTTATTTATCAATGCCAATAAGAATTGCCTATAAAGGTCACTTCTGTAGTCAGGCCATAACAAATTGGGTGAAATTTGTCACAGGATCATCTATAACAAACAAATAAAGAGAAGTATTATCAATAGGAAAGCTAGCAGCTGGCTGTTTCTTCATCTAGAAAGCTGCAGTCTGCCATGTCACAGGAAACATGGCTCCAGGCTGCCTTGTGTATTCCAGGTAAGAGACAATCTAGACTGCCAATCAGTGAGGACAGATTGGAGGGAGGGATATTGGGCCAGGGGTCTGGAACTATGAGCTGCACTGGAAAATCCACAGAGGCCCAATGGCTCAGAAGCAGAGGAGAAGTGCATGGCCTTCTGCTCCACAGCAGAGCGCTCAGCTCTCTCTTCAGGAATTAAATTAAATCTTACCCTATCCTCAGCTTTACATGTCTGCCTGCCTCACCAGACTTCATGCAAAGAGCCTAGAGCCATCCTTCTTCCTTGTCACTATTTCTATCCTTCCAAGCAGAACCCTTAAGTATAATAAGGGTGCATGTGCTGGTTGAAAAATCCTTAAGTATAATAAGGCTGCATGTGCATGTGCTGGTTGAAGAGTTAACACATGTTGAATGACCTCTAGATGCCAGACACTATCAAGGTGCTTTCTAATTTTGATCCTCACAGCTACCATTTGAAGTGGGTACTGACTTTTCCTTTTTATGTGAAAAGACTGAATATACATGCATGATTTGTGTAAGTTAAATCAGGTGATATTTTTATTTCATGTGTACGTATTTATCTTATGAGGTTTCCAGCCATGCTACTTCATGTATGAGCAGGGTTTCAGCTTCCCATCTATGTGCCCCGGTTATTCACAAGTGAGAATGGAAGAATAAGGCTGAAGGTGAAGGCAGCTTCCCATCTATGTGCCCTGGTTATTCGCAAGTGCCTCCAAGGAAAACCTCCCATTGCCTTCAAACCAGTCTGTGTGCCATGGTCTACTACAGTGCTTGCTTCTCTTCCTTCTCTGTTACTCCTCCATGTACTCCATTGCTGCTACTGCTCATCACAAAATCTGTTGTCTCCAGATGTTTATCAAACTTTCAATTCTTGGTTTAACAGAAGGATGCTGGGTCCTGCACCTCAAGAGGGAAGGAGAGATGTACTGCTTCCTGTAAGATTGAGGACCATGTCTTTCCATCTCCTTTACTTTCACTGGCTAGCTGTGTTTTCTGACTCTGCTGGGGTGGAAATTGAAGGATGGATGGCAGGGAGCAGACACAGAAAAGCTTAGAAAGTCAATAAAAGCTTATTCACTCAATAAATACATACCACCCTAAACGCCTACTCAGTTCTAGGCATTTTTCTAAGCATTTTGATGTGTGGGCTTTTAGGAGCTGGCCTCTGCCTTCACCTCCAGCCTTATTCTCTGACTTCAGCCTCATCTATCTCTATGCCTTTGTGCCTCCCATCTCTCCATTCGTCTTCTCACACCTGTCTAATTCTTTCTCTTTTCAAATTCAGCTCAATTTGTTTTTTATTATCTCAGCCCCAGTTTGTACTTCTGGAACTTTCATAATTCTCTCTCTGTCTAGCTCAAGACTTAAGAAAGATGTTTGGATGATTATCTCTGTAAATGGCCCTGTAATCTTGATGGTTTATTTTCATGACATTATATTAGATAAAAATGAAGTTTTCTATAAGTTTAAGAAATTTACTTAATAATTGACAGGATTTTTGTAATACTGACCCTTACTTATAAGTAAATTGCTGTTCACTTTTTCTTTCTACCACATTAGCTTCATATTAAGTTCTAAATGATTATAATTTATTTTCATTTTTTTCCTTCATTAGGAGCAATTCTAGTGAAGTCTAAGAAGCCTCCTATCTCATTATCTTACATTTACTCTATAATAACTAGCAACATAAAAAAAAACTACCTGGAAAACTACAGTCTGTAAATATATCTACTAATGTTCTATATACGGCAACACACATTTATATGTAACTGACTCTTTTTGTTGGTTTGTTTGTTTGAGACAGGCTTTCACTCTGTTGCTCATGTTGGAGTACAGTATCACCAACATGGCTCACTACAACTTTGAACTCCTGGATTAAGTGATTCTCTGCCTTCAGCTTCTGGAGTACCTGGGTCTACAGGCATATGGACCACACCTAGTTAATTGTTTAAATTGTTTTTTTTTTTTTTTTTTTTTTTTTTAGAGATGGAGACTCGCTGTGTTGCCCAGGCTGAACTCAAATTCATGGCCTCAAGCAGTCCTCCCTCCTCAGCTCCCCAAATCACTGGGATCACAGGTATGAGCCACTGTGCTTGACGTTTGACATTTTAATAATGTTATATAAATGTCCTTGATTTATATGCATTATTTAGGTTTAGTTTTAGTATAAATATTTACTGAGGAATCAATTAAAGGGTTATCTATTGATAGTTCCCATGTGGAAAAATAATGAGAGCAAACATTATATAGAGAGTAGTTACTATGTTCCAGAAACTGCTTTAAATAATTTACATTTATTATTTTTAGTCCAAACTCAAACATCCTATGAAGTAGGAACTATTGATATTCTCATTATGTAGGAAATACAGTAAAAAGCATGAAGTTTAAGTGACTCGTCCAAAATCACAAGACAAGCAAAGAGCCTGGTGAGGAGTTGAAAGCAGGCATTATTGGTAGAAAGACAATACTGGTAGAAAGACAATAGTATGTGTGTTGAATTAGATGGAAATTTAACTTGCATTTCTTTAACACTAAAATCAACATTTTTGTGAAATCTTTCAGTGTGCTCAGTGCTAAAAGGAAATATCATACCTTCAGCTATTCAGAATGACAGCAGACAAAAATTTTTATAACATACTACAGTTTTGTTATACTTTTTTTATATAGTTTTTTTTATACAGTTTTATTTATACTTACTTTTTGAGGCTTCAAGTGGATTGAATCATCATTAAGTTGTTAAAGGTTATGGAGGCTGACTTAATTTTAGTATCTCCATATTATTTACCCTATACATAACTCCTTCTTAATCTCAGAAAATGAAAGAATATAAGGATTTCCATTTTGTGGAGGGGGGGGCTTCCAAGATGGCCAAATAGGAACAGCTCTGATCTGTAGCTCCCTGCATGATCGACAGAGAAGATGGGTGATTTCTGCATTTCCAACTGAGGTACCTGGTTTGTCTCACTGAGACTGGTTGGACAGTGGGTGTAGCCCATGGAGGGTGAGCCAAAGCAAGGTGGGGCGTTGCCTTACCTGGGAAGTGCAAGAGGTTGGGGGATTTCCCTTTCCTAGCCAAGAGAAGCTGTAACAGACAATACCTGGAAAAATGGGACACTCCCACCCAAATACTGTGCTTTTCCCAAGATCTTAGCAACCGGCAGACAAGGAAATTCTTTCCTGTGTCTGGCTAGGCAGCTCCCATGCCCACAGAGCCTTACTCATTGCTAGCACAGCAGTCTGAGATCGATCTGTGAGACGGCAGCCTGTCTGGGGAGGGGAGTCTGCCATTACTAAGGCCCGAGCAGGTAAACACAGCCACCAGGAAGCTCAAACTGGGCAGAGCCCACCACAGCTCAACAAAGCCTACTGCCTCTAGACTCCACCTCTATCAGGGCATAGCTGAACAAAAGGGAGCAGACAACCTCTGCAGACTTAAACGTCCCTGTCTGACAGCTCTGAAGAGAGGAGTAGTTTTCCCAGCACAGTGTTTGAGCTCTGAGAACAGACAGACTGCCTCCTCAAGTGGGTCCCTGACTCCTGTGTAGCATAACTAGGAGACACCTCCAAGTAGAGGCTGACTGGCACCTCATACAGGAAGCTGCCCCTCTGGGACAAAGCTTCCAGAGGAATGATCAGGCAGCAATATTTGCTGTTCTGCAATATTTGCTGTTCTGCAGCCTCCAGTAGTGATATGCAGGTAAAAAGAGTTTGAGGTGGAACTCCAGCAAACTCCAACAGACCTGCATCCGAGGGACCTAACTATTAGGAGGAAATCTAACAAACAGAAAAGAATGGCATCAACATCAACAAAAAGTCATCTACACCAAAACCCCATCTGTAGGTCACCCACATCAAAGACCAAAGGTAGATAAAACCACAAAGATGGGGAGAAACCAGAGCAGAAAAGCTGAAAATTCTAAAAATCAGAGCACCTGCTCTCCTCCAAAAGATCGCAGCTCCTTGCCAGCAATGGAACAAAGCTGGACGGAGAATGACTTTGCCGAGTTGACAGAAGTAGACTTCAGAAGGTCGGTAATAATAAACTTCTCCGAGCTAAAGAAGGATGTTCGAACCCATCACAAGGAAACTAAAAATCTTGAAAAAAGATTAGGCAAATGGCTAACTAGAATAAACAGTGTAGAGAAGACCTTAAATGACCTGATGGAGCTGAAAACCGTGGCATGAGAACTTCGTGATGCATGCACAAACTTCAGTAGCCAATTCGGTCAAGTGGAGGAAAGGGTATCAGTGATTGAGGATCAAATTAATGAAATAAAGTGGGAAGACAAGGTTAGAGATAAAAGTGTAAAAAGAAGTGAACAAAGCCTCCAAGAAAGAGGAGACTTTGTGAAAAGACCAAATCTACATTTGATTGGTGTACCTGAAATTGATGGGGAGAATGGAACCAAGTTGGAAAACACTCTTCAGGATATTATCCAGGAGAACGTCCCCAACATAGCAAGGTAGGCCAACATTCAAATTCAGGAAATGCAGAGAACACTTCTAAGATACTCCTTGAGAAGAGCAACCCCAAGACACACAATTGTCAGATGTCCCAGGGTTGAAATGAAGGGAAAAGTGTTTAGGGCAGTCAGAGAGAAAGATCAGGTTACCCACAAAAGGAAGCCCATTAGACTAACAGCAGGTATCTCAGCAGAAACCCTACAAGTCAGAAGAGAATGGGAGCCAATAATCAATTATTATTAAAGAAAAGAAATTCCAACCCAGAATTTCATATCCAGCCACACTAAGCTTCATAAGTGAAGGATAAATAAAATCCTTCACAGAGAAGCAGATGCTTAGAGATTTTGTCACCACCAGGCCTGCCTTACAAGAGCTCCTGAAGGAGCACTAAACATGGAAAGAAACAACTGGTACCAACCACTGCAGAAACAGTCCAAACTGTAAAGACCATCGATGCTAGGAAGAAACTGCATCAATTAACAGGCAAAATAACCAGTGAACATCATAATGACAGGATCAAATTCACATATAACAATATTAACATTAAATGTAAATGGGCTAAATGCCCCAATTAAAAGACACAGACTGGCAAATTGGATAAAGAGTCAACACCCATCAGTGTGCTGTATTCAGGAGACCTATCTCAACTGTAAAGACGCACATGGGCTCAAAATAAAGGGAAGGAGGAAGATCTAACAAGCAAATGGAAAGCAAAAAAAGAGCAGGGGTTGCAATCTTAGTCTCTGATAAAACAGACTTTAAACCAGCAAAGATCAAAAGAGACAAAGAAGAGACTTATTCTAAAATTGACCACATAATTGGAAGTAAAGCACTCCTCAGCAAATGTAAAAGAACAGAAATCACAACAAACTGTCTCTCAGACCACAGTGCAATCAAATTAGAACTCAGGATTAAGAAACTCACTCAAAACCACACAACTACATGGAAACTGAACACCTTGCTCCTGAATGACTACTGGATAAATAAAGAAATGAAGGCAGAAATAAAGATTTTCTTTGAAACCGATGAGAACAAAGAAACAACATACCAGAATCTCTGGGACACATTTAAAGCAGTGTGTAGAGGGAAATTTATAGCACTAAATGCCCACAAGAGAAAGCAGGAAAGATCTAAAATTCACATCCTAATATCACAATTAAAAGAATTACAGAAGCAAGAGCAAACAAATTCAAAAGCTAGCAGAAGGCAAGAAATAACTAAGATGAGAGCAGAACTGCAACAGAGACACAAAAAAACCCTTCAAAAAATCAATGAATCCAGGAGCTGGTTTTTTGAAAAGATCAACAAAATTGACAGACTTCTGGCAAGACTAATAAAGAAGAAAAGAGAGAAGAATCAAATACACACAATAAAAAAATGATAAAGTGGATATCATCACCAATCTCACAGAAGTAAAAACTACCACCAGAGAATACTATAAACACCTCTATGCAAATAAACTTGAAAATCTAGAAGAAATGGATAAATTCCTGGACACATACACCCTCCCAAGACTAAACCAGGAAGAAGTTGAATCTCTGAATAGACCAATAACAGGCTCTGAAATTGAGGCAATGATTAATAGACTACTGACAAAGCCCAGAACCAGATGGATTCACAGCCAGATTCTACCAGAGGTACAAAGAGGAGCTGGCACCATTCCTTCTGAAACTATTCCAATCAATAGAAAAGGAAAGAATCCTCCCTAACTCATTTTATGAGGCCAACATCATCCTAATACCAAAGCCTGACAGAGACACAACAACAAAAAAAGAGAATTTTAGATCAATATTCCTGATGAACATCGATGTGAAAATCCTCAGTAAAATACTGGCAAACCAAATCCAGCAGCACATCAAAAAGCTTATCCACCACAATCAAGTTGGCTTCATCCCTGGGATGCAAGGCTGGTTCAATATACACAGATCAACAAATGTAATTCATCACATAAACAGAACCAATGACAAAAACCACACGACTATCTCAATAGATGCAGAAAAGGCCTTTGACAAAATTCAACAGCCTTTCATGCTAAAAACTCTCAATAAACTAGGTATTGATGGAACGTATCTCAAAATAATAAGAGCTATTTATGACAAACCCACAGACAATATCATACTGAATGGGCAAAAACTGGAAGCATTCCCTTTGAAAACTGGTGCAAGACAGGGATGCCCTCTCTCACTACTCCTATTCAACATAGTGTTGGAAGTTCTGGCCAGGGCAATCATGCGAAAGAAAGAACAAAAAAGGGTATTAAATTAGGAAACGAGGAAGTCAAATTGTCCCTCTTTGCAGATGACGTGATTGTACATTTAGAAAACCGCATCATCTCATCCCCAAATCTCCTTAAGCTGATAAGCAACTTCAGCAAAGTCTCAGGATACAAAATCAATGTGCAAAAATCACAAGCATTCCTATATACCATTAACAGACAGATAGAGAACCAAATCATGTGTGAACTCCCATTCACAATTGCTACAAAGAGAATAAAATACCTAGGAATCCAACTTACAAGGGATGTGAAGGACCTCTTCAAGGAGAAATACAAACCACTGCTCAATGAAATAAAAGAAGATACAAACAAATGGAAGAATATTTCATGCTCCTGGATAGGAAGAATCAGTATCATGAAAGTGGCCATACTGCCTAAAGTAATTTATAGATTCAATGCCATCCTCATCAAGCTACCAATGAATTTCTTCATAGAATTGGAAAAAACTACTTTAAAGTTCATATGGAACCAAAAAAGAGCCCACATTGCCAACACAATCCTAAGCCAAAAGAACAAAGTTGGAGGCATCACTCTACCTGACTCCAAACTATACCACAAGGCTACAGTAACCAAAACAGCATGATACTGGTACCAAAACAGATATATAGACCAATGGAACAAAACCGAGATCTCAGAAATGACACCGCACATCTACAACCCACTGATCTTTTACAAACCCAACAACAACTATAAATGGGGAAAGGATTCCCTATTTAATAAATGGTGCTGGGAAAACTGGCTAGCCATATGGAGAAAGCTGAAACTATATCCCTTCCTTACACTTTATACAAAAATTAATTTAAGATGGATTAAAGACTTATATGTTAGGCCTAAAACCATAAAAACCCTAGGAGTAAACCAATGCAATACCATTCAGGACATAGGCATGGGCAAGGACTTCATGACTAAAACACCAAAAGCAGTGGCAACAAAAGCCAAAATAGACAAATGGGATCTAATTAAACTAAGGAGCTTCTGCACAGCAAAAGAAACTACTATCAGAGTGAACAGGTAACCTACAGAATGGGGGAACATTTTTGCAATCTACCCATCTGACAAAGGGCTAATATCCAGAATCTATGAAGAACTCAAACAAATTTACAAGAAAAAAACAAACAACCCCATCAAAAAGTGGGCAAAGGATATGAACAGACACTTCTCAAAAGAAGACATCCATACAGCCAACAGACACATGAAAAAATGCTCATCATCCCTGGTCATCAGAGAAATGCAAATCAAAACCACAATGAGATACCATCTCACTCCAGTTAGAATAGCAATCATTAAAAAGTCAGGAAACAACAGATGTTGGAGAGGATGTGGAGAAATAGGAACACTTTTACACTGTTGATGGGACTGTAAATTTGTTCAACCATTGTGAAAGACAGTGTGGTGATTCCTCAAGGATCAAGAACGAGAATTCCCATTTGACCCAGCAATCCCATTACTGGGTATATATCCAAAGGATCATGCTACTATAAAGACACATGCAGAACCCAAATGTCCATAGACTAGATTAAGAAAATGTGGCACATACACACCATGGAATACTATGCAGTCATAAAAAAGGGTGAGTTCATGTCCTTTGCAGGGACATGGATGAAGCTGGAAACCATCATTCTCAGCAAACTACCCCAAGGACAGAAAACCAAACACCACATGTTCTCACTCAAAGGTGGGAACTGAACAATGAGATCACTTGGACACAGGGCGGGGAACATCACACACTGGGGACTGTTGATGGGTGCAGCAAACCAACATGGCACATGTATACCTATGTATCAAACCTGCACATTGTGCACATGTACCCTAGAACTTAAAGTATAATAATAAAAAAAAAAGGATTTCTATTTCTAAGCAAGCAGTGCATTGAATAGTCATTCAAATAATTCTTAAGTCTTCCACTATCTTTGAAAATGTGTTGGGTTTCAAGCTTAACAGAAGCTGAAATCCACATGTGGCTGAAAAAGTACTATGGCAAATGCACCAGTAAACTATTATTGAATTTCAGTAATTCTATAAGCATACATTTTTTGGCTTCATAATAGTTCATTATTAATGATACTTTGATCATCGGTCAGTGCCCAAACTACTTTTATTTAATTTATTATTATTATTATTATTGTACTCTAAGTTCTGGGATACAGGTGCAGAATGTGCAGGTTTGTTACATAGGTATACAAGTGCCATGGTGGTTTGCTGCACTCATACACCCATTATCTACATTAGGTATTTCTCCTAATGCTATCCTTCCCCTGTAATCTACATTAGGTATTTCTCCTAATGCCATCCCTCCCTTAGCCCCCAACCCCCAAAAGATCCTGGTGTGTAATGTTCCTCTCCCTCTGTCTGTGTGTTCTCATTGTTCAACTCCCACTTATGAGTGAGAACATGCAGTGTTTGGTTTTCTGTTCCTGTGTTAGTTTGCTGAGAATGATGGTTTCCAGTTTTATCCATGTCCCTGCAAAGGACATGAATTCATCATTTTTATAGACCAATGGAACAGAACAGCGGCCTCAGAAATAACACCACACATCTACAACTATCTGATCTTTGACAAACCTGACAAAAACAATGGGGAAAGGATTCCCTATTTAATAAATGGTGTTGGGAAAACTGGCTAGCTATATGCAGAAAACTGAAACTGGACGCTTTCCTTTCACCTTATACAAAAATTAACTCAAGATGAATTAAAGACTTAAATGTAAGACATAAAACTATAAAAATGCCAGAAGAAAACCTAGGCAATACCACAAACATGCATTTTAAGGGAAAGGTTATATCAACATCAGAGCTGGCTGAAGATTTGAAAGTATACTGGATGTTAATCATTGGACACTCTTAAAACTGATATTCTTTAAGTGCTTCCTCTACACATGCCTAGAGACTGAACACAGCTTAGTGTTGGGTAGAGGCTGAGGAATATGTATCAACCCTGCCTGCAGACCCTACTCACAAAACTGAAGGTCTCTAGTTCATGGATTCATCCTCATCAAATGTAGTTTAACTAATATGCTAATATCTGTTGCTTCTTAAATGTCCTCATGGGTGCTTCACTTCCCACCTAAGTGGCAAATCAAAACTTCCCTCTAATTATCAACTATCTAGGTCATTGGATCAATAGGTGGATTGATATCTATCTATCATCTATCTATCTATCTATCTATCTATCTATCTATCTATCTATCGAGAGAGGTTTATCTCTATTTATCCATCACCTATAAAATTTCAGTGATGTTTCCTACAGATCCTAACCTGGCTGACTTTCTGCTTATTCATAGTATGCCTTTGGCTTGCTTAAAACCCCACACACAGCTACCCACTGCTACAAAAGCAAAGACTCATCAACACAGTCTCCAAAGCTCTGGATGATCAGACCTCGGCTTACCTCACAGGATTCTTCTCAGACTGCTGTCTCTCTGGTCACCAGACTCCAAAACCTTAAGTTTCTTTCCCTTTTCTTAGATACTGCCAGTACTTTCTCATCTCCTAGCCCTTGAACATGTTGTTATATCTTATGAAAACTCTTTTCACCACTGTTTAATATATCAGGTCCCCTCCCATTCCATAGGTAGCAATTCAAATACTACAACTTCAGAGAAATCTCTCCTGTCCATCACACAACAGTTGCTATCACATTATTGGTCTATTTCTTAAATTGTAACTCTGAAGTTTTTGTTTATTTATTTTCTTGTTGGTTTATTTTCTAACTCTCTTAAGTAGAATCGAAGCTTCATGAGAGAAAGATCTATACCTTATTCATCACTGGCTTTTCAGTACCTAGCACAATGTTTAGCACATAGTAGCTGTTCAGTAAATAGTTGCCAAATAAATGAACATTGTTCATGAATTTACTCCCATTTTGAGAAAGACCATGGCTTCAAGAGAAGAGAAGGTTCATACTATGTGACCTATTCTCTTAATAGGTTATTTATAATGGTCATTTATGCTCACAAATACTCAGTTTCTTTATCTGTAAAACAGAGAAAATAATGTCATTTTATTTATATTTATTTCATTGTATTATTCAATAAAGGATTTGGAGTGGCTTTAAAAATTCATGGTATTATTCATTATGTTATAAATGCACAAGTGAAAAAGCAAGTTAAAACAAATTAAGAAAGAGGTAATGTGAAAATAAAATGGGAAGATCCCAAATTAAATAGCTACTTAAATAAACACTATCTTCTGTCTAATTTCATTTTAATTTTGACCTTTAAAATAACTCATAAATATAATAAAATACATAAAAACTACTTATACCATTATATTTAGAATTTTTTTGTGAGAAGATAAGAAATATTGAATGAAATAATTTATGTGCAATGACTTTGCAAACAGTAATCATACATTTACTATTAGTAGTGTTTATGTAAAGTTTAACAACCTTTCTCATAGATTTTTTTTTCTCACTTTACATTTCTTATTACACACTATTATATATTGTTTATTCATATTCTATTTTTCATGTACAACTATGTTGTCTCCCTAAGGAGACTGTAAGCCTCTTGAGAAAAAGTTCTTTTTTGCCTCCTTGTATACCTTTGCTATGATATTTTTGTTCTTCCCAGCACAATCCTCATGCTGAGCATGTGTAGTTAACACCTGAGCGCTGCCTATCAGCACATTTAAAACTCAAAATGACTAAAAATGACAGAAGGGGCTTTGCAAATTTTAAGATATCAAAGGCAGAATTTCTGGCATAAAAAGGAGAATCCTCCACTTTTCGGAGTTGTCTTCTTTCTCTGGTTTAATGGTATAAACTGACTTCTCTCTCCAGCTTCCTGAGTTATTTAGATAGCACAGCAATGAGCCCTAGCCCCACACTTGTCCGTAGGAGTACTGTCCTGCTGCAAAAAGATATTTTCTGCACTGTCTTCCCCTCTACTTTTGATGATTTCTTGACTCAGAGAAGGCTATCATTAACAAAATGAGAATTAAAAATGGAAATACATGTTTATAATATGTTTTACATATAAACACTGCATATTTTGTCTAACATATCTAATTCGCATGAAATTAAGGAAAAGCAGTCATGAAGTTTCTCAACATAACAAATGGTTTTATGAAATATACACATCATGGAGTATATGTGAGTGTATGGAGAGCAATGGCCAAAGACTTAGTTTTGAAGTAATGCTTTCTTAGGTTGTAAATTAATAAATCTTCCATTTTCCTCAATAAGAGAAGTAGCATTCATCTCAATCCAAAAATGAAAAAGGAAATTATGTAAACATAATCAACAAAGCCAGTTCTGTTACATAAAATGTGACTAGAACGTTACATTATTCACCATACAAAATCATGTGTTTTTCTTTTTTTGCCAATGGCAAACAATTTTCATGCACAAATTTATATATCTCTGTAGAATTTCCATCAATATTTCCCAGAAGAAAATCCTTCTCAATGGATATACTGTGGAGCAGTTAATTAAATATTTATTGAAATGCTTAATATAATATGCCTGGAAAAAAATAAAAAACATGAACACATTAACATATTATAACAACATAAACAGAACCTTAACAACACTAGCATACATTTTTTTATAAATATTAAAATAGTAAAAAAAAGCTTATTTAGAATAATTATGGAAATATATCTTTAAAGCTAACAACATTAAAATCAACCACTAACCCATATAACATTTATCACTGCATTTAACATAATGTACTTTTTAATACCTTAAAACTTCCTGTTCCTCTTTACTGGATTACTTTTGGAACAATCTGTTCATAAAAAAAAAAAAAAAAAATTCAAATTAAACTTTGTATTGAAGACAAATGTACCAACTATCTTGTTACTGTTTTTATTATGAATAACATAGAGTTTTGATGAGCTTTGAAAGACACTGTGAAGACTGTTGTTAGGAAAGTCTGGCCACTATGAACAAGACTGATTTAGGCTGAACTGCTTCTTTTTTTAAAGAAAAAATCCCATCAAATTCTTTCTTTGAAATAATAAGAATTACTTTGTGATGTGTAGCTATAATTCTTCTGTGAGAGGTCAGAGTAAACATCGGATGGCAAAATTCATAAAATAATCATTTTTGGTCCATTTCCTTTGGCCTCACACACTGTTTATATAGCGGTGTGAGGGTTTCTGTTACTAGCCTGTCTGTGAAGTTTAGCCCTGCTTACGCAGAGTAGATTTGGGAAATAATGGAATGAGTATTCAACATCTAAGGACTAAAGCAAAATAAACAAAATTTATTTGTAACTATGATAGGGCAAAATATATATCTATCCTCAATAGTACTCCTTTCTATAAAGTAGCAACATTTAACCTTCAAGTGACCATAAAATTTAGTGTCCAACCAGAGTACTTTTGAAAGTGAAAGAGGTTAAGACAAGAGGATTGAATCAGAATCTTCTCAGGCCAACTGGAACACATGTTCACCTTACTCAATAAAGATCTTTGGACTGGTTCATTCCTTCTCTTTTTTTCTTTCTGGCAGTATCAACATTTTCATGTTCAAACTTTGTTTTTATGGCTTATCTTCCTATCCAGCTGTCAATATCAGCCTATTATTTGCATTATACTTACAGAATTCAAGGGTAGATATGTCAATAAATTTATTTTTATGGGTATGTTCAGATAAAGTTCATTTATAGTCAGCAATTATACTGAATGGAGAGCACAGTGATCTTTCTCGAGGTAATTATCATGCTAAGATTATTGCTTGCACAAAAAGGGTCATAAGAGACTTTATGGCAGTAACCTATAAGATCTGAACCTTCTGATCTTTTTATCTCTGGAGAACATAATGTATTTTTTTTTACATTAAGTACTGAAATTACAGTCCATTAAAAATTAAGCATTTAGAATAATTATTATCAGATATTTTTAAAGGGTATAAATACTTAGATCTATTTCAAGGCTACCTGAATTGTGTATGCAGAAAGTGTGCATGTTTAGTATGGGTACTAGAACTGTAACTAAAACTAATGAAAAAATTTTTACATGGCAGAAGTGATCACATTATCTAACAGTTTCAAAAGTATATATTTCTTTCTGAATTGAATCTCTCAAGCTTCATGCAATTTTATCTTTTGATAATCCTGGTCAGTTCACTATGTTTACAGATAACATGTGCAATGCTAGTTATAATAACATATTATTTTATTTATTTTTTATGAATTGCCAATTTAATTCACTTAAAATCCATATATATATATGTATGTGTGTATATACATGTGTGTGTGTGTGTGTAAATACACATACACATAGAGTATTTTGTATAGCAGTTTCAGGTTTGCAGAAAAACTGAGGAGAAAGTACAGTTCTTCTATGCTTTCTTCCCTGTTTCTCTCATTATTCACATCTTGCATTAGGAGGGTACCTTTCTTAGAATTCATGATCTAATATTGATTTATTAGTAACCAGAGTCTATAGTTTACCTTAGAGTTCACTTTTTGTGCTGTACATTCTATAGGTTTGACAAGTATCATAAATGATGAATTGATGGGTGCTGACAAGTTGATGGGTGGCAGCACACCAACATGGCACAAGTATACATATGTAACAAACCTGCACGTTATGCACATGTACCCTAGAACTTAAAGTATAATAAGAAAAAAATTTAAAAAAAGAAAAAAAAAGTATCATGACATATATTTACCATTAAAGTATCATACAGAATAGTTTCAGTGTCCTCTATTCCTTTGCCCACACTATTCATAGTAAGATCATCAATAACATTTCTCATAAGTTAAACCAGTAGTCCTTCCCTAGCTTGATCTTTCAGCAACATTTGACAATGGATTCCTCACACACTCTGAGGCTACATATTTTCCCTATTTTTTTCCTTACTTTTTAATTCTTTATTTCTTAGCTTTTGCAGGTTTCTCTTCTTCTCTACAATCTCTTAATAGTGGATTGTTCTAAGCCTCATCCTTTGTTCCTATTTACTTCTGTATCTATACTCACCATCTTGGTGATCTCATCCAATCTCATGATTTTAATAGCATGTATATGGATTAACATTCATTAATTCACTAACTTATGACTCTAGTCCAGATGTCTCTCTCATGATCTAGATGTATATATTCAACTGTTCATTTGCTCTTACCTTAGATATCCAAAAGACATTTTAAATTAAAACAACTAATAATTTTTAAACTTCACTTTGACTCTCCACAAGTTTACCAATTCAGTTGATGGCAAATCGATTCTGCCAATTACTCTGTTCAAAAAGCTTGTCATCATCCTTGACTCCTTAATTTCCATCATATCTTACTTCTAATTCATTGGGAAATCTTATGAGTTCTAAGTTTAAGGTATAACCAGAATCCAATAAATTTCTACTTCCTTCACTCCTGTCAGTCTGGTCTGAGTCATCGTGACATATAAATTATTACAATAACCCCTAAAATGCCCTCCTCCCACCCCTTTTCCATGATTGTTGCACAACTGTCTATTATTGTAGGAGTAATAAGAATAATTATTTTCAAACATGAGTCAAATAATGCCACTTTTTCTTCAAAACCCCGCTTTTGCTCTCCATTGCACTCCGAGTAAAAGCTAGAGTCTTTACAATGGCTGTCATTTGCCCTTAATTATCCAGCATCATCACTTCTTCTTCTCCTAAATACCTCTCTCTTGCTCTACTCAAGTCACATTTGCTCCTTGCATTGCTACACCATGCACACACACACTGGCACAACCTTTATATTTGTAGCATTCTCTTCCTGAAATACTCTCACCTCACTTAAGTCTTTGTCCAAATTTTGTTTTTCATTCATGTTTCTCCTTTCCTTAGTTTACCTTTTGTGTTATTATTTAATAGCATTCATCAATTGCCAGCATATGATTGCATACTTTTTAAAAATTTTTAACATTTGTGGATATGTAGTAAAAGTATATTTATAGCATACATGAGATATTTTGATATTTTGCAATGCATAATAATCACATCATAGAAAATGGGGCATTTATCCCCTCAAGCATTTATCTTTTGTGTTACAAACAATCCAATTATACTCTTTTAGTTATTTCAAAGTATATAATTAAATTATTTTGATTATATTCACATTATTGTACTACCAAATATGACGTATTATATTATCATATGATTTGCTTATGTTTATTGCTAATTGTTTAGAGGTAAGCTTCTTAGATATGAAACTTTGTTTTGAGTTGTTCACTGATATATTCAAGCACATTGAACTGTGTCTAGCACATAGTGAACGCTTGATAAATATTTGTTAAGTGTATCCTTTGTTGCATCTTTGTTGTTCCTATTTTGTTTTTTCCATGCTTTTGACATTGTTAATGCTGAAAAAGCACCAGAACATGTTCTATGTAGAGTCCAAGCATGTCATTAGTAAAGGACAGAACCAGTCATTATTGCATTATCATGTGATGTATCATCATGCATATTTCACCATAAGACAAATTAAGGTCCATGTTATAAAATGTGGACTATTAACATAAGACAGATATTCAGGGAAAAGATTGAAAATAAACTGAATTTCTTCTATATTTTTAAAGTACATTGGAATTATAATGATTTAGTCTTCATTACAAAATAACAGCTCTCATAATATCCTCCATCCCTTACTGCTTCTCTCTCTTTTTCTCTATTTCTTTCTATTTCTATGTTGTTTTGTTTCCTTAGGATTTATAAATGTAAACAATCTCCCAGTGAATACTACATTAGCAGTTGTAAGTAAGGAGAGTATTTATTGGGAAAGGAAGTACTTACTATTTTCCTAAAAATAAATGTATAGGCCTTGTTTTAATTTTAATTTTTATTTTTAATTGTAATACAGAATTTCAACCCCATTATATATTTGGAAAAACATGAAAGATTTTATC
Organism: Piliocolobus tephrosceles; assembly: GCF_002776525.5. Taxonomy (NCBI): domain Eukaryota; kingdom Metazoa; phylum Chordata; class Mammalia; order Primates; family Cercopithecidae; genus Piliocolobus; species Piliocolobus tephrosceles. Next base: position 78,928,577 of record NC_045440.1, on the reverse strand, counting down.
CCTTAAAACATATTTTATATACTGAGAAATAAGTAGTTTTCAGGTAGAAAATTTAATAATTATAATATATATTAAAATGGGATTCTAAGTATCAAAATGTTTGATTTTCAGTCATCTAAGAGATACAGGAAGAAGGCTTTATCTCCGCAGGGATATCTGGGGAGCCAGTTGTTTTCATCTTTAAAAAAAAATTAAACCCAATAGATATCTGCCTTCTTATGTGTAGACCTTGGATGGACCTGTCACTGCCTGTGTCACTGTGACACTGCGCAATACACAGAGCATTTTGAAAATCACTAAATCTAGAATTTCTGATTAAAGTTAATGAAGTTAAAAGCAAGTACTGGTGTTCATGTGTATTGGATACGAAAACGAAACTATCAGTTTTTGTAATCGCAAACTTTAATTCAATCTCAACATTAGTTATAAATTTGGTTATCAGACAACATACAAATATGTGACTAATAGATGATTTAAGAATTACAATATTACAATAAAAGTGGGGAAGAGATAAAGTATATTCTTTACCATAAAAATATTTTTAGACAGAAATTTTAGTAATTTTATTACTGACCCCTAGAGGTATTAATTGGCTAAATCTTATTTATTGGTCTTTGCATTGAAAATTTCTACTGACACTTCTATGTCTAGATTTCAGCCATTTTGGAATAGTTTTCTTTCTCTCTTCTTTCTTTCAGTAAATGTTAGTTTACCTGTGATACAGAAGTCTGCAAAACAATGAGTTAGACAAGCTTAACAGACTATGCACATGGTAAGACAATCTGGCCACTGTGACTGTAAATAAAACAAGCTCATCATCAAATTAAATTGACTGAGAAGACTTTCTGAAAGCAGTAGCATTGAAGCAGAATCTTGAAGGACAAGTTAGATAAAGAAGGGGTGGGCCCTCCTTAGCAGAGGGAAGTAACTTTTGCAAAATTCTGAGAATCATGGCACACTCAAGGAGTTCATTTTGTCAGTTTTGTACTGTGAAGGCACAAGGTGGAGTTGACTGGAAAAGAGTAGTCAATACATGAATTTGAACAGAGAAAAAAGGGCCAGATTAGGAAGTGCTTTTTGTTTCTTTCATTTTGTTTTTGTGTGTACGCTAACAGAGGCAGTTAAACATTCAGGGGGACTTGAAATGAGAAGACCCTGGACAGTCACGGAAAAGGCTCCGTGATTCGAATGTCAGCCCCTGTCTTTGTTATCTATTGTTACATAAGAGATTATTCCAAAATTTAACAGCTTATGACAATTAATATGTATCATCTCATACAATTTCTGAGTATTAAGAATCCAAGAGCAGCTCAGTCAGGTGTTTCTGGCTCAGTGCCTCTCATGAGCCAGAACTCAGAAACTTCATCATCCTCTGACAGTCGGATGAAGGCAGGAGGATCCACTTCCAAGAACAGTCACATATGTGGCTTCTGGCTGTAGACCTCCATTTTTCGCTTGTTCTTAACAGAGGACCTCAGTTATTTATCACATGGCTTCTCTCTGCGAAGTTTCTCATGATATGTCAGCTGCTTAGAGCAGACAATTCAAGGGAGAGGGAGAACAATGAAGATGGAAATCATGTCTTTTTAACCTAATCGGGGAAGTGGCCATCATTTCTTCTGTATTTTCTTTGCTCACTCAGTTCAACCCTGTATAATATAGAATACAACTAAACAAAATTGTGAATACCAGATGCAGGGGATTGGTGTTGGGGAGCATCTTGGAGACAGGCTACCATGACGCAGAGGGAGAAAATAAAAGCCCACTGAAACAGAGATTCAACATTTTGAAAGTGCTGTGGACTGAATTGCATCCCCCCAAAACTTCATATTTTGTCACCCTAATTCCTAAAATGACTGTATTTAGAGACAGGCCCTGTGAGGAAGTAATAAATATTACATAAAGTCATAAGGTTAGGGACCTAATTCAATTGGGATGGTGGCCTTATAGAAGAGGGGACGTACCAGAGCTCACTCTCTCCAACATGTGAGGCCACAGTGAGAAGGCAGCCATCTGCAAACCAGGAAGACAGTCCTCAACAGACACTGACCTTGCTACTGCCTTCATCTTGGACTTCTAGTCCCCATAACTTTGATAAATAAATATCCGTCATTTAAACTACCTTGCCTGTGGTATTTGGTTATAGCAGCCCGAACGGATAAGAGGAAACTAATAGAGGAGTATAACAGAAGCTAAATAAAAACTACATTTTGAAAAGGAAAAGGTAAACTGATAGAGTCAATTGAGCATTATTTATTGTTGTTTGGGAATTTACTAAGAGTAGGTGAAGAATCTACTTTATTTGGAAAAAAAAAAATGTTTTTAGATGATTTTTAGGTTCTGCTTACTTGAAGTTATGTGTTTTGTCATATGGTGTACCCAATGTTTGATTCCTTAATACAAATTTTAAATTATTTTAAATTTCTCTTCCCAGCTATTTGGCTTTTTTTTTTCATTGTGACTTTATGATCTACTAAATTTTTATTCGCTTGTGCATATATACATATATTCTTTTTTTCTCTGAAACTCTACAGTCATTAAAATTACTAATTCTTGTCTCATTTATTCTGAGAGAAAAAGGTCTAAACCATAGATCAGTTTAATGAAACATTCTCTTCAGGTGTTAAATTCAATGAATATATTAGTCAGATTTTAATTATAAACAACAGGATACTTTTCAAAAATGAGATACTGTTAAGCCCATAGACCATTCCAAAAACATTTGATTATTTTTAAACTGATTTTTTTAAAGTAGCCAATTTTAAACATTATAAAGTCTTCAAACAGCCTGGTTGAATATTTTAAAAGCTTTGATTTTAATTAGATATTGAGCTGCTTCAGCTTACTGAAAAAAGGTAAAAAGCTTCAAACCATGCCACTCTCCTAAACAGCAGGTGTCAGCTCTAACTGCCTCTGAAAATATTTAATGTATTCAGTTAATCGAATTCCTTAGAGAATGTTACAGTCCTGCTCATTTATCTTATGCAGGCTTTGTATTAGGTTTCTTTCTTATTTACTGTACTTCTTTACATGTTATGAAAAAATTATATCTTAGGTTTACTGATTTCCCAGCAAAATCAATTTTAGATTTTCTCAGTCTTGCAATCACAATAAACTAAATATTACTGGTGCCATTCCTTGACATTTAGAATCACAGATCTTCATTTTCAGTATTCTGAGATTACCTTGACAATTTTGGAATATTTGCTTATCTGAATTTTACATATAGTCTGCCAAATAGCCTAAAGCTCAATAGATGAGTATAAATCAAAACATGAATTTAACTTTTTTTCTAGTGAGTTTATGATGTAGCTTAAGTCAAATTGAAGAAAATGTTAAAAACTACAAAGTTTGTTAGTATACACCTGAATAGTGTGGCAAGTGATAAACTTTTGTATGTTTGCAAATCCAATGAAGTAGATATATTATGAGGTAATTTATTTAAGGAGTGTATTGTACTTATTATCCAAGAAGTGTATTGTACTTATTATTATAGCACAATCTTGGATTTGTCTACAAAAATATCTTGTTGTTCAACAGTCATAATACGCGAACCGGCTCCAGTCCTTTGATAGAAGGTGACATGATTTTGAGGGGAACATTTGAAATAGTGATGTTTACTTTCCTGTGTGGTGCTTGCCTCTGTGGCTGAAATTGCAGAAATGTAATAAGATCTATTATCCATTGTCACTTTATAAAAAGAAATAATCTTTAAATTAGAGTTAAGTGGGGGATACTGAGGAAATTATCATGTTATTATAACTTTAGAAATTTCAGATGAACACCTACGTATGCCAAACACAGAGTGTTATTTTGTTTTAAAAGTTGTCTTCATGTCTATATCTGGTACACTGATGTGTCTGTGTGTGATTGTGTGTGTGTGTGTGTGTGTATTGTCCTTGCAGATAAATTACATTTTTGTCTTAATAGAGTATAATTAAAAGTAATGACCTGAAGTCATGTAAGTGGGGACTATTGGTGTATTTAAGGAAGTTGAAACTGTGAACTGATAGGAAGCTTTTAGGCAGATTAAGTTAACTTCTGAATAAGTAGAAACGATGATCCTCAAAGTAAGGAGTTTTAAAATCTTGTCTGTCCTAATTCTTCTCCACAAAGGGGTACACACTATAATCTGCAATGAAAACAAAATAATTTTCAAACTCCAGTCATAATTTTGAGAAAACTTGTTTTCCTTGACCCCACTCCCACTAGGTGTCAGAAAAATTATCCTAAATGGTGAGGATAAGATCAGGAAGGCAGGTTACCTTTTCTAAACACCTCCACTGTTTGCTGTCGCTGTTCAAAGTTGCACCAAAATAACTCATTTGAAACTTGTAGGCTTTTAGAATCATGTTCAGAGTAAAACTCTTCCTTTGGTACCCTAAGACTAGTAGTAGTTTCTACCAAGTAACTGCTTTCAGAGGTAGCCCTAGGAAAGAAAAATTTTAGATAAGGGAATGTATACCCTTTTTCTCCATAACACTTCCCAAAGACAAAACTCTTACTCAGTATCAATAGGATTAGTGTTAGTGTGGTATGTCAGCTTGAATATGTTTTAGTGACAGATCTTTTTCTGCCTTTCTCCCAACTCCCAGAGTGATTTAAATGCCTCCCAAATCCTCAATATGATCTTCTGAATTAAATCGATTGATATTTGTTTGAATTGTCAGGTGTTTATAAAAATCAATTCAGTCAAATTCTGATTGATTTTGGCAGATGTATGGGTGACATCTTTTCTGAATGCAAATATGTGTTTTTAATTATTATTATCTGGATGTCCTATCTTATGGTGGAGCCAGAGGATTCAAAAAACACTGCTTTTTTGAATTTTTGATATACAAAATATTATTTTATTTCTAAAAATTGAAATAATATATTAATTTAGATAATTCACTTATTTTCACAGTAGCACAAATTTAAGTGGTTGTTAAAATTCTTAATTTTTTGTGAAAACTTTTTTGATGTTTTTATCATATTTTTACTTTGATCAAATATTTTACATTATTCTACAGAAATTTTATTATTTTTAAATACAGTGGTCAGTGAATATTTATTACACAAAGATAACAGAAAGATATGGAACAGCAGTTTGAATACTTTCATACTTTTTTTTTAATCTTCCCCCTTGGTATCCATTTCTACTTCTAGCACATTACATTATCACCTCTTCCAAGGACTATTTACTAGTTTAATTGGCCTTCCTCTTTCTCTTCCCTTTTTAAGGCTCTGAGTTTCTTTGGCAACTCCTCTATGCTACTCAGAAATCTCCACTGTTTGCCTAACATCCATAGAATAAAATCTATGCTTCCTTTTCTGTTGATACATTTTCCAAAAGCTTATCACAATTCATTTTGTAGGTTAAAGTGTTATATTTTTTATATGCTTTTCTTCAATCAAGTACAAGTATCTACATGTATGTGTGTGGTAGGGGTGTTTTAATCATCACTGGAAAATATTTTTGCATTTTCCAACCCCACGCATAATTTGTATGATTCCAAATGACTGGAATATATTCTCCTTTCTCTTTACCTAATTAAATTCTACTCATTACTTGTGTTAGAGTAATTCCTGCTAGTTGCTGAATGGGTAAACACTGAATCTCAATGGCTTATAATAAGCAAGATTTCTCTCTCCTGCGGGATCAGGTAGTGCAGGTCGCTCTCTTCCGTTCCGTAGCCATACAATATTAAGAAAAATATATGACTTCCAAAACCACAAAGGCAGGAAAAGGGAATTATGGGGGCAGTCTATTGATACTTACCTGCCTTGGCCTCAAAAAGGCACAGATCACTTCCTTGCAGAGTCCTTTGGCATGGTTCAATGGTTTGAACCTAACTGAGAAGGAACCAAGGAAAAGTAGGTGAACAAATGGCATATTTGGTGCACATAGTCTTAGTCAATTTTATAAACACAGATACAATCATGTCTACTGTAAAAGCTTAACCCGTTAGGCCAATGTAAAGCAATCTTTTTCTCCTCTGAAATTATATACCATTTCCTATAAAATTGTCCTGCTGGTATTAATAAATAGCCTCGCAGCATCTTTCCTACCATCTTTTTTATCATCATAATTTTTCCAAAATTTATTTTCTGTTTTTAATTAAATTGTAAGCTCTTTGAGGATAGGATCTATATCTATAGTAAATTATCTCCTGAGAGTGCTTAGCAAGATACTTTATATATAGTGAAAGCACAGACTGTAGCTGCTACTTAATTTAGCATTCCAAACCATTTCAGTTAATAGAAAGACATCTAGGAAAACAAGACTTCAGTTGCACCGCAGGCATCTCATGTATAATATAAATTATTAAAACTGATTAATGTTCTGCTGATAATGTTTCTTCAAAAAAAAAAAAAAAAAAGGAAACCTTGACTGAAGGACAAATTCAACTGAATGAGATAAAAATGGGGAGGGGACAGGGCACACAATTTATCATCATTCTTCTGAATCCCTCTACATTCTCAAGATACCTTTGTGTCCTTCTTAGGTTACTAATACCTGCTGTGACTGATGATAATAACAATAATTTACAATGATAATTTATGGTTTTCAGAAAAAAATTAATAATTTAACTACTTTGATTATTAAAACAAATGTTAAGAAGGGAAAGATGTTATTGCAAAGCACATTGCTTAAATGAGAAAATGGAGGTTTGAAGTAATTACAGAACATGAAATTATGTAAGTCTAGAATTGGAAAGACCTTAAAGATATTCTAATGCAACGGTTTCATGTACAGTTGAGAAAACTGCAGCCCAAATAGGTTAACTGAATTGTGTGAGGTCCTGCAGAGAATGAATGGATATAGCAGAATTAAAGCTCCTCAAGTCCAGTGATATTTAGACTGTGCTATTCCGTCTTTTATTTAATTAAGTGCAACACAAAATATGCATTGTTTAAGAAAGCTATTTAAAATAGCACCTACCTGAAATGGAGTAAATGTCAAAAGGACTTTATAAGTGATGAGTTTTTAATATGTTTTACTGCTTCCTCATTAAAAGGAGAAATCTTTGGAAAAAAGAGAGCGAGATCTCTCTTGGACAAGAGTGTTCAGTCTAAGCCTTGAAACGTAATTGTATTTGATTTTAATTGGATATGCTGCATGTATATGAAGTTACTAACAGACTTAAATTTTACTCAATACATTAACAAAACCAGGAAATACAAAAACTAGAGAATATAAGATCTTAGAGATCTTTTTGAATATAGAATTGATGCAGCCACATTTGGTTTCCAAAATGTTTGGTAGCATTCATTTTAAAACCAGTAAGTGTGCTTTGACTATGAATTATTTTCACCATTATTTTAAAGCTAGAATACTGTTGATAGTATTTAATATTAGCACTCCCTACATCCTAGATTCTGTAAAAAACAAATAAAATGTGCAGTCTGTTTTCAAGACAGTTTCATTTGCATTTCATTACACTTTTAACCCTCAATTTTTATTCTTTTAGAGGCTATTATAGGGGCTGGTAATCGTACCTTATATATTATAAACAACTCTTAGGTCATCAAAAAGATCATCTGGTCTATTCCTCTGAGTCTAAGCATGACAACCTTAGATCATTCAAAACTATGTTTCCCTCTCTAATTTTTCAAGACACCAGGTGTGAAGATTAAATCAATCAATTTTTTAAAGTATGTTTCCTTGGAGACTGATATGTAAAAGAAACTGAGCTATATCTTGTGAAGAGTAAAATAATCAACATTTGGTCTTAAGCTCACAATCAAAGGAAAAACTAAACACACAATACAAGATGTAAAATAACATTTTAATAAGGCATTACAGAAGTCATAAAGTGATATCCGATTTATTCTCAAATGCTTGGTTCAGGTAATACATGCTGTTAGAGTTCAGAGAAGAGAGAAATATATCTTGACATTCAATAGAAATTCTCTATATAACTAAAGGTAGTTTTATTTGGTTTAGCATTTTGTAGATCACAAGAACTGGCAAGTTTCAAGTATCTTTTTTCTTTTTCCTAGATTTTTTCAATTTTAGATATTACCTACAACTTCTAAACTTTCGTTCATACTTTTCATCGAGGTTTCAGTGATTATATGTCAAATAATCTATCTTTCTTTACAATTATGCTTTATGTAAATTTCTTTTGACATATCAAACTTTAAAATAATGAAAGATTACTTCTCATGTTTAAACAGCATAGTGGAATCCACGGTGTTACTTTCTTTGTGACTTCCGAATCTTTTTTTTTTTTTTTTCATGGAGTCTTGCTCGGTTGCCCAGGCTGGAGTGCAGTGGTGCGATCTCGGCTCACTGCCACCTCCACCTCCCGGGTTCAAGCAATTCTCCTACCTCAGCCTCCCAAGTAGCTGGGACTACAGGCATGTGCCATCACGCCCAGCTAATTTTTTGTATTTTTAGTAGAGAGAGGGTTTCACCATGTTAGCCAGGATGGTCTTGATCTCCTGACCTCATGATCTGCCCACCTCGGCCTCCCAAAGTGCTGGGATTACAGGCATGAGCCACCGCGCCCAGCCCCAAATCAGTTTTAACCTTATTTGAACCAAGGTAGGCCTTCCTCATCTCAAATATATGCAATACTTTTTTGAAGTAATATGTGCTCTGACCCCATAACTATAGCTTTTTTTTTTTTTGAAAGCAACATGATTCAATTCAGCTCAAATATATTAATATTGTCATTGCAAATAACTCACTTGTCAGGGACAAAAAAGTTCACATGTCAATGTGATTAGAAAAGAGGGTGAGGCACTAGAGTAAGTGAAAGAGGCATCTGAGAATTAATCAACATAAGAGTACCGGCACCTCATATTTTACCCAAACAACAGCATAGGGTATATGCAATTTGTATTTTTCTTGGCCTTGTTACCATTTCACCCTGCCTTATAATTGATAGATCATTCATTTAATTAATCGATTCTGTTTCTAGACTATAAAATGTTAGGGAGAATCCTCTTTTTGGTTCACTTTCTCTTGCAGCTTAGATTTCTGAATATACATATTGCTGAAGCAGAAATAGAAATAAACATATTTGGGTAGGAGGTCAGTAGTAAAGACTACCGTGTCAGAGAAAAGACCATTTTACCTGTAAACGCTTTTCAAGATAAAGCATATAAATCTGAAAGAAATTATTTGAGGGAATTTTCTTTCCTGGGGTGAAATGCCTATGTGAGTATTATGCCATTGTGTTACCATGACTGGTGGATGGAAATTGTCTATTCTCTTTCTACTTCACTGTTAAAATATACAATGATCACTATGTAGTAACACAATCAAACCTTCTCTAGCTATGTTTCCTAGCTAAATATATTATTGGTGGGTTTTTGCCATGGCATGAATACATACGGGTGACAGAGTGAAAAATACCCCTCCCTACCAAAACTTTCTTTCATGCTTATTGCAGCTCTCAAAGCGGGATTAGGTATGAAACAGAGAACAAGTGGAATAAAGTCATATAGAGCTGTGAATCACGTGTTTAATACTCACAGGTACTGACGTACTTTCTCCCCAGAGAAAATATTACCTATCTTGCAGGTGCTGTGAAGGATATAGACCAACATTTTATAGAAGAGACAACATAAACAAGCAAATATGACAGCACTCTTTAGATAAGATTTTATTCCAACTAAATCATCCTGAATTAAAAAAAAAAAATACGGAACAGGTAAGAGTGTAGGCAAATTGGAAGAAATCTAAATCTAGACTACAGTTGATAATATTTAATATGAAACACTCTGAAGCCCGTGCTCTATCACAGGAATACATACCAACGATCATGTGTTGTGCCCTAACTTTTCAAGTCATTTCATTGAAAATTTTTGTAGAAACCAAACAGGTTATAACAAATCCTTTCCTGGGAACTCAATGGGTAGTTGCTGCTAGGAAACCACAGTAAGAGATGTTGAAGAGAAATCAGAACCTGACTCTTCTGTCCCCACCTAAATTGATATTGAACTTTATTCATATCTTCTGTGTATTTCCAACGTCTTATGGAGCCATCTATAATAATAGGTCATCTATTCATTCAACCAACAGTTAAATAAATTTGTTTAATACCAATCATTGTGCCAAACAGTAAGCTTTCAAAAAACAACAACAACAACAAAAAACTGCAAGGCATTGCAAATGTCAACTCTTCTCTTTGTACTTGCATAAAAACAGACTGCAGCTCAGATTCGTTTGATCTATAAGTTATGTCTAGGTTACTACCACACAAGAAGCAATGATTAAGGTGAGAAGTCATGCTATATTTATCACAAAAGTACATAACTACTTAGATAAATACTACATTAAAAATGTAAAAAGAATCATTCCACTTTATTATTAAATGTTCTCATGAAGATTCCTTGGAGTCAGGAGAATATATGGAAATACCTATGACTTTTGGGAGATTAACAGTTAATAATGGTAACTGGACCAGAGTCTTTTGACATATTCTATTTGTCATCAGTCATCAACATCACTCAGCTAAATATTTGAGCATTGAGGGTATGGATTATATGTGTGTTACATGTGCACAAATGCTATAGAAATATGTTTCACATATAATAAGTATGTGTGTGTGTATTCAGACATTGATTTACACATATAATTATTAAGAAAACGATGGGGGTATAAGAGCCAAATATCTGCTTTACAAAGTGTAAACATTTTATAATGAATTCCCATATTGCAGAATTTCACATGTAAAGAATATATTTCAAAAGCTTATTGTCAGAACCATAAGCCTTACTGACATTTCTCTTGGATCAATGAGCTTATGAGTCTTTTCCTTGGGTTTCATTTTAAGAAAGTTTCAATTCTCAGAGAGAAAGTATATGACAGTTGGAGTATGGGAGTTTTTTTTTTTTTTTTTGTCACCATGACCACATTCTTCCAAGAAGATCTAAAGAAAGTTGAGCAAGTATTTTTATTGTCTAGAAATAAATGTCAATGAGCCTTTCGACTTCTTATTCTCATAGAGGGTTGCCTTCAGTTACCTAAATAATTCTCAATAATTCCAAGAAAATATTTAATAAGGTAGGAAAAATAAGAAGCCAATTTGCAATCACATTATTTCCTATTAATTTTATTTTGGGGGTTTATTTCCTTTGTTACTTTTACTTGACTCACTCAATAATATGACTCTCTTATAGTGAATGACATAGTTGGATACAGACAAAATTAATCATTTTCAAACTGGATTATCTTCTAAGAAAATGTTTGAAGTTGGAGAGATAGACTTAATTAGGAATCATCATAATACATACTCTCACACACACACACACTGACACTCACATATACAAACATACTAACCTAGTTGTCCATATGCTTCTCTGAGTGATTGTTCCCGACCAAATACACTGAATGACTGTGCTGATTAAATTCTGTGATCTTTTCTCCACATTTAATTCATCTTGTCAGGTATGGAAGACCAATGGCTTCATTTCAAAGGAAAAAAAAAATTCAAACAAAAACGGGGCTTTGTTCCTTGCCCTATAGTTCTGAGAAAAAAATAGTACAACACCCAAACACACCCAAGTGGCAAACATTTATAGCTAATTTCTGTGTTATGACAGAGAGTGAGGGATGTTTAAGCTTTAAAATGTGGCTGAGTTTTGGAGTGAAGGCAGTTTTTTCTCCTTTGCCTTGGACAACTGCTGGAAAAAAACGGCCTTCGATGTCTCTGTCAGATTCCCACACAGCCTGTGAAGTTTCTCTGAGTCCAAGCGGGTTATCTCACAAACCTGTGCAAAGCTCCAGTGAATAATTTATATCAGACATGAGGCGACAAGTTAAACACGCCCATTTTGTCTAAAATGCTGTGAAGGTATCAAGATGGAGCCAAGCTACAGGGCGAGGGGAGCCTGGCTGATGGGAACCCGAGTATGTCTAGAAGAGAGGATGCTGCTGTAAAGAAAATGAAATGTAATGAGATACTCTTTCATGCATAATTCATAGGTGAAAACATGACTGCATAAAAAGCCATGGATTTTAACAAGGCAAGCCTGCAATCATGCACGTTATCTTCCCAGAGGAACTTTATATAATATTGGTCAAAAGGAGAAGATTCTGAATACCAGTACAAAATAAAGCTGACAGGTTTTCAAATGCAGTGGAATTTACATTAATGCACAATGCCTATAAAAGAAACAATTTCTATTTACACCTGAAAATACTGCATAACCAAAAATTTACTCTAAAATATTTGCTATCTCCTCTTTAGATAGGAAAAAAAAAAAAAAGAAAAGGAAAATAGATGATTCATATTGATAAACATCGATAAAATGTAAAAGCTGTATTTACTGAATGTTGTGAGGTTAAGTTAAACTGGACTTGGCAGACATTTTCACTCTTCTGGCAACAAAAGTTTAGATAGAAATGTAGGCATAGAGGAGGCTTTAAAAATGATAAAATGTTAGCTATTGTCCATGCAAAATTTAATTTGGTTGTGTTATAAGAGCAAATATTGTAATTCAGCTTTCAACACCAGTTAAGCTACTAACACATGCCTGATTTCAAATGGTGTGGAGCTCTTAGTTGAGGGATTAAAGAAGAATGTTGATTAAAGCTTGGCATGTCTTAAGTTTATCACCATCAAACCCTAAAGACGCCTTAGCTTCTTAGAAAGAATTGGCTCAGTGGGGGTGGGGTGATGGTGTTTCTTTGACTGTCCATGCCATGGAAATACATAAGACAGCAATGCAAAAGAAAGGGTCAAAGGCATCTGCAAAACGTACATGCCAGAGAGCTGAGCTTGGCTTGTTGGCTTGGCTTACCCTGTGCACTATCAGTATTTGAAAGCAAAGACAAGTATTAATAGTTACATTACATGCAGCTATAGCATTGTGGCTTTGATGCTTGGCCGAAGAAAGCAGTAAGGGGTGAAAATGGTATACATAACTGCCTCAAAGTCACCATCTACCACAGGATTTTTTTAAGATCCAAGTTGAAGAAACAAAGAAAATTGTTATAAAGAACAGCAGATGGAAAAGGACTAGATGCCAATTAATCTAATCCATTTAAACAAAATTGTGTTATTAATCTCTGTTTGCTCTAACTCAGCTATGTTTTGTATTTTGAAAAAAAAATAAAAGTAGACTTAGGAAGTTAAGGATTTAATTTCTGAATATGGAATCTCAGTTTTTGCAACAAGATGGTGGAACAAAGCAAAATCATGCTGACAGCTGGTCATAAAGAAAGATCTTTAGTATCATAAGACTTCCATCTAGGTTTCAGTGATAAGTTCAGAACCTGAGTTTGATCATTTGCATTATGTTTAACTATACATGCTAATTCTACTAGGATATATTCCTGATATTGTTTTGCTTTTAAAATATATTTATAACCCACTGCCCCCATACAACCTCTGTGGCATGAGTTTCTGTCTCCGGGACACCCACAGTTAACCAGCTGGTTAACCCTAACATATTTTAATACTCCACTGCTTGCTTGCTTGCTCTGCAATATGGCTGAAAAAAGACAGTTTTGGGTGACAGTATCTATTCCCTTCTGTGCTAGAAGGTGAGAAGAGGTAATCCCCATCTGTTCACTCTCTCTGACAGATGTGCTTTTCCACCTTTTCTTGCCAGCTTAGCACACTGCTGAGAAGTTTGCTACATTGAAGGATCCATTTCCAAGCACAGAAAGGGTTTGTTTGCTTGTACACCTGTGCTCTAAAGGAAGTTTTCCTATTGCTTATGCCAGTTGGATGACTTGCTGAATTCTTTAGCATATATAAAAATGCAAAGTGTCTGAAATGGGAATCAAATGATAACATTATTAGAATTCCCTCTTGGGGTCAGATGAGACAGATGGTTGCATGAAGCGGATATGCCTAGATACAACTTCTGTAGTCTGAATTTGTTTCTTATTTGTTTCCCTTTCTGTGAAAGCAATGCCCATATTAAATATCATACATAACACAAAGCACATTTGAAAGAAAGAGAGGACCAGAATGAAACATGAATTTTCAAATTTCCATTGACTGAGATTCATACACAAGCATTGGGAAGCATCATCTTAGACCTCTGGATTCTATACTCTGAAACTTTTTCCAGCCAGAAAACCCCATAAAAACAAGTCATGTGAATAGGAAGATGCAATTCTTGGATCATGTGGATTTTCTTTTCCCATTCAATCAAGTGAAATCAGACATATCATTACCTGTTTACATTCCTTAAAAATCCACTTATGACACTTAGAACACAGTACCTTTGTGAGATTTGGCATTTCTACCCATCTCTTCTCTTACTTTACTTCAGCCACTCTGCCTTCTAGTGCAGTAGAAAGATAATAGGACCTGGAAGTAAGAGGGAAGTGTTTGGTTTGTTTGTTTGTTTTTAAGGTAACAATTACACTTCCTCCAAGGAAGTAAACGATGTAGAGAGACAGTGGGAAAATTAGGAGATTCTTTGTAATGTTGTCTTTGTTATAAGTGACACATGAGGCTCCATGCTTATAAATTTGATAAATTAGAAGACCATGATTTTTCCCAAAGTTGCTGACCATAGGAAACCTATAAAGAGATGTCCAATTATGAGTCAGAGGGCTTCATCCTCCTGTCTTCTATTCATAATGTATGAGTAATTGGGATGAAAAAAAGTGGAAGGCTCTTTTGATCTAATTTGTAGACGACTTGAAGCTAGGAAAGAGAATGAATAGTTGCATGCAGAATGAGTACTAAAAAACAGAAGGACAAGAGGAAGCATGTGCTTAATTCTTAAGTTCATAATACGTCTGTTTCTGTCTTTCTTTTTTTTTTTTTTTGAAGATCTTCAAAATAGAAATGACTTATTCATGAATTTAATAAATCTAGATTTAAAATGTAGCTGGAAAAGAGTTTGAAATAAGTGCAAGAGAGCACAGGGTGAGAGAATCTTTTATGACTCATTCATAGAAGTATTTGAAGGTGTGAAAAAGTGATCACTCTCAGTTTCCTTCTATCTAAGGAACTAGGTTTAATAGTCCCATCCCTTTCTACCATGATTCTTTTCAGACTCATATTTTCAATCATTTCCTTATTCTCTCCTTTGATTTAGTTCCAGCCTTGAAGCCAGGAATATCTAAAATACAAACCACACTGTTTCTACTTTTGGTATTTTTTTTTCTCCTAGTAAGATGTAACTACTTGCTAGAAAAGAATTAGATGTGTTCCCTCTAAACATGGAAAAGCTGAACTCCTTTGCTACAAATAGAGTCCTGTAGTGAAATAATATAGAAGTATGTGTTTTTAACACTATTCAATTTAAAAGGTAAGTTTTCATCAAAAGCTTCTTTTTGTGAAGTTTTCACATCATGTTCACTACATAAGTCTGAAGCTTCTTTTTTTTTTTTTTTTTAAACTGTTCCTTCAATCATTATCAATTTATGGGATATTTGAATTAAGATGAACTGAAAATTGGCATTTGGTTTATTTTAATATTTCAGATGACTAGTTCTTGGAAACCAACTGATATTTATTTAGCTGTTCCTCAGATCAAGGGCTTTTTACTTTTTACTCATGTAACAAGATGGTTAAACA
Organism: Piliocolobus tephrosceles; assembly: GCF_002776525.5. Taxonomy (NCBI): domain Eukaryota; kingdom Metazoa; phylum Chordata; class Mammalia; order Primates; family Cercopithecidae; genus Piliocolobus; species Piliocolobus tephrosceles. Next base: position 78,913,092 of record NC_045440.1, on the reverse strand, counting down.
TGCTGAATTGTAATTTGTGAGGAAAAGAACAAAGTCACTGTTGATTGTTCAAGGAAGGGTAAGAATTCAAATTTCAAATACACTGAATTAATAGAAACGAGAGACTGCATTCATTTACCATTGCTGTATGGTGCTGTACTCAGTGGAAGCCCTCATTTGTAAAAACTGCAGAATTGTTTACTGGATATAAAGTAAGAATATGAGTAGAAATGTATAGCTTCTTATGAATATAAATGTCAATCGCCTTCCCATTTCCTCTCTAAATTATGTTAATACAATGCAATAAAAAATCAGGATATTTTTCAAAATTCACTTGATAAGATTGTTGTGGATTTAAAAGTGTGTTTCCCATAGTATACAGGTTTGCACAACTTTTCATATACTATACTAAATTTTAGAAGAGGTGCAAAGTTTATATATCCCCAAATTGAAAATATCCTCAACAGTGAATAAAAAGTGTGGCTTATCTTTGTAACAAAATAATACTTACCAATGAAAAGAAACACACTACTTTTAAAAGCAACAACATGGATGAATCTCCAAAAGAAGCTGAGTGAAAGAGACCAGAAATAAAAGCATATATACTATATGATTTCATTCACATGAATTTCCAGAATATGGCAATATTCATCCATAGATTGAGAAAGCAGATCTGTGTTTGTCTTAGGCCAGGGATAAGAGATGAACAGTGTAGTGAGAAAACTTACTAGGTAATGTAAATGTTCTTATCTTGACTATTGTGTCAAGATATGTTGCGGTTACACAGGTGTGTAAATGTGTCACAAAACGTGCAACTGTATACTCAAAATTGGTGCAATTTATTGTGTGTAAATTATTCTTCAATGAAGTTGGCTTTAAAAAAGAAAACCAAACAAAACAGCCTCTATACATGGATTTCTGCTCTTATAGTACACCAGAAAAATATTTGGACACTCTTTCTTTAAAACAACAAAAATACATTGCGTGAACTTGCTAAAAGTCTCTTTTTCCCAAGTACTGAAGTATCTACAGCCCACAGTTCAACAAGAGCTGAAAACAGGTTGTATTGAAGAAAAGTGAAGTGACTTATATTGAGCTCTGCATAAGGTGCTTTCAATACATGTATATATGGAGTATTGTGTTTGAGAAATTCTCTTAGAAAACAGATCTGTTGTTGAAAAACTTCAAGATAAGCCATGTGGTGAGAGCACGTCATATGCAAGATGAATATGGCAAGATCATTCTACATGAGACAAAGGAAGGAACTTGTTGTTTCCCATGGGAAGCCAATTGGAAGACTGAATGAGAGTGATCGGAATAAGTAGCTGTGGAAAGTCTGCGTGGTATACGATGGGACTCTTTCACATTGCTAAGTCTACAGCAGAGCTTTTACGTGTCTGGCAGAATTGGTGCCTTAGTACAGAGTGACCCGAAATAGATGACGTGCTAGGAAAGGTACAAGAGTCAGACTAGAAGAGTCCACTCAGGGTAAACCAGCAGATATCCTAGTAGGCCCAGAGGTTTGTCTGTAAAACAGTTCTTTCTACATAAATCTGTAGAACTCATTTCACTTTCTGGGTTACAGCTTTATTCAATTTTTTTAAACAACATGTTTGTAACAAATGAGAAAACAATTTCGATGCAACAAATGAGAAAAAGAAGGCTCTACGAGGTCAGAGTTGAGAAAGGAAAAAGAAGGAAGCACAGAGACTGGTTTTCAGCCTGTTGCAATCCATGCACTCAAAATGTGACTTTATGTTTTTACTGTGGAGTGTGGGTAAGTCCCATAACATCCAATATTTGTATAAATATATATTCCAAAGCCAAAGTTTGTTTGTGCAAGACCTTGCTTTAGAAAAAACACATTATGTGAAGCTCCTACTCAAGGTGGTCAGAAATTTAGCACTAAATTTACATAGAAATTTAAAGAATTACTGTGAAAAGTTTATTTTGTAGATATTAGATTCATTGTGATAAAGTTTTGAAAATTACAACATTTTTCTCTGTTATTATAATTTTATTAAATTCTTAAATTATCTCTTTCTTCATCTAGGGGAAAATGAAAGCCAATAAGTGGGACCTAGAGTGATTACAAAAAAATAAGTTATTCTTATAAATAAGAAATTCTTTATATTACCTCATTAAATATTAGTATTATCTTCTTAGCAAACACAGAGTTACCATGCTACAAATAAAGTTATGTAGGCAAATAAAAGGTTAATTCTGACTTTTTCTTTCTTCAACTCAAAATATTAAAAAGCTATAATTTTTTTCTCGAAGGAACAAAAGCTTTAGTCTACAGTATATTTAGTCTGAGTCCTTCAAACTGTTCTAATCTCTGCCTGTTACCCAGTTCCAAAGTCAATTCCACATTTTCAGATCTCTTTTCAGTAGCACCCCATTCTACTGTTACCCATTTACTGTATTAGTCTGTTCTCATGCCTCTGAGAAAGACACACATGCCTCTGAGAAAGACACACAATTTATATATATATTGATTAGAGTATGCAGTTTGCTAAATGACTTGTTAGAACACAGTTTCCAATCCCTAGGTTGTGATACGTTGGTGGGTTGTTAAATCAGTTTAGTACCTTATGATTATCATTTATAGAAAATGAATTAACATAGAAAATACCAGAATTAATCTCACGCAAAAACCATAAGTATTGTTTTTTAAGGCATAGTTTTCAGATATATGTATAAATGCCTGTGTGTACATGTGTACATGTGTATGTGTCTGTGTATGTGTGTATGTGTGTAAGTTTGAGTACTGGGTTGCAAGATAAAAAGTTTTCCTTTCTATGGGCTGGGAACAGCAAAAAAGTTTCAAACTTGTTTATGACAACGAAATAGTTTCTCAATAAATATTTGTCAACTAGTTGGCTGATTTAATTTGAGAAATAATGACAAAACTTTGCTCATTGTTTTAGAAAAATTTTCTTAAAGTACAAATCAGAATGTCTACAAAGAAATAATACTTATGATGACTTATTTTCAGCCCAGTTTTGTCCTCATTAGGCCTTATGTATTTATTTTTTATTTACTCTGATTAGGAGTGTTCAGATTCTAAGTCTTGAATGGCTTAGAAAATCACCAGAGGGAAAAAAAGGAGCTTATTATGAACCCTGGACAGCAGTGACATTTAAAAATGGAATCAACAAGAACTATCATGAATGCAATTAAAATACTGGGAGTTTGTGACTAAGGGGGATGCTTTAGTATATCACCATGTGTCATCTGCTGTTTTAAGGGTCAATAGGAGCCCTTGGTGCACTAAAATCTATTAAACCTACTACTGTGAGATTGTGTTTTTCAGTAAGCAAATTAATAGGAGTGGATGATTACCATCTTTATTATAGGTTGGGAAGCTAATATATCTGCTTAAGTGCACTTACTTGAATGGAAAACAGGTATACATAAAGTATGCTGAAAAAAAAATGACAAAGCCTTTGAACTAAAAAGAAGCTGACCCTATGTTAAAGGTTACATACTTCAAAAATAATATGAAAATGGTTGTGATTCTAATTATTTTGGGAAAATTTGCCTCTATGAGTCATTAATTTTTGCTTTTAAAAATTCGGAAAGATATGACATTTAATATGTGAGATGAGTTTTTAGTAAAATATACTATATTGGCTATGTGCCTTTCCTCCCTTAGATATTATAGTGATTGTGGAGCCATTATTAAAATTTGCTGTAGTTATTTGACAAAAAGATTCCATAATATATATAAGTATTAAGATTCCTTAATACTAAGGCACAATTAATATCTTTCAAGTAGAAATTCAGTTTATTTACATACATCCTCCTCCAGCTTCTCATCAAGTGCTTCCCTTGTTTGTTATGTCATAACAGATGTAGGAAACACGAAAAAGCAAATGTCAAAAAAGATTGTTTATTATTTGATCAGAAAGATGATTCAGAGAATCAAATGTCCAATGGTTAAACTATGAGGCCTATAAATAAGTATTTCAGAAAAACTCTCTACTTTTGTTGATTGCCAGACATACCACAGAATCTCTCTTTCTCATCATTCAATCCGCTATTAAGAAATAAAGAATTTCTTGAAAAGAATGCTTTGTCTGACAAAGATGGAAGGTGTACCAAAATAGGCACTTTAACAATAGATTGATTATGCCATAAAAGCATCAAATTGAAAGGTAATAGTCATGATCAAAATCATAATACAACAAAATAATGTTAGTTGATTATATTGAATACTGAGTTGGAGCCAGGTTTTTACAACAACTCCAGCAACTAGTTACAATAGTCATACCTCTTCCCAATTTACAGACATAGAAACTATGACACTTTCTTAATTAAATCACATAAACACACATACTACAAGTGCACTGATATCAGCTAACAACATTATTTCAAATAAATAACTGGTGAATAAAACAAGTTTTTAAGACATAATATGCCTATGCTATCACTGGCAGAAAAATATTAGTTTGGTGAAAAAAAAGATAGACTAATTTGTTGGTTGATTGATTAACCAGTTCTGACAAGCCTATTTACCTTCACATTTAAATCTATTTAAATGTGAATGATTGAGCTGCTAATAGTTTCAAAATATTGGAAATTAATAAATAATGTTCCTGATAGATACAGTGTCTTACTCTGTCAAAACATGACAAACCTTTAAAAAGTGACTACTATTAAACTACATGATATGGTTTGGCTGTGTCCCCACTCAAATCTCATTTGAATTCCCACGTGCTGTGGAAGGTACCTGGTGGGAGGTTACTGAATCATGGGGGCAGATCTTTCCCATGCTGTTCTCACGATAGTGTATAAGTCTCACAAGATCTAATGGTTTTTTCTTAAAAAGGGTGGTTTCCCTACACAATCTCTCTCTTTGCCTACTGCCATCCATGTAAGACTTGATTTGCTCCTCCTTGCATTCCACCATGATTGTGAGACTTCCCCAGCCATCTGGAACTGTAAGTCCATTAAACCTCTTTCTTTTGTAAATTGGCCAGTCTTGGGTGTGTCTTTCTCAGAGGCATGAGAACAGACTAATACAGTAAATGGGTAACAGTAGAATGGGGTGCTACTGAAAAGAGATCTAAAAATGTGGAATTGACTTTGGAACTGGGTAACAGGCAGAGATTAGAACAGTTTGAAGGACTCAGAAGAAGACAGGAAAATTTGGGAAATTTTGGAACTCCCTAGAGACTTGTTGAGTGGCTTTGACCAAAATGCTGATAATGATATGGACAATGAAATCCAGGCTGAGGTAGTCTCAGATAGAGATGAGGAACTTGTTGGGAACTGGAGTAAAGGTGACTCTTGCTATGTTTTAGCAAAGATACTGGTGGCATTTTATCCCTACCCTAGAGACATGTGCAACTTTGAGCTAGAGAGAGATGATATAAGGTATCTGGCAGAAAACATTTCTAAGCAGCAAAGCATTCAAGATATGACTTGGGTGCTATTAAAGGCATTCAAGTTTGTTTGTTTGTGTTTTTTTGTTTTTGTTTTTCTTTTTTCTGAGACAAAATCTCGCTCTGTCACCCAGGCTGGAGTGCAGTGATGCAATCTCGACTCAGTGCAACCTCTGCCTCCCAGGTTCAAGTGATTCTCCTGTCTCAGACTCCTGAGTAGCTGGGATTACAAGTGCATACTGCCATGCCCAGCTGTTTTTTTTTTTTTTTAATTAATTAATTAATTTTTTTTTTTTATTTTAGTAGAGATGGGATTTCACCGTGTTGCCCAGGCTGGTCTTGAACTCCTGAGCTCAGGCAATCCATCTTCCTTGGCCTCCCAAAGTGCTAGGATTACAACCATGAGCTACCGTGCCCAGCCATGTTCAGTTTTAAAAGGGAAACAAAGCATAAAACTTTGGAAAATTTGCAGCCTGACAATGCGATAGAAAAGAAAATCCCATTTTCTGAGATGAAATTCTTGCTGGCTACAGGAATTTGCATAAGTAACAAGGAGCTGAAAGTTAATCCCCAAGACAATGGGAAAATGTCTCTCCAGGGGATGTCAGAGGTCTTCACAGCACCCCCTCATATCACAGGCCTGGAGGCCTAGGACAAAAAAGTGGTTTTGTGGCCCAGGTCCAGAGTACCCATGCTGGGTGGAGCCTAGGGACTTGGTGTCCTGCGTCCCAGCTGCTCCAGCCAAAGCTGAAAGGGGACAACATAGAACTCAAGCCATGGCTTCAGAGGGTGCAAGCCTGAAGCCTTGGCAGCTTCTACCTGGTGTTGAGCCTTCCAGTGTACAAGAGTCAAGAATTGGGATTTGGGAACTGCTGCCTGGATTTCAGAGGATGTATGGAAATACTTGGATGCACATGCAGAAGTTTGCTTCAGGGGCAAAGCCATCATGGAAAACCTCTGCTAGGACAGTGCAAAAGAGAAATGTGGGGTCAGAACCCCCACACAAAGTCCCTACTGGGGCAGCGCCTGGTGGAGCTGTGAGAAGAGGGCCACCATCCTCCAGACCCAAGAATGGTAGATCCACTGAGAGCTTGCACCTGGAAAAGCCACAGACACTCAACACCAGCCCAGGAAAGCAGCCAGGTGGGAGGCTGTACCCTACAAAACCACAGGAGTGGAGCTGCTCAAGATTATGGGAACCCATCTCTTGCATCAGCATGACCTGGATGTGAGACATGGAATCCAGGGGGAGCATTTTGGAGCTTTAAGATTTGATGGCCCTATTGGATTTCAGACTTGCATGGGGCCTGTAGCCCCTTTGTTTTGGCCAGTGTCTCCCTTTTGGAACAGCTGTATTTACCCAATGCTTGTACCTCCATTTTATCTAGGAAGTAACCAACTTGCTTTTGATTTTACAGGCTCATAGACTGAAGGGACTTCCCCTGTCTCAGATGAGGCTTTGGACTGTGGACTTGAGTTAACACTGAAAGAGTTAAGACTTTGAGGGAATTGTTGGGAAAGCATGATTGGTCTTGAAATATGAGGACATGAGATTTGGGAGGAGCCACAGACAAAATGGTATGGCTTGGCTGTGTCCACACCTAAATCTCATCTTTAATTTCCACATGTTGTAGGAAGGACCTGGTGGGAGATGATTGAATCATGGGGGCAGGTCTTTCTCCTGATGTTCTCATGATAATGAGTGAGTCTCGTGAGATCTGATGGTTTTATAAGGGGAAGTTTCCCCGCGCAACTTGTGTCTCTTTGTCTGTTGTTTTCCATGTAAGATATGACTTCTTCCTCCTTGCCCTCCACCATGATTGTGAGGCTTCCCCAGTCATATGAAACTGTAAGTCCATTAAACCTCTTTCTTTAAATATTGCCCAGTCTCAGGTATGTCTTTATCAGTGGCATGAAAACAGACCAATACAGTACAATTTGCTTAAAAGTTTTAAGGGAGTGGTCCTTTTTAACTCCATTATGCCCCTTTTAATTTCCTTCACATAGCAGAGAATGAGGGCTTCAAAGGGATTCTTGTGAGGATGTCTATGGTAAAATGTCATTTCCAAAAGAGATTCGACAGCTGATGTTGGCAGCCTATTCTGATAAGACTAAATGTTGTAAATCTGAAGCTGATTGGCCATTGTCATATTACCATTGACTTGCACCCCATTCTTACAGTGAACTTAACAGTGAGTGCAAACAAGGGGAGATTTCCATTTTATAATCAGATAAAAAGATTCACAGATAAATTTGGTTATATAGAACTTGAGGTAGACTAGTAAAGCCAAGGATGCCGTGATAGTCTTAGTAGTAATATCTGAATATCTATCTATCTATCTATCTATCTATCTATCTATCTATCTATCTATCATCTATCTATCATCTGTTTTTGTGTACATATATATACACACACACATAATCTTTCAGTGAAAGCAACAAGAACAAATATGAGTTTTGACACTCACCAGGTTTGATATTGCTTTATGAAACTCTTATATATTTAGTAGAATATGGTACTTCCCTGATGGCAATCTTTGGTGAAATCAGAGTGAAGCATAAACCTTCATTTATTTGTTGTAGGAAACAGCCTTTTCCTGTAGCAAAAAAAAAAAAACAAAAACATTATGTATTCCAAGTTGCAGCAAGCATTCTAGACCACCATGAGGGAACCTAGTTAGCAGATGAAGTTGCAGTACACAGGAGGGCTGAAAAAATTCCTAAAAAGTTAGTTTGGGTCACCAGTCGATTGCTATGCTTCCACACAGATTAGTTTGAGACTTTGCAGTTGTGTTCAACTAACCAGTTTAATTTGCTCTGGGTTTTCTACTACTTGGAACTAGAAATAGTCTAGCTTATAGTTATTTGTGTATATTTATAATTAGAGTGACTTTATAGACTCTTTCTCAGTGTTGATATGAAGTTTATAACTCTATCTTATTATTGGCATTCAATATATTATTTTTATAAATGTTCATTAAGATTTGAATGGGCTCTGGACAGAGACCAAGGTTTACTGCAAGAAACTGTTTGATTTTTCTTTTTCTATCCATAGGGATATTGTGACTGCTGTATCTGAGTCAAAGGAGGCAAGTGTAATATGCTGATTTAACATAACCAGTTACCACCCTCAAACAAAACAAAACAAAAACAAAAACAAACCAACAAAGAAAAAAACTCTAAACTAATGTTATAGCAAATAGCAACATTTTCCAGCTAGTCCACAAAACCCCCAAACACAACAACTGCCTTTCTATGCACTTAGAAATATTTTTATTGAAATTAAACTATGTGGAAGCTCAAATAGCCTTTGAGAACTACCTAAATACTGAATATACAATCTGCTAATAGAAAAATATGCTCTGTGTTTAAAAACATTACCAACAATTTATCTAAAAATATTTTGCAGCTAAAACCAAAATTAATTGAAATGGATTTTTTAAAAGTATTGGAAAAGGATGGATAATGCATAGACTTTGTTTAATTCTACTTTCATAACTTGATATTTAGGCTGTATGAAGAGACTGTAAAATGTAACACAAAACAATGTACATAGATATGTTTCTACATATACATATGCACTAAAATCTCTGAAGAGAAAGTAGTTAGTATTCACCAGATATTCCAACGGATCTAGGATCTTGAAAAGTTAAAGGTTAAGGATATAGAATTAAAATTTTATAGGTTAATTTTTCTTTCATAGGTATCACGGTCTCTCATGTTAATCTGTAGATGGTAATGAATATTTGGTCATTCATAAAATTCAACTTTGTATATATAAAGTGGTAAAAGAATAAACTCTGGAGTCTGTCTGCCAAGGTTTGAATCCTAGGGCTGCCACTTACTGACCAGGTGACCACAGAAACATTCTAATTTCTCAGTGCCTCCCTTCACTTATTTGTAAAATATGAACTCTATAGCTCCTACCTCTTAGGTTTGCAGTGAGAGGTAATGATAAAACTCATGTAAAACACTGAGGGTGTTTCTTGGTACAGAGTAAATGTTAATTTAAAAAACTATTACTATAATACTTGGCTTTCCAGAGATAAGACATGAACATTATATGCATGCATTGTTTATTTTGTACTCTACCTAGATTATATATTTAAGATACCAAACCATACATTAAATTCATGTCAATTCTTAGGTATAAAATAGCATATAGTTTATAAGTACACATATATACACACATGTATATGTAGGAAAATTGTAAAACACATACACCAATTCTAAAACTTTGGTTACTTGAAAGATAAAAGGTTGGAGAATATTATAGGCAAGGAGACTTAGCTATTTCTTCTAAAGATCAATAGGAAAAAGCAAGTGAATGAAGCAAATGTTTTATGGGTGAATAATCACACTACATTATATCCTATATGTTTGAACTATTTTTAATAAAATATCAAATATGGACAGAATGCATGTATCCTAAAAATTGCTATGAATCTAGACAACATTAGTAACATTTTATTAGAAAAGTTACTGGCTCAGAACTGTAGTTATGAACAGTTAGAACAACTTATAAAATTTTTCCAGAGGACATTTGCGTTAAGTACTATTCCTACTGCCTCTAAATAGATACTAAATATATTGTTCAAAGATATTTTAATCCCTTTAATTCACAGTTTATAACAACTATATTGAAAAATAACAAAATCAGATAAACTTTCTCAGTAAAATAGAATACGTAAACAAAAGTAAGAGTATGTGTTTTCGTGGTTATGTTTTTACTTTATTAATAATTTCCTTATTAATGCATATAAAGATACATTATCTTACACTAATTATAAATTATTTAGTTTAGATCAGTTTTAATAACCCCTGTGACATTGAATTGCTTACAGGTGCTGCTTTCTGAGTGGGTTTTAATAATAGTTAGAATAGATATGGAGCACATATGCATATACATGCATGTTTAATGCACTTATGCAGACACTCACAGTGCTATTAGGTAATGTCTATGATGCATAAGATATTTAGACAATCATTTCATACCTACTATGTGCCAAGTGCCAAGAGCTGGGATAGAACCTGAGAAGATAAATAAGATCCTTTGAGAATGATTTATTATCAAATAATCAAAGTATCGTGAATTACAAATTTTGTGTTAATGCATCTGTGTAAAAAGGGCTGTAGAAGGCAAGAGAAAAGTATGAAATCTCTTGGACCATGATTTATGTGAATACTTTTCTCAAAGCAAGGCCCTCTTGGATACCATTCAAACTACCGTCTATGCTATTTACACACACACCAAAAGAGAAAGAGAGAGAGAGATTATCTTGGAATTGTGGTATGTGGTAGGTCTTTGCAGATAGATATTTGTCTGAAGGAAAAGTGTTGCCTCCATTAATACGATAAAAAATAAAGAAGTTTGTGAGATTAGATTCTCTGTTAGAAAGGCAAAATTTGATAGAATAAGAAAGCTTTTAAAATAAAAACACCTTTTATTTTTTAGCTGAGACTTTGAGTCTTATTTGCTGTCACTAAAATAGAGTGAAATTGGTTAGATATTTTCCTTTCTCTTTTCCTTCACATTTGCTAGCCACACCCCCTTCAACCCACAAGAGGATATGTGACTGAAAATGAAAGATGGCCCACATACTGCAATGGGAACATTGTGGTAATACATATGAAATGGTGAGTAAAAATCTAATCTAGTGACATATGCTATGGGGAAAAGTTCTTCTTTACAGATAAGAAAGTAAATATAAAAATATTTGCTCTAAGACTCAGACTATATACTATAGTATACAAGAGTTTATGAGAATTATATATAAAAGAAGAAATTAATGATATAAAGCAATTAATGATTAATCAAAAAATGTAACTGAGATAAATGAGAATACGTTAGTTTACCCAGTACTTTTGCTGCTGTATTTACAGGGTAGTGTGTTTTCAATCGATTAATGAGGATTGAAGTGGATACGAAGGATTCTTACAATAATTTTAGGTGAAGGAGGCATACGGGCCTTTTTTTCATTCATTCATTCATTCATTCAGTAATTTATTCACTTAGTCAGTTAGCATGTCAGAAAAATTTTGAGAATCTGAGATGAGCATCTTAGTAGCCACATGTGCTTGTTCCTAGATAGGCAGATAAGAACTAATTATAAATTCTTCCTGACCATATGGAACCAAAAGTTCCACATAAATGCTATAAAATATGTGTGCTCTAGTAATAAAATAGGTGACTTTTAATTTAGATTTCAGACAAATCACATGGAAAGTCTCCTTGAAAAACAAGTATTTAAAGCTAAGACTAGAAAAATGAATGGGAGTACAAACAGACCAATATATTCACTGAAAATCAACCTTAGGAGCTCCTCTAGGATTGTCTGGCAGTGGTAAATTCCATGTTTCCCAGAAAGGTCTTGCTTGTGGTTGTGGCTTCACTTTCCCACTCTCACAAAATATCTACAGCTTGGTCACCCAAAAACACAAGGTAAGGGTGATGTGGACTTGTCTGTCCAGTGAAACCTTGGTCTCTTGGGTCATAGAACATCACTGATTTAGCTGAGCAGTGTCACAGATTATTTTGCAGGTGCAAACTCCTCTTTTCATTTGATCCATATGGGTCTTTATTCTAAAATGTAAAGCAAATACCTCCCTGCTTTTCTACTTGTGTTGCATTCTCACAACTTCTCAGATACATTATTTGCCAAAATGGTGTACATGCATGCACACGTGCACACACACACACAAACACATAGTATACACAAAACAATCAATACATTTAATATAAAAAAATTTCCTCCTATTTTAAACCTCATGCAAGAGGTACCATATATATATCCCTGTATATAGTTGTTTTTAAATAGGAAAATGTGCTAAAAAATCTTGTAAATAATATCAAAAATTTATAATAATATTTTGATAAAATCTGTTGGAAAAAATGTACAAATCTCTAAGGTATCCAGGATTATAAAAGCTGATGCAATGCATGCTATATCATTCAGTAGGGAGCTTTCAGACATTAAGTATGACATGCATTTTCAAATAATATGGGCCTTTGTCCAGTCAAATGTGACAACTTTTCTGAGTAATCCAGTTAGGAATTCTCTAAGCTAAGATTTTTCTTAATTATATTATCAGTGTCAACAATCATAAAATTACATTGTATTCTACACGCTACAAGTTTCCAAAATCTAGAAAAAGAGAGACAATGTGCAATAAATTAAAATTTGTTTCCACTGATACAAAAAATACACAACTAAAGGCAGTAATAAGTGTTGAAAGGTGACATCTATATGGTATAAATCTAGAGATGGAGAGTTTACATTAACATTATTTAAGCTACCTCTAAGAACTTTGATTTAATTAAAGACTTTTTAGAATATGTACTTGTAAGAATTTGTAGAATAGAATTATATGCCTCAGAATCCTTTTAATTACACATTCTATTCAGAGATACTTGTATTAATGAAATGTTGGTTCCATGACTTTCTCTATAATACTCTCAATTTAGTGTCTGGTATTTTAAGAATATAAATCTTTAGATTTTTATAAATTTCTAAAATATAAGACATTACCCTCAATACAACCAATTGTCACAAAATATTACATGGCATCTCCTCCTGAGACATTTAACCCCTCAGGGAAAAACAAATGTCACAAAAATTTTGCCAGTCTCATAATAATGACAATCCAGTAGGGCTAACTCTCAGCTCCAAATGATTTCTCGCTTCTACTAACATAAACACTTTCTAATGCCTGTATTTAATAATGTACCTACTATACATTAATATAAAGTTTTAATCTTAAAGCAAATATTAAAAATCAGGTGTACGGCAAATAAAAATGGATCTAGTAGTGTTTCTGTGGTATTAGCTCTTGATGTGTAATTAAGCTAACTCTAGCCTAAGCATTATTATTATTATATTTTAGTATCTCTAGACTTTAAATTACCTGACAGCGTGTATGCAAATGTACTATTAAAATAAATCCTATTTTTCATTCTATTGTTTCTGTTATACTTACAATTGTCATCTTTTTCAGAATACTTTAATGGTAACCATGGAGAGCTTCTAACCTTTATGTCTCTGAGTATAGATGTTAATGAAAAAGGGTTCAGCAGATTTGATTCTGTTTTTTTTTTTTTTTTTTTTTTTTGCTGTTGTTGTTTAGAGCTTACTGAAAACTATGAATATTTAGTACAACTGACCATTTCAAAGGGAATCCAGCAGAGACTGAATTAGAGACAATCTTCTACTTCTTATTGTGCAGGTGGTCGTTATCACAGCTTTGATTTTCAGTCAGTTTTGATGAGCTGGTATTTTCACAACAATAGAGGGCTCACTTTCAAGTATTTACATTAATTTCTTATGAAACAGAAATAATGAACGTCGACTTAGCTTATCTGATAATGACAACAGAGAAAGGTGAGAAAATTAACTAAGAATACTTTCTAATTACTAAAAAAATGTTCCGTTTTACCTTTGACTTAAAAAACTTCAGAATAAAAATTTATTTTCTAAATCAGAACTACTTGTTAGGGGGGTCAAAGAAAGGGGTAGTTCAGTCATTGAGAAAATCCGGATAAAATATATAAATCTCTAAAATGTGAATGAAAGCAGAAATGCTGAAACATTCTGTTTCATGAGTTGTTTTCATTTCCCTTAAATTTACTAAAGGTTGTATTATCTATACATGCAGATTTGCATTCCATATATAAGTTATCTGGCTTTTGCCCCAGAAGGCATGACATTCTGTCCTCCAAATCACCAAGTGCATAAGTCCAATCAAGGGTAGTATTTCAGAAAAGCAAGAGGAGAGGAGAAAGAGGAGGAAGACTTCCGTAACATATCCTTTTATAGCTTGTACAAGTCTTTATACTTTTATATTATACATAGGGGATACACAATCAATAGATTTCATTTAATTTTACCAGTTTCAGTAAAATGACTTAACTTCAACCAATAAAAAAAAAATATAGTCTTCTGACCTTAGAGCCTATACTTTGAGGACAATTAGAGTTAATATTAATTTCAGAGAAATAGGGCCTCCAAAATACACCATGACCTGAAGTATAGGTCTTTAATGTGTTGCCAAAATAGTAAATAAATTATAAAAAGCAAAACATTTTGCATTTTTCTTATTCTATGAATTATCATAGTATAATAGTTGCAAACATCACCTCAAGCACCAAACAGTTGAAATGCAAATTATGCTTTTACCAGTTAATGAATGCATGAATCAGGTGAGTTACTTAATTTCTCTGAGGCTCAGTCTGTGAAGTGAAGGATTAAAGAAGTCATGCTCCATAATGAGTCATATTACATAAGGTTTAGTGCATAAAAAGACCTATTGTGTGGCATTTTCCGGGGATCTATATCTAAAACATCCACAGATTCTAGGAGTGTTGATCGTAAGCAACGTAAAACTAAGAAAATACTAAAAAAACACATAAAAACCAAGATTCTCTTCCAAGCATATATTAGTGCATTTACCTGAAGATCTAGTGATATCATTAGGCTTTGTGTCCCCACCCATATCTCATCTTGAATTATAACCCCATAATTTCCACGTATTAAGGGAGAGACCAGGTAGAGATAATTGGATCTTAGGTGCAGTTTCCCCCATGCTGTTCTCACGATAGTGAGTGAGTTCTCACGAGAACTGATGGTTTTATAAGTGTTTAGTAGTTCCTCCTACATTCATTCTCCTTCCTGGTGCCTTGTGAAGAAGGTGCCTTCTTTCTTCCCCTTCTTTGCTCATGATTGTAAGTTTCCTGAGGCCTCCTGAGCCATGTGGAAATGGGAGCCAATTAAACATTTTTCCTTTATAAATCACCCAGTCTTGGGCAGTTCTTTATAGCAGTAGGAAAACTGACTAATACATCTAGTTACCATGTTGGAGATTAAACTTTATAAGCTTCTTTTCCTTCTGATGTGAACATTCCACATCCACCTGCATCCCATGACCATGGAAGAAATAAATCACAGGCCATCGGTATGTGATTTTTCTTTCCCCTAGATTAAATTACTTTGGAAGCAGATAAAGTCTGAGAAGCAAGTACTGAAATCATATCTAAACTATATCATATCTGAATCATTTCCCTCTTCAGTCAAAAACTTGTCTCCATTATTCACCTGCAAAAAAATAAGACATGAGACCAAAAATGAGCCCTATTTACTTTCAAAAAAAAAAAGTGTCTGCATAGCAAAAGAAATTGTCAACAGAGTGAACAGACAACCTGAAGAATGGAAGAAAACATTTACAAGCTATGCAGCTGACAGGGGACTAATAACCAGAATATACATGGGATTCAAATAACTCAACAACAACAACAACGACAAGAAATAATTAAATTAAAAAGCACACAAAATACACGAATAGGTATTTTTCAAAAGGAGACACACAAATGACTGGCAGATGTGTGAACAAAAGTCTCAGCATCACTAATTATCAGAGAAATACAAAGTAAAACCACAATGTGGTATCATCTTACTACAGTCAAAATGGCTATTACTAAAAAGTTAAAGCACAATAGATGTTGGTGAAGGAATACTCATATACTGTTGGTGGGAGTGTAATTAGTGCAACCTTTATGGAAAACAGCATAGCAAAATTTCAACAAACTAAAAGTAGATCTACCATTTGATCCAGCACTCTCTGTACTGGGTATCTACCCAAAGGAAAAAAAAAAAAAATCAACATATCAGAAAGATAATTGTACACATGTGTTTACTGCAGCACTATTTGCAATAACAAAGATATGGAATCAACCTAAGTGTCTGTCAATGAATGATTGAATAAAGAAAATGTGACATCTATACACCATTGAATATTACTCAGTCATAAAAGATATCGTGTCTTTTATAGAAACATGGATGGAACTAGAGGTCATTACCTCAAGTGAAATAAATCAGACACAGGAAGACAAATATTGCATGCTTTTCTCATAAGTGAGAGCTAAAAATTGGGCATACATGGATGTAGGGACTGTAATGATAGACTTGTAAGGTGAGGAGGTTGGAAGAGAATGGATAATGAGAAATTACATATTGAGTACCATGTACATTGTTCATGTGATGGGTATTCTAAAAGCTCTAACTTGACAACTGTGTAATATGTCGATGTAACAAAATTGCATTTATACCCCATACATTTATAAAAATATTTTCAAAAGGCAAATGAAAAATATTAAGGCACAACAAAAAGCCAGGATATAATCTTCATTTGTGCAGTCCTCAATTTTCTCAAAATCTAGAATTTTTATTTCACCTTTATTGTAGTTTCAAGTGTACTTGTACAGGTTTGTTATATAAGTAAACTTCATTTTTTGAAGGTTTGGTGTGCAGATTATTTCATCACCTTGGTAATCAGCATGGTACCTAATAGGTAGTTTATCAATCCTTACCCTTCTCTCTTCCTCCATCCTTAAGTAGGCTTCTACCTCAACAGATTCAGTGTTTAGTTTCTACTCATTAGTTAGAACATGTGGTATTTGATTTTCTCTTCCTGTATCAGTTTGCTTAGGATAATGGCCTCTAGCTCCATCCATGTTGCTACAAGTGACATGATATCGTTCTTTTTCATGGCTGCATAGTATCCCACAGTGTATATGTACCACATTTTTCTTAATCTAGTCCATTGATACTGGGCATTTAGGTTGATTCCATCTTTTTGTTATTGTGAATTGTACTGTGATGAACATCCATGTGTATGTTTCTTTATAGTAGAGCAATTTATATTCCTTTGTGTATATAGCCAATCATGGAATTGCTGGGTTGAATGGTAATTCTGTTTTAAGTTCTTTGAGAAATCTTCAAACTGCTTTCCACATGGCTGTATTAATTTGCATTCCGACCAGTAGTGTATACTCTTTCTCTTTTTTCCACAACCTTGCAGCATCTGTTATTTTTTGACTTTTTAATAATAGCCATTCTGACTGGTGTGAGATGGTATTCCATTGTGTTTCTGATATGAATTTCTCTAATGATTAGTGATGTTGAGCATTTTCTAACATACTTGTTGTCTATGTGTATGTCATCTTTTGAAAAGTTTTTGTTCATCTCCTTCACCCACTTTTTAATGGAGTTGTTAGTATTTTTGCTTGTAAATTTAAGATCTTTATAGGAGTTGGATATTAAGCCTGACAGAAGCAGTTTGCAAATATATTCTCCCAATCCATATATTGTCTGTTTACTCTGTTGATAATTTCTTTTGCTATGCAGGAGCTCTTTAATTTAATTAGGTCCCACTTGTCAATTTTTGTTTTTATTGCAATTGCTTTTGTCATCTTTGTCATGAAATTTTTGCCAGATCCTGTGTCCAGAACGATATTTCCTAGGTTATCTTTCAGGGTTTTTATAGTTATAGGTTTTACATTTAAGTCTCTAATCCATTTGGGGTTGATTTTTTGTATATGGTTTAAGGACAGGGTCCAGTTTCAATCTTCTGCTTATGGCTAGCTACTTACCCTGGCACCATTTATTGAATAGGGAGTCTTTCTCCCATTGCTTGTTTTTCATTGACTTTTTCAAAGATTACATGATTGTAGTTGTGTGGCTTTGTTTCTGAACTCTCAGTTCTATTCCATTTGTCTATGTGTCTGTTTTTGTACAGTACCATGTTGTTTTAGTTACAGTAACTTTGTAGTATAGTTAGAAGTCAGGCAGTGTAATGCCTCCAGTTTTATTATTTATGCTTAGGTTTGCTTTGGCAATTCTGGATCTTTTATGGCTCCATATAAATCATATACATTTTAAAATAGTTTTTTTTTTGATTCTATGAAGAATGTCATTAATCATTTGAGAGGAACAGCATTCAATCTGTAAACTGCTTTGAACAGTATGGTCGTTTTAAGAATATTGATTTTTTCCTATCCATGAGCACAGAATGTTTTTTCATTTGTGTCATCTCTTACTGCTTTGAGAAGTGTTTTGCTATTTTACTTGTAGAGCTCCTTCACCCCCTTGGTTAGTATATTCCTAGGTATTTTATTCTTTTTGCAGCTACCATGAATGGGATTGCATTTTTGATTTGATCTCAGCTTGGTTGTTCTTGATGTATAAGAATGCTAGTGATTTTTATACGTTGATTTTGTATCCAGAAACTCTACTCCGGTAGAGACAATGGGGTTTTCTTGATATAGAATCATGTTATCTGCCAACAGGGATAGTTTGACATTCTCTTGTTCTATTTGATGACTTTTATTTCTTTCTCTTGTCTGATTGCTCTGGCTAGGACTTGTAGAGCTACATTTAATAGGAGTGATGATAAGGTCATCTTTGTCTCACTTTTCAAGTGGAATGCTTCTAACTTTTGCCCATTCAGTAAGATGTTGCCTGTGGCTTTTTTAAAGATGGCTCTTATTATTTTGAAATATGTTTCTTCAATGTCTAGTGCACTGAGGGTTTTAACATGAAGGGATGCTTAATTCAATTGAAAGCCGTTTTTGCCTCTATTGAAATGGTCATGTGATTTTTGTTTTGAGTTCTTTTTAAGTGATGAATCATATTTATTGATTTGCTTTTTTATTTTCTTCTATTTATTTATTTATTTATTTTTGAGATGGAATATGACTCTTGCACCGAGGCTGGAGTGTGATGGCACGATCTTGGCTCACTGCAACCTCCTCCTCACAGGTTCAGGTGATTCTCCTGCCTCAGACTCCTGAGTAGCTGGGACTATAGACATGCACCACCATTACTGGGTAATTTTGCAGTTTTAGTAGAGACGGGGTTTGCCGTCTTGGCCAGGCTGGTCTTGAACTCCTGACCTTAGGTGATCTGCCTGCCTCCCAAAGTGCTGGGATTACAGGCTTGACCCACCACGCCTGGCCTGATTTGCATATTTTGAAGCAACCTTGCATCCCAGCAATAAAGCCTAGTTATTATGGTAGATTAGCTTTTCCATGTGCTGCTAGATTTGGTTTCCTAGTATTTTGTTGAGTATTCTTTCATCTATGTTCATCAAAGATATTGGCCTGAAGGACCTGAAGTTTTCCTTTATTATTATTATTTTTTGTTTGGTTTTATCTTTGCCAAGTTTTGGTATCAGGATGATGCTGACCTCACAGAATGAGTTAGGGAGGAATCCCTCCTCCTCAATTTTTTGAAATAATTTCAGTAAAAATGGTAACAGCTCTTCTTTATACAGTTTGTAGAACATCTGTTTGGTCCTTGGCTTTTTTCAGTTGATAGGCTTTTATTACTAATTTAATTTCAGAACTCATTATTCGTCTGTTCAGGGATTCAATTTCTTCCTCATTCAATCTTGGAGGTTGTACGTTTCGAGGAATGTATTAATTTCTTCTAGGTTTTCTAGCTTGTGTGCATAAAGGTGTTTGCAGTAGTCTCTGAGGTTTTTTGTTTGTTTGTTTCTTTTTGTTTTTTTAATATTTCTGTGGGGCCAGTGATAAGGTCGCCTTTCTCTTTTCAGATTGGTTTCATTTGGACCTTCTCTCTTTCAGTTCAGCTCTGATTTTTGTTATTTCTTATCTTCTGTAATCTTTGGGGGTTGGTTTGCTCTTGTTTTTCTGGTTCTTCCAGTTATGATGTTAAGTTGTTAGTTTGAAATCCTTCTAACTTTTTAATATGGGTGTAAGAATTTCTTAATTTCTGCCTTAATTTCATTATTTACCCACAAGTCACCCAGGAACAGGTTGTTTAATTTCTATGTAATTGTATGGTTTTGAGCAATTTTCCCAACATTGATTCTGTTTTTATTGTGTTGTGGTCCGAAAGTGTGGTTGGTATAATATTTTTTTTTAATCTGTTGAGAATTGTCTTATACCTGATTATGTGGTTGATTTTAGAGTAGTGCCATGTGCAGATGAGAAGAATGTATATTCTGTTGTTTCTGGGTGGAGAGTTCTGTGGATGTCTGTTAGGTCCGTTTAGTCAAGTCTCAAGTTGAGATTCTTAATATCTTTGTTAGTTTTCTGCCTCGATAATCTGTCTAATATTTTCAGAAAAGCATTGATGTTTCCCAATGTTATTATTGTGTGGTTATCTAAGTCTCTTCATAGGTCTCTAAGAACTTGCTTTATGAATCTTGAGTGCTTCTGTGTTGGGTGAATATATATTTAGGATAGTTAGGTATTCTTGTTTAATTGAACCCTTTACCACTTTCTTCTTTGTCTTTTTTGACCTTTGTTGGTATAAGGTCTGTACATTTTCTAAAATTCAAATAGCAACCCATGATTTTAAAATCCATAATTTTATATAGAAACTAGGGAGAATATTTTCCACCATTACTTATTCCAGATAAGAACCATATACAATTTAAGCTAATTCAATGAATACATTTCATTTTCCTATCTCTTAGATCGGTGTGAGACTTAAGTCTTCCTACTCTCAGAAATTTAGAATTGGTAAGTTCTCTTATTATGGGAGCTAAGTGAGGGAGATTGTTGTCCTCACTGCTGATTTTGATTATAAAGAGAGAGCATTTAAGATGAAACTCCAAGAGGATCCAAATAATGAATAATGGCAATCAGAAAAAAACCTGAACCCTTAGTGATGCCTAAGCCCAGTCCAGTGTTTCATATTTTAAGTTAATTGAACATTATATCCTCTCTCTCTCTCTTTAAAAGACAGATCAAATTTAAGTTTTTGCTAATTGTGACCAAAGTATGCTGATTTATACACTAGACAAAAAGGAAGAGGTTGCTTGCTTGGAAATGAAGTATAAGAATGCTCTTATTTTTTAAGTAGTCAAGTATGTTATGAAGTGCATAATAGAAATTAATAATTTTAATTTAAATATAATTGTGCAGACTGCTATAAGTATGTCAATCTGAAATGTTCTCAATATGAACTCATGTGAACTAAAGAGACAGGTATTCTCCCCTCATAAACCCAATATACAGTAATAGAACAAACATGATATAATCGCTACAGATTGTCCTGTTAAATGCTAGGATAAATGAGTCACACAGAAGTTACTGGTCCACATTAGTTCTAAAATCCAGCAGAGAATATATTAATGTTCTTTCAGTAAGACTCGAAGGCCCAGGAATATGTCTCCATGACTTGTTGCTCTGTGCACAGGCTCTTGTTATACCCTCTGATTCATAGTTACTTTTTCAAGAAATATATCTTTTGAAATATATGCACCTCACAGTAATTATAAACAAGGTTTCATCTTTTGGAAACTTTGGTTTCCAAAATATTATTTTCATTTTCTAGTCTCTCTTCCCCATTTAGTTCAAGTTGATGGTGTTTTTGTGCATACACTTTTCTTAAAAAGTCTGTGGTCATCTATGAACCTCATTGGGGTTTACTTCATTAATCAAATGCCACACTTACAAATATATTCAAATGAACACTCCCTCTTGTGGGCTTCTACAAAGGCTTCTGAATGACAAAAACTTTAAACCTTTTAGAAGCCATATCTCTGAGTTCTTTGTTCAGGCATAGTCTTGGATCCTTTTGAGATCTTAACAAATATTTTACAGCCACAGTCTTAGCTGTATCTTTACTATATATTCCAAAGAGTACCCTGGATTTTTTTGTCCCAAAATTATTTCTTAATTTTAGTATATTTGACCATCTAGAACAATTGGTAAGTTTCAAAGTCAGCAAATTCTAGCTCCTTTATGTATGATAGTTCTACCTTTATCTTTCCACTCACATCTCATGTTTTATTCGAAGCAGTAAGTAGTATTCAGGCAACATACTTAAAACTCTGGCTGGAAACATTTCCTGTGTCAATCAGTTCATTAGGCACATTATCTACTTTTCGCATTACCAGAGGCAGTAGTACTGCTAAGTTTCTACCACTACATAAAAAGGATTATATTTCTTACAGTTTCCAATAACATTTTATTCACTTCCCCATAAGTCTTCACTGGAAGACTCTTTGATGACCTTGAGCAGAAGCTAATAGTCTCTTCAATGTGCTTTAGGATTTTTCTACCATTCTTTCAAAATCTCTTGCGATTCTTCCTTTGCCCCTTTCCCAAAGTCTCCAAAGTTTTAAGTGCTTTTTGACAGTAAATACTCTAATGTCAGGTATTAAATTCTATATTAGTTATCCATTTCAAAACAACAAATTACTCATAAACATAGTGGCTTAAACAATAAGGAATCTTTATTGTCTCTTACATATATATGTTAGAAATTTGAAAGTAGATAATTGGGGTGATTCTGTCTCAGGGCCTTTCATGAGACTTCAAGATGTTGGCTGGAGTTACAGTCATCTGAAGGTTTGTTGAGGCTAGAGCATTTGTCTTCAGGATGGCTCCCTCAGATGGCTGGCAAGTTGGTACTGGTATTGGCAGGAAAACTCAGTGTTTTCTTCTATGAGTCACTCCACAGGATTTTTGAAGTCTGAAATTTCTGACTACCCCCAGAGAGAAAGGTGTCAGCTGCAAAATTTTTTATGACATAGCCTCAAAAGTCAGACACCATCATTTCAACAAAGTCCTTTCAGGCACAGGCATCAGCCCCTTTCTCTGTGGAAGGCACTATCCAAAAGCACAAATACTTGGAGGTATAGATCATTGAGGGCCATTGTTGAATCTGGTTCTCAAAGAATGCGTGATAGAAGAACAGGTATTTAACATGCATTTGAGAGGTTATGAGGAATGAAAAGGTCCTGCTACCCCAACAAGAAAGGGAGAAAAAGTATCAAATACCTGTTGTTCACTTTCAGCATTACAGTTGATTCATAATGGTGAAAACTATTTGATTTAGTTTTATCTGTACCACATTTTCTGGCATTTCAGTTTTTTCATTAAACCTAATTATTCAACTCATGTATAATGTATTTCATTCTTGTTTAAGCTCTCCTATTTTATTTCTTTTCAATTTGTAATCACAAGTGTTTAAGTGAGTAAGTGTCAGCTACACTGAATCCAAGAGTAGAAAGCTAATGGGTCTCTCTATAAATTCATTATGATATCTTTGAAGTCTTATTTAACTCTAAAATTGTATGTTATTTTGATAAGAGACATTAAAAAGTTTTTAAGAATTAAGATATAATTTGGAAAATTCTCAGGACTTTTAGACATTTGTTGTAATGTTGTTAAAGTAAAAATATGTAACTAAATTATAAAACATGGGTGAAGAAATGAAAGCAATAGTTGGGATTAAAACAGTAGAGAATTTTGAGTAAAAGTTTTTTTAAAAAAATTACCAAAAGAAATCAAGAAAAGTTAAACATATGGACTAATGGTCACAAACTCAAAAACCTACAGGACAGGGCAGGTAACATTTAAAATGGAAAAAAAAAAAAAAAAGGAAAAAATATTCTGAGAATGGAGATTCGTGGGAGGTACCTTATCTCTTCTTCTTCTGTGGGTGCTGCCAGGCTGGTCTTCACATCAACAGTGGCTCAGGGCTTCTAGTTCTCAAGGATCCTATGGAGTTGGGGAGAAAAAGGTGGTATAGGGCAAGTTAAAAACACCACAATGTTCACTCTTCCTACAGAAATTTACTTTTTATTGAATAAACATTCTTTAAACTGTTGCCAGCCTTTGGTTAATTTCCAAAGTTTTGAAAAGTTAATGCTGACAATTTTTGCCAGTGTTCTTGCTTGTTTGATGGATGGAAGGGTAGATTTTTTTGGAGGTTCTTATTCTGACATTTCAAAAGTGCTTCCCAAATATCTCATTTTAAAATATATATAATATATGCAGCATACAGCCACAGAAAGGGCAACGGTTTGTGCCTTCTTATGTAGGCAGGTGTAGCTCAGGGCTAGAACATTAAATATAACCTGATAAAAACTACCAATGTGGATAGTCACTTGGGCAGCCAATCCATACGGGTCTGCAGCAACCTCAATTCTTGCCTCCTCAGAAGAAATAATTTGACCGAGGGTACATAAGGCAGAGTGAGAAACTGAGGCAAATTTTAGAGTAGGAGTGAAAGTTTCTTAAAACAGTTTAGGGCAGGAATGAAACTAAGTAAAGTATACTTGGAAGAAGGCCAAGCAGGCAAGTTGAGAGAGTCAAGTCTGTGGCTTGACTTTCGACTTGGTGTTTTATAAGTTGGCATGTGTCCAGTCTCCTTTCCCTTGATTTTCCCTTGGGATAGGCTGTCCACATGTGCCCTGGCCTGCCAGTACTTAGGAGAGGCTGCATGCGCAATGTGTTCGCTGGAACTGTGCACATGCTCACTCAAGCTGTTCTTCCCTTACCAGTCAAGTGTTCCTAGAAGGTCATATACTGGTTAAACGTTGCCATTTTGCCACAGAGTGTACATGCTTGAGCCCACTTCTCCAGACTCCTGAGATGTGATCTGGAAGCTGGTAACCACAGATTTCAGATGTTTTCTATGAGGAGGCTACCTTTCCCTGATGCTAACTGTGACCAATTATTATTTTAGAGACACAGTTTATCAACTGCCTGACCATCACCTGACAGTCCCCTGACAATGCTGGTGGGAGAGGGTGGCCCTCTCCTCCCCTACTCGGGTCTTCCTGACTACCTACTCTAACAGTATCACTTTATTATAGTAAATAAAAATGAAATAATATATTTCAGAAGCAGCCAAACATGGTATTTATTTTATTCTGTATAAGAGCTCAGAACAGGTTGGGCACAGTGGCTAACATCTGTAATATCAGCACTTTGAGAGGCCAAGGCAGGGGGATCACCTGAGGTCAGGAGTTCGAGACCAGCCTGACCAACATAGAGAAACCCCATCTCTACTGAAAATACAAAATTAGCTGGGTGTGGTGGTTCATGCCTGTAATGCCAGCTACTTAGGAGGCTGAGGCAAGAGAATCGCTTGAACCCTGGAGGCAGAGATTGCGGTAAGCCGAGATCGCACCATTGGACTCCAGCCTGGGCACCAAGAGTGAAACTCTGTCTAAAAAAAAAAAAAGTCAGAACAATGAATAATTTCAAAAAATATGGTCAATTTAAGCAGAAAGTAAAGATTTTGGATTTTCTTATAGGAAAGCTGAATGGTGGGTGCTGAGTGGTTAGTCTCGCATATCCTGAAAATTCACTTTTATAAATCACTTAACTTTTTACAAAATACATATTTATGTTCTTAAATCAAAATACATGTTTATAACCTTAAATCATAATCAAAACCAATCCATTAATTAGTACAGGCTCTACCACCTCCTCTTTTCAAACAAGTGCAGAATTTGTTTCTGTATATTTATATATCCATGGGGCACTTGTTTGTCAGCTAATTGAAAAGAGATTATGTTCTTTCATGTTAGCTGTGAGGTATTGGGTTAAAAAGAAAGGAAATGAGAAGTATAGACTAAAATGGAAAGGCTTCTGATGTACACTAGGTGTCTTGGAGTGGTAATAAGCACACCATAGAGATGGGAAGTTAGATACAGAAGCTGATGAAACTAGTCAAGAGGATTCAGAAGTCAAAAACATTATTTTTGCAGATCTCAATACTGTCTTATTTGCCCACACATTAGAGGCTCTGTGAAATCATAATATGACTAGGCTTTTGATGTTGATGATCCCGAGATGGATGGCGGCAGCACCTGGGGCTTCCCAAGTGGCCTTGCTCAGGGATCATGAAGACAAGTAGGAGACAGAGCAGGAGTGGAAGAGGAGAGCAACCAACACATGATGGCAGAAAAGAGATTTGCAGAACTCACAGACATTAATAAGTAGAAATTTTTGGGTGGAAACTGTGGCCCTGCTTTGAATGGGTGGACATTGTTAAGACCATAAACTGGTGGCCTACATTTAAATTGCATTTTCCTTTTATCCTTTTGACCTTCTTTTAGGTGGTCCACTCCTCCGTCCAACCTTCTAGTTTCCTTAGCACATACTTGGTGATCTGCCTTCATGAGAATGATAAACTAACTCCTCAGTGAATAGATTACATTGAATTGACTTCAAGACACATTGGGGCATGTACTGCAAATAGACAACTCTTACAAATCTAGATACCTGAATTGCTTCTGCCCAAGTACTCTTGAAGTTCAATTTGTCTATCAGAAGTGATTTACTATTTATATTTCCAAATATATATGTGTTTCTGAAAGGTCTGTTTACTGTTCTGTCAGGGAAACATACTGTTAAATGAGTGAATTATTGATCTAAGCCACTGACCCACAGGATTCCTTGAAATGTTCTAGCCATTACCCAGCCAGCATCTACTGATTTAGTCAAACATTTTATTCCTTCACAAAAAGCTAGGTTACTATATTCATCTTCTATCCTTAAAAATTTCTGCATGGAATAGGACAACTTAAAGCTTTTCCCTGGGAAAACAGTTATCTGTCACATTCAGCCCACAAAGAACCCTATGTGGTCTACTTTATTCTATGTTAACTCTAAACTGTTATGTCAAGCTTATTTTTATCCTGCCTTGATTAACTGATGATACCAATGATTTCTGCTACAAATGCCCTTATAGGGAAGCTGATAACTCTTCATGCTCTCAATGTCAATTTACTCTTCTTAACTCATATGAACGGAGTGTCTGTATATTATAATGTCTGATATAACATTTTTGAAAAAGAAAGAGGCCATTAACTGATGGAACACTAGAAAAATCGGCACAAAAATCACAGAAACATATTTTGCATATTAATTAACATTTCAAGAACTATATGTACTCATTATTATATGTATGTTTGTATTCAAAATTATATATACATATGCATACACATATATACAAATACACGCATATACACATATGCATACTATATATACACATATTTATAGTATTTCCCAGTTTTCTTGTACTATGTAGACTCTTCTGAAATAATGCCTTATGTGTATATCTTTACCACGAAGCTCCACTAATTTGATAGAGGGCAATAAGTATCAGACTTTTGAGGCTTCTTATATTTCCTTGGTATTACATATCAGCTATATTACATTCTTCCACTGGAAACTTTTGCTGTGACCACTGCTTCTCTTCTTTTTCTATAACATGTTTTTACTCATAATAATCCAGAGAATATTAGAAAAAGAATTTAAACTGGATGATACACAGGTATTTCCCATATCCCTTTCAAGCCATAGATTTTACTAGTTACTAAATGAGAAGGAACTGGAAGTTAAGGTTGTAAATCATTTGGTGCTGGTTAAAACTTCTTCATGTTTAAGTTAACTAAGACAGTTTTATATGATGTTCTTCAGATAAAGCACTTTCAATAAATCTTTGCTGCTTTTAAAAAAAATCTGAAGTTAAACAACTCCTTTGGGTATTCCTGAAGAAAAACATTTTAATTAGTTGCATCTCAAAAGACTTTGGCATTGCAGATTCTGGTGCTCACTCAATGTGGGGATGAATAGGGATTACCATAGATAGAAATACTTTAAATTATTTTCTTTCCTATGATTATTTTAAAGATATTTTTCCCTTGGTTCTATACAAAATTTTTTATACTGGAACATTTTGAATATTATGTTTGATTAAGAACCATTTTGTTTAAGACCGCTCTCCATAGACTTCACTATATCCCCTTGAAAGTGGCAACAGCTCATATGTTTTCCAAGAAGTTTTTACACATGATGGCAGGTGATGAAGTACGGTCAAATATTCAGGTAGTGGGGTGAAAAAATTGGGATTTGCACTTGGATTCACTTAAGCGTTTTGACACTCAATACCTTCATCTTCAAAATAATGATATTTTTTTCAGAGGAAGAAAAGAGATAATGTCTAAGAAAAAATAAATCTTCTAACACTGTACAGTGCTCCACAAATTCTAGTTCTTATTATTCATGACTATTGCAGATGATTGGCAAATTTATATAAAATGCCCTTGTCCCTAAAACATCGATACCAGAGAGGTTATTGTGGAGCAAAAGGAAGTTGCAGTGTTGTCTCGACTATCTCTGTGTCCAATCTAGTACTGCCATCTGCTCTCAGTAGCCAGAACCTTTCCAAGGTGGATATGCTGATGCTTACCTCTTAGGGCAACAATCAGGGTTTAATGACTTATCCTCATCCTTTTGCTACAATGTCTCTAGCTCATTTTCCCTTTTTCCACGGATGAGTAACAAGAAATAAAGGTCAGAAATTAGAAAACTCTGAAAGCTAGCCACTTGCAATGGCACATAATTGTATCACTGACTGCATGTGGATCTCATAGGTTATGATCAAAAATGAAGTTCATTTATTTGAGCTAGCTGTTTATTTCTTCTTTTCAAGAAGCATTGAGAGGCTTTCTAGGATGTGCCAGTGTGTGTGTGTGCGCGCGCGTGGGCGCAGAATGATAAATTAACTTATTTCTGAAAAAAAGGTGAATTATGAGGAAGTGCCTTCATTAGCTTTTCTTATTGCTTTATTTGTTTCGAGAAGTACAATGGTCTGAAAACAAGCTTTTTGTAATAGCATTGGCATTAAAAACAATTTCCAAGACTCTATGATCATGTGCAGATTTACATAATAACAAACTCTACTAAAAGTATTGTAAATTAAATAGATGTTCAAATTAACAATTGAGACGCCCATGGGCTAACTTAAACAAACAAATACCTCTTAATATCCAGCTGAGAAGCCAGAATAAGACATTAGAGAAATTGTCACAATGCTGGGATTTTATCCTGACTGTGCAATATTTTAGTTCCTCCACCTGAAGACTTTGTGGGGAAAGGGCATATTAAAATCCTTAAGTCAGGTAACATAGTCTGACAGACCCTGTCACACACTATCACAGATGCTGATATGTAATAAATATCTGGCTTTTGATCTTCCTTATACCATCCTTCTTTTATTTGCCTACTTTCCTCTTCTTTTCTCTCAATTGCTTCACTTGATTTCCCATGGTAACTCACCTTCCCAGAAAGAAGGGGAAAAAAGAAGTTTACAGACACCAAGTGAGTACATTTTTCAAATATTTAAATAAGTTTTGCTATAGGCGATTCAATATGATTGCTCATTAGAAAAAGCAAATCTTCTAAACTTTAATATTTTACAAATTGGAAACTAGATTGTATCAAGGGATGAAATAAAATGATTGGCTACGATTAGAAATCCATTGTCAGACTGACTTGAAAAGCATTTTTATGTCAACGTTTATCATTTTTATTATGGTGAACAAGTGATTTAACCTTGTGAAGTCTCAATGTTCTCATCTGGAAAATGAGCACAGTATCAGGCACCTCACATGATTATTATGACGATAACATGATATTATAAATTGAAAGGTGCTTAAATGGGTTCTTGGCTCACAGATCACAATATATGTACATAGGTGTTTTAGTTATTGTTGTACTTCAAAACCATAGTATCTGAAGTCAGAGAATATGCATTTTTATTATTTCACTAAGTTTGGTGACTAGATATTCTTATAAAACCTTTCTGTTTTATCTAGAACTTTAATTTCTCTAATTTGAAAACACAAATAATAATTACACTGATAACATCAGAAATATATCAGTCAGCATATCATTAAACTACAGTAATGAAATACCCCCAAATTTCAATGGCTTAAGACAATAAAATATTATTTCCTACTCATGTAACATGTCCGTTACAGGCCAGCAGCAAACTCTGCTTCAAGTCATTGCCAACTTTCTTATGGGACCCAAGATGATAGGTCACTACCAGAGATACTACTGTACACCAAGGTGAAAAGATGGAAAAACATGGGAAGGCACACGCTAACTCATAAAATACCTACCTGAAAGTGATTCACATCATTTTATTATTACATTTCATAGAACAAAGTAAGGCATATGGCTGCACTTAACTTTAAATGGGCAGGAATGAACAGTTTATCATGTACCTGGACAGAAGAAGCCCAAACACCAATATCTGGCTCCAAAATATACAAAAGCATATATTTGAATTAAAAAAATCATTTATAGTAAAAGCGTTTTATAAATTGAAAAATATACATAGTGCATATTATTATTACAATTTAGAAAAAATAAATTTCCTATTTTATGTTTATTTTGTATGTATTTTTAAACCAGCATTCTGTAACACTACTTGAGATTTATTAATTGAGATTTACTTGAAATAATAATATTTTTCTTTGTAAGAAAGTAAATATTTTAGCATTAATTAAGCAATTGGATGGAAACAGAACTCATGGTTGATTTCAAAGGAGCCTCCTCAGATAAAGTCCTCTACAGTACTTTGGTTCCTGTATAGGAATAAGAAAGCCCTTCTGAATACTGTGCAAGAGCTTGATGCACTTTTGAGTTCCTTCTTGATTAGAATCTGTGAATCTCTGATAATTGCCTTAGAAAATGAGTACCAAATAAAATGTATGTATGCTAACATTATATGTTGCAGAATTATTATGAAGCTGAAAGAAGGTAATATTAGTGTAAGTGAATATGATGTTCCATACTTATTGGGAAATTATTTCACGGTCAGCTTAGTTCTCCTGACGCTCCTCATTCTCTGCTGCCTCTTTTCATACCCTCTGTTTTCCACTAACCTATCGGCTTTTCCCTAATTGTCATACAAGTGGACTAATCTGTGCTCTCTTTATTGGTTGGTGCTCCAGGCCTCATACATTTATGCAATAATACTTGTTATGACTTTTTTTGTGTGAGATGTGATTAACATACATGGCTATCCTCAGGTAACAAGTACTTAATAAACTCACCATTTAATGACTTTTTTTTTTCCAATAAACTAGTCATTTTACTAAAAATCAGATAAAAGTCTTTTATGCCTATGCAGTTTTACATGCTCTGCATATTTTAATGTTTATAAATGATGCATTTTTTAAAAAAAATTTATTTCCAAAGCCACAGACTCAAATAGCATTTTAGTAAATATGCTTTAGCACACATATAGCAAATATGTTTTAATATAAAAGACCCTAACATATTAGTTAATGATAATTAGTAAAGCAAGCATAAGTAAAGCTGTGTATAATCTTGACTTTCTACCTGAACAGATTGAATCTACCACTTGTCTCTCTGACACCCTAAAAAAATGTTCAGTTTTTTAACTTTGATTTTAAATGGACAGCAACTGTTCTCCCTAGGGAAATATTCTCAGCAGAAAATCTGAGAGTCCTATAGTCAATAATAAAGAAAAAAAAATGTGACAAATGGGAAAAAGATCTTCTGAATAAATACATAGGTCACGAACAAAATGATATACTTAGAAGCATTTTTATGATATCTGTACATCCTCTTTTCAAGACTGAATTTATCAGAGAAATGTCCAGCAATGTGTGACTTTGTGTGATACTATGGCATTCAAAAGCATACAAATTTTTTGAGTGAGGTTGTAAATGATATAAAATATCTCCTTTTAAATCTGAGCTTATAGTTATATCAACTCCAGAGTTGTAGCACACATTGAAGTAACTATAAACAATAATGTTTTCAACTAATAATATCTGGAATTGTTTTTTTTTTTATCTTGTAATAGGTAAGTTCAGATCACCCCATAACCAGAGTGTAATGAAATTGTCAACATTTTCTTCATTTCTTCTTTTCCTGACAAATGGTGTGAACATATCACCTTTTTCTCTTAATGGAAAACCTAACTGGAATACATCAAAATGCTATTAGGTTTTTCATTTTCTTCTACAATGCAATGCTGGGGAATGTATGCAGCCTTCATCTGGGCACCACTGTGGAATATTCCTTGTCCCTGATAAAATGACTGCACAGGAAAATCAAGCAGAATTGTTCTCTGACTTGTATTGCTGCTCCTTTGTTACAGTCTCTCCAAGAATGTGTGCAGGGGGATTATCTGTGCTGTAGGAATACACATGGGTTATGTTAACCAAATGTGTTTAAAATTTTACCCAAGTAATTTTAATGTGCAAACAAGTTTAATGAAAAAGTCTTCATGTCCAACACTACTTATGCATATGCTGTATTTTGGAATGAAAGGAAGTGCAGCAACACAGACAGCTTGCCATGCATTTCAAAAGACGCTTATTGCAATATTATGTAGGAAGAGGGAAAAATAAAATCAAGTGCCCTTACCCCATGGGAAATATCTGTAGACTATTCATTGTTTAATTTATTTGGTCTTGAACTAAACCAATAATAGGATATAAAATAAATCCAAGTGAGTATACATGAGGCATAGGCATAGAAGTCAATATAGAAAAAGAATATTCCTTCCATCCATAAAATGTTACCTATGGATTATAACTATTAAAATAGAAAGTATCATTTATTCTGTAATGACAATTTAAGAAGAAGAAAACATTAAGTGGCGTTTTTGTTGACCTCATTAGCAATTTTATTTCCTTGCTATAAAATAAAAACAAGAATACTTAAAATGAAGTGTATGTATATTTTCTCTATGACATAAAATTTCTAAAGAAGTAGTTATTTGCCAGAAACGTGGGTTTTTTACTAAGTCACACAAATTACAAACGGTCATGTTTTAGAAAGGAAGTCCAGTATGACATAAGTAATGTGATAATTGAAGAAACCATATAATTATAGCAAAAAATAGTTTAAAGCTATTTTGAACAGCCTTTGGATTCAGCAAAATAGAAATTTCTCCTTGCTTACTTGTATCAGTCAGCTTTAAATTGTTAATGAATGAAGAAACAATTGAATCTTTTTTTCCAGGTGTGTTATTCCTAACAATCCTTCAGCGATTCTTCTAGCAATGTCTGAACGGTGGTATCTTGATTCGCTCTGAATGACAGGTCCAGAGAAGCATTTCTCCTAATGCTTGGAAAGAGCAATAAATATTTTCTTGGAGCTCTTGTTATGATTTATTTTTAAAATCTTAACTAGAGTTATGGGAAAGACTTCATAGTGAAACATTTTTGTTTTATTTCACCTCAACTGAAACATATCAGCTATGGAGTGAAACTCATTTCAGGTACAAAAATGATGCTACAATATTCAATAACTGAACTTCCTAGAACAAATGGCTATTAAGAACACAGAATATAGTCCATTCCATCCCCAAATAATTTACTGCTAAATGTGTGATGGACACTGTAAGGCCAGGAAAAACATATTTATGCCTCCCCCCTTCCTCTTTTATGTGTCTGAATAATTTAAAGGCCAAAATCAAATGTTATGCATCACATTTTCCTAAGGGAAGAAACTTACCCTAAATTGAAAATCAGAATTTAATATTTTCCTGATAAATATATACCGCCTCCATTAGAGCAATTTGGGGGCTACTCAGTTACTGTCTTCAAATTTGCTTTATTTAAGGTACAATAGTGACTGTAGAGAAATTTGCACTTTTTATTCAGGCTCATCAGTGTAGTGTAGCTGTGATCTCAGATAGAATATTTTCAAACAAAGAAAGACTAAAATGCACCTAGAAAATCAAATGTTGAGGTCATTAGCTATCACCATTTGGTTTTGCTGTAATAACATTCCAGTTGCATACATGGCAATTTACATAGCATTACCCATTATGCCCTGTGCTGCAATTTGGCTTTTGGAGGTTACTGTACCTTGATTTACTCTGTTAGAAGAGAGCATTTTCTAAGCATTGAAGCCATGCTGTTTCAGGGCCCACTGTACTCTGTACTCGCAGATTCTGTGAAAACAATGTGCAATGACATATTGAACTGGAAATCTTGAAATTTTTACCATAAAAAATCTTTAGAAAAAAATCTCACAATCTTTCATTTAAAGCAAATCAAAGAAAGGTAAATTGGAAACCGACAACTATAAGTTTCATCTTTTCATGCGTTTTGCAGCTATGACAGATTTCTCTGGCTTCCATTATTTGTGCGGCATGTATTTGTTTTATTTTTAATTATAGATGTGAAGTAGCTGCCTCACTGATTCATTTACTTCAACATTAGCTGCTCACGGTAGATGCTCAATCCACTAGATATCTGTCACAATTTTGGATTGGATACCCATTATCGAGATTGATAGCAGTTATCAAACCTCAAAATACGTGTGTGTTCTCTTTTAAATATTAGCTGTCAGAGTGTGATAAGTTGTGTTGGGTTGTATAGAGCAGGGTTGAACATATGACACAAGGAGGCTTAGTTTTAAAGACGAACACGCTTTATAGCTGAAATCCATGACAAAAGAGAAAGGCAGGCAGAATGTCAACATGTGCAGAAGACAAACACCAGGGTTCAGTAACCATTCCAGATAAAGGAAAACAATTTGACCTTCCTACTTTTGTCTTACAAAATGATTTGTTTAACTTTTAACTTTAGAAGTATAACAGGGAGAAAGCACATAAAATAGCTCTTGTGCAATGGAGAATATGGTCTTTATTGTAAGTTCTCGGGGAGGTGGCTCTGCCAAAGAATTATGAAATTCTTGAAATATGTGTTATGTGTAATGTCGTATTTTATGAAAATATGAAAAATCTTTCCATTTTTAAGAGTTAATTGGAATCAGTATGGATCACTTTGGGCACTCATTTTTAAAAGGGCCTTAGTTTGAATATTCTGTTTTGTGCATATGTAATATCTTAATATTAAACACTATCTATCGGCTTAGAGGAAGTACATATTGGCATACCAAACTACAGCATATTGATTTTGTCTTGACAACTTTATTTTCTTCTATCTGAAAATGGTCCCTAAAAATTTTGCTTACATATTTTTCTGGAGGAATTTGCACATTAATGCTATCTAATTGGCTACTATATAGTCTTTATGATATCCTGGCAGAAGAGACTCCTCTAATAAGGAAACTCTCGTACAATGTTGCCTCTTTAATGGGTACTTTTAAACTATGTAATTCTCCCTTTGTCCACAATTTTTTTGTAAATACTCTCTTCTTCTGACAGAAGGCTATTGATAATTTTATTACCATTATGTTTTATATCTTTAAAACTTCTTAGTAAAGAGCTCACTTTTAACCAAGTAAATGTAGTCTTTTAATTAAGTGAAAAACTTGAAAAGGAAGCCTATTGCAGAGAGGCTCAATTGCTTCCTGCAACCTTTATGAAAAGGGCAGGGTGTTAAAACAAACCTCCCACTTTTATTTTCAAAGGAGAAAAAAAATCAGTGCTAAAGATAATCTCTCCATTAGTATTGTTAATAGTGTTCAGCTTTCTTGATGTGCTTTAGAAGCAGACGGACTTGTCATGAGCATCACATTTGCAAGCACTGTCACAGCTTCTGAAGGCTCTGGAGAAAGGACGGAAGTGTGTTAACAGTAACTGCAAGTGGCCTTTGGGGAACAATAGGCTTACCTTAGACTGTGCCTAGCTTTTCAAAAAACAAGTTGCTATATTATACTCCATACTCACGTTAGTGCTCATATAATGCTTGACCCAGCCTCATTTTTTGAAGTACCGTTTCCATTTCTAAACTCCTTTCTCATCCCCTTTGGATCATCTAATTTGAGTGTTATAGCATCTACCCTCAGAACAGTGATTGCAGCATGTGTGTCCAATGGTTTCTTGTACAAGGGCTTAGCTACTCAGATTGGTAGATACATGTTTTCCATTTTCTCCAAAATATTTGACATTTTAGTTCTGATAAGCCTCCTAGCACTCAGGTGTCATAAATAATTATCTAAGAAAACCCATGGTATTAAGCTAATAGATTTAGATGATCCCAAGATTTTTGGAACAATTGTGCCCTGAAACTCTTGAAGCATATTGAAAACACTCAACAAGAACAACGTCAAGCTCATACAGAATCTTGTCTAAACTGAACTTAATTTTTGTTTCTTTTTTCTGTTTTATCACTAATCTGCTCTATGTTGCTGGTGTCATTAAATAAAGCACCTTGTCACGGTAGTTTCTTTATGCAGGCTGGCCAAGGGAATGGGAAAAGTTTACATGGCTGTGTTTTGTTCCAATAGAGCGGTGGCTGCAGCACAATCAGTCTGAATAAGTAATCAGCTAGGATATTGTTTCAAGATTTGTATTTTCCTTAAGTCAAGTAAGTCTTTAACTGACATACTTTTTATAGAATTAGGCAAAGCCTAACTGAGTTTGGCATCTAATCTGTTTTAGCCAGTAGTTCATTTTATCCATTGTCTATATCTATTGGGAGTCCAAGCTACCCATCATATAAACAATGTGTGCTCTGCTTCTTTGTAGAAATGGTACAGATTTTGTTTCAAAGATGAAATACAAAATAAAATATATTCACATGAATAAATATACCATGAGAAATGTTCATATAAAATAAACTGTAGGAAAATCTCTAAGAAAGAAAAGTATTCAAAACCAAGATACACACACACACACACACACACACACACACACACACACACACAATGCTACACATATCACATATATCAACAATTGCAAAAAAAAAGTCCATTGTATTTTTAGGGTGTGTTGGAAAGCACTTTTTAATTTTTTTCTTTTTTTATTTGCAGAAATATACAATAATCATGAGGAACATGATTTGCCCTATAAGATTTTTAAACTCATAGGATAGAAAAGGTCATTTTATAATGGGGCTTCACTGAGCACGTGTCTATTTAGATACCCAGGTAGAGCTCTCACAGCAATGTATGCCAGCCAATCGACTGTGAATACTTAACTCAAAAATGGGATTAGGGCATTGCAGTCATGAAATATTATAGAAGACATTACAGGATATAGAAATATAAAAAGTGTCAATCCAATATACTAATTGTTAAAATGTGCTACATAGAAAAATCATATTAGAAACTTCTAAAGACGATGTGTATAGATTGCTATTATTTTGTATGTTTGAATGCATCAAGTAAATTCTCAAAAGGTTTTGAAATTATTTTAAACTTTGAAGAAAATGTACCCAAATTATTAGAACTTGTATTTACAATGCTATATATCCACCCATACATATATATACACAAACATGTATATGTGTATGTGTATGTTATGGGTGTGTATATATGTACACTGATATGTTCATTCACATACAAATCACTTTAAGGAGTTTTTCCTTCTCTTATTATTCAAAGATATTTAAAATAAAAATAATAAGAAATGACAACAAAGTCATTTGTAGCTATGAATAAAAGGAGCATAAAATAAATATAATGGCACTGGGGGCATTAGAAAGTACTGTGACTTTTTAGCCTCAAAGAAATCCAGAGTTGTAATAAGGTTTCATCTGTTGTTATTTTTCTCCCACTGAGCAGACCTCTCCAACTCTCAGCTCTGATGCTCAGGGAAAGTAAAGCACAGCAGTTGAATTTCACCCACTCACACTCTACCTGACTTGTGGATAAAGATAACAGTTGTGGTCCCTGTTGCTTTCAGTTCTTTCCTTGAGATGACTTAATTCATCACAAACAGGGTAAGCAATAAAAGGTAAGGGTGAAGCCTGTGCTTTAGTATGAACATAAACTGTGTCTTATATATATTCAAATTCATGTCTAGTTGGAAGAAATATTCATGACTAATATTAAACTAAGCCCAGAATTAAGCAAAATGCAACAGACATATATTGAAGTGAGCATTTTATTACGTGACATGTCAGTCAGATTAAAGAAAAGGGTGCATGACACCGACAGGATATTGCATGTATATCAAGCAATCTATTTATATGTGACAGGGAAGGTTTGATTTCTGGAAAGAATGACAACCCAATGAAATAACAGCTCGCCTTCAAAATTACTACAGTATAAATGTACATCTTTTAAGATGGAATTTTAAATTGCAATTAACAAAATGTAGATAAATATGCTTAGGAATGAATAGTGACATAGAGGAAGAAAGAGGATGGAGAAATCTGTGTAAATGCCAAGGTTTTCAAACCACTATTGCCAGCATCCAGAAGAGGTTGCTGGTGGATGATTGCATGCCTCTTAACAATGTAACAGCAAAAAATTTTAAACAAGTTATTATTTGTTACCCAAGCAGAAGGGTATGGGTGTGGGCCGGAGTTAGATTGCCACTTGGGAAAAAGTAGAATATAAAATACAAACTCTGCTATGAGTAGTAGCTATTAGGGAAATGATTCTGCTTATGAAAATCAGTGCTATGATCTTTATATTGGCACTTTTTAGAACAAATCTGTAGATTTTACTCTATAAGAAGTCTGCTTCTGTTCCTCTCATTCCTTTCCTCCCTTCCCTCATTTACCAAAGGATGAGGAATGGAGGAAGATCGACCATAGCACTAAAACCTCATAATTACTATGTGTCTTTGATGGAAGTGCCCTGTGCTAGAGGGATAGGCATGGAGTTGGGGCGAAGGGGAGAGAGAGAGAGAGAGAGAGAGAGAGAGAGAGAGAGAGAG
Source organism: Piliocolobus tephrosceles (assembly GCF_002776525.5). Classification (NCBI taxonomy): domain Eukaryota; kingdom Metazoa; phylum Chordata; class Mammalia; order Primates; family Cercopithecidae; genus Piliocolobus; species Piliocolobus tephrosceles. The sequence continues at coordinate 78,874,760 of NC_045440.1, read as the reverse complement.
ACTAAAGCTGAAACCACTAACTTTATTACTAGCAAAGATAAATTGCAGTGAAACAGAAGTTATTTGAGTTCACAATCATTACACTTGGATGCTCTTACCAGGTACTGGGATAAGAAGAAAGAACAATCAGTGGTCAATTGACTTTACTTTTCTTAAATTATAATTTGTATGACTTTTACATGTTCCTAGGATTAGCTGAGCAAACCACTGAGAGACCACCTGATGAGCAGTCTATAAAGTATGTTAAATGAGAAAAGCAGAGGTTGGGTGTGATGCTTGTCAAGATGGGTTCTCTTAGCAGCAGCAGCGGGAAGAGCTATGGCTGAAGCTCCTCTCTTGTATTTCCAGCGGCTTAGGCAATATCCAAGTGGTGCATGTGGGGGAGCTACAGGACTGATGCAATCAGAGCTGGCTTGTTCATCAATAAAGGCAAACTGTATTTTCTCATAACCTTTCCTTCTTTGTTCAAAAGGGACTTCCATTTTAAACTGTAATCTGTGACTTTTGAAACGGACATTAAGGAATCTTGCCGACAAATACTTCAGGCTGATTTTCTTTTTCTCTCCTTCTTGCTGTTTTTAAAAAAGTCGTCATGACAGGATTATGAGCAGGTGAAAGATATCAAATATCTAGTAGACAATTAAGCTCCCACTACCCCAAGATTTCTGACGGGGTTAAGTTTTTTTAGGAAATGTTATACAGAGTTGCACACTAACATTACTGGTCAGTGGACACTGGCCACACAGATTCTAAGATAATGCCATTTCCACAATACATAGACTAAAATTTGTTTTAAATATTTTCTACTTTCTATTTTAATTTAGATTTTACTTGATTACCTATAACCACTGAATGTATCACTAATGCCATCTTAATATTGAATGGACTTTTAACAGTGTAAAAACAATAACAAAAAATTATGACCTAGAAATGATAAAACTCTAATAAACAAAGCATGGCAAAATAAATTATTTTTATACCTAAGCAGTCATTGTACCATAGTCTTGACAATACCAAGGCAGAAAAATTGAACAATGTTTGATTGGTGATATGCAACTTAGTCTCTCTCTCTCTCTCTCTCTCTCTCTCCCTCTTTTCTCTCAAGTCCCTTCCTTGAGAGTGACATTTTTTGGCTGCATTATTGGTGGTATTCAGCACATTGGCTAAATATTAGAGAAAAGTCTCATTTCCCAGGAGAGAGCAAATTTTGATCCCTTTTGATACACTTTCACAATTAAAAATATATCTTTTGTGGACACCTCTTATTTAAGAGACTTAAATAATCCTAACATCTTTGGGAAATTACTGAAAACCTTGATCTTTAAATTATTTATGGAAAATATTGAGGTAAGGGAGAAGGAATAAACAACAGTATTCTTTAGGGCTTAGTTATGAATTGGGTCTTGACATTTTCTTTTGGGTTTGCTTACAATTTTCAATGTCACGTGCCATGGACAAAGTTTCACCACATCTGGCATGTATACCTTCCAAATGGAAAGCAGGAGGTGGTTAGTCATCTGGCAAAGCAATTTTAGTATACTGCACCTACTATTAATCTCAGGGTAAAGCTTCTCTGAGTAACAGAAAGTGGTTGCTTTTTCTTTGTTTCTTTCTATCACATTAAAAGGTACAGAATACTTGGAGATGAAAGATTATTCTGATTGCCTATTTTACAATGTGTATGTGTGTGTATGTGTAATATATATGCCTTACATTATATGCCATAAATATATATAACTATTATTCATCATTTTACAAGTGAAAGCTAAATATATATCCAAAAATATTGATTACAAAAAAGTATCAGGGTAGTTTATGTTTTAATAACTTAGTAGTTTGGGAAAGCACGCAGATGCTTATGAACACTGTGAGATCAAATTTTTAATATTTTTTTTGTTTATAGTGATGATATTTTTATCAATTTCATTATACGTACTATGGAGGTAGGAAAATTTAAGCTTTTCCTGAGCTGTGGTCCTTTGTCCTCTGGATATATTAAAGTCTGTCTTCTATAAAAGCTGTTACTGTTACAGTTCTGCTTCTATGCCTCTCCAGATGTAAAGAGGCTTTGCTTAGACACCATCTTCTATCTAATAAGAAATGAATGCACCGAGTAGGGTGGGAAATGGTAAATGATTGAATGTTTTGCTTCAGAAGTAACACCAAAAATTCTTACTTAAGCAAAGTACATTCTGTTGGTTAAATAATGTGAGTACATAGAGTCATGAGAAAATATTGTTATTTAATAATTAATATAAAGAGAAGAAAGGTATTTTATTGACATGGTAATTTAGTCTCTCTCTCTCTCTGTCTCTCTCTCTCCTCTGATTCACAACTAGAAAGAAATATGAAAACTCAGCAAGATGTTTTTCTCGCATGCTCTAATAAGGTTTGTTTAAAATTTATTTTCTTCACTGACTATACTATTTGCCTCACAAGTTGTACTACTATGAACTGTGTTGTGTTTAAAATTATTTTGGAAACATGCAGACAATGAATGACTGGTCTAAGACTTAGAGAGAATACTGGAAAAATGTTCATGTTCACCATTGAATAATTAAAACTTAGCTCAATTCTTGATTTATAGACAGTACTTCATAAACTGCTTAATAAATGAATCATTGAATGAGTAACTGAATAAATAGGTGAACAAGAAATTGGAAAAAATAAAAGTAAAAATTTGACATGAACTCATAATAAATGCTGAATGATATTAAGAATTACTACAGGCATAATTCATTTTATTGTGCTTTGCTATATTGTGCTTTACAGATACTGCGTTTTTTACAAATTGAAGGTTTGTGGCAACCCTGCATTAAGCAAGTGTATTGACACTATTTTTCTATGTGCTCAGTTTGTGTTTCTGTGTCACATTGTGGTAATTATAGCAGTACTTCACACTCTATTATTATTATTATATCTGTTATGGTGATTTGTGATCAGTGATTTAATGTCACTAATACAGAAGGGACGTGCTGGGAAGGGAAGAGCATGGTCTCTTTAAATGATACGGAAGGAGGGAAGGGAAGTGCTGGGTGGAAGAGGGCGTGGTCTCTGGCTAGGGCTCCATCACTATGGACATGGGCAAGGACAGGCATTTTCTGCCCAAATGTTGCTTTTTCCAAGACCACCCTGGCCTTTTGCACCCTTAACCTATGCTTATAAAACCCCCAGAGACCCTAGCTGGCAGCCACAGGTGGCCAGATGTTGAGAGAATCCCATCAGCAGAAGAAGACTCAAGTGGTCGGTTGTTGAAAGGACCTGGAGAGGGGCACACCAAGAGCACACTGACAGGCACCAGCAGGCTGGCAGGCCATCAACCAGTAGAATGAGGTGGAGTTTTGGCCAGGGCAGTCAGAGGAGAGACTTGGCCACCGATTGGCCCAACTCCAAGGGAAGACCACCTCCCTTCTGGCTCCCCCATCGGCTGAGAGCTACTTGCACTCAATAAAACCTTTCACTCTTTCTCCAAGCCCACGTGTGATCCAATTCTTCCAGTACACCAAAGCAAGAAACCCTGGGATACAGAAATCCCTCTGTCCTTGTGATAAGAAAGGAAGTCTAATTGAACTGGTTAACACAAGCCACCTTTAGATAGAAGATGTAGCTAAGATCACTGGCGAAGGTGGTGGCTACACTAACCAATAGAGTTTTAGTGTAGATGAAACAGTCTTATATTGGAAGAAGGTGTCATCCAGGACTTTCCTAACTAGAGAAAAGAAGTCAAGGCCTGGCTTCAAGGGTACAAAAGAAAAGCTGACTCTCTTGCTAGCAATGAATACAGCCAAAATCCTAGGTCAATTAAGAATTATGCTCAATCTCAAAGTTGGGAATGGTGGTGCGTGCCTATAATCCCAGCTACTCATAAGGCTGAGGCAGGAGGATTGCTTGAGCTCATGAGTTTAAGAACAGCCTGGGCAACATAGTGAGTAACTCTATAAAATAAATAAATAAATAAATAAATAAATAAATAAATAAATAAATAAATAAGTAGGAATTATGGTCCGTCTATGCTGCCTGTGCTGTATACATGGGAAAACAAAGTCTGGATGAAACAACATCTCTTACAGACTGGTTCAAACCTATTGTTGAGAATTACTTCTCAGGAAAAAAAAGAGTCCTTTGAAAACATCACTGGTCATTAAAAATGCACCTGGCCACCCAAGAACTCTGATGGAGATGTACAAAGAGATAAATGCTGTTACCAGGTCAGCTAACAGAACTTCCATTCTAAAGCCCAAGGAGTAATTTTGAATTTCTAGTCTTATTATTTAAGAAATATATTTTGTAAGTCTGCAGTTGCCATAGATAGTGATTCCTCTGATGGATCTCGGGAAGTCAAACAAAAACCTTCTGTAAAGCATTCACCTTTCTACATGCCAGTAATAACATTTTTGATTCATGAGCCGAAGTCAAAATAACATTAACAGGAGCTTGGAAGAAGTTGATTTCCACCTCACGGATGACTTTGAAGTGTTCAAGATTCCAGTGGAGGAAGTAACTGCACGTGTGATAGAAAGAGAAAGAGGTCTAGAATTAGAAGTGGTGCCTGGAGATTGGACTACATTGCTAAAATCTCATGATAAAACTTTAATAGATGAGGATTTGCTTCTTATAGATAAGCAAAATAGTAATTTCTTGAGATAAAATCTCTTCCTGGTGAAAATGCTGCAAACTTTGTCAAAATGACCACAAAGGATTTAGAATATTCCATAAACTTAGTTGATAAAGCAGTGATAGAGTGAGGATTAACTTTAACTCTGAAAGAAGTTCTGCTTTTGGCAAAATGCTATCAAAACAACATCCCAAGGTATGGAATAATCTTTCATGAAGTAAAGGATCAATTAATTTGGCAAACTTCATTGTTGTCTTACCTTAAGGAACTTCCACAGTCACCCCAGCTTTCAGCAACCACCACTATGATCGGTCATCAAGCATCAATATCAAGGCAAGACCCTCCACCACCAAAATACTTCTGACTCACTGTAAGCTCTGATGATCGTTAACATTCTTTACCTGTAAAGGATTTTTAAACTTAGATGTATCCATTTTTAAACATAATTTTATTTAACACTTAATAGACTACAGTATACATATAACTTTTATATGCACCGAGAAAACAATAAATTTGTGTGACTTGCTTTATTTTGACTGTCACTTTATTGAGGTGATCTACAACTGAGCCTGCAATATCTTTGAGGTATGCCTGTATTATTATTAGAAACATAAAGCTTATAATCTGACCTGTAAATAGTTTAACTGAAAGAATTGTTAGGTGTCTACTTTATACTCCAAAGTATATAAGGTTGAGTACAAACAAGAGCGTTCCCCAAAAGTTTTCATCAAGTTTCATTAATTGATGCTCTCCCACAGGCACCCCATGCTTGAGTGTGGTAATGGTGTATTGTTAACTAACATTCCTGCTTTTGAACATACATTTCTTTCTATGTCTAATTCCTTTTCCAAAGCTGAATGACTCCTTCTTGCTTTTTTAACACTCAATTGATGCATTGTTTCTTTGTTGGCATTTTTCTCACTCTGCTGAGCCCATGAGAGCTGGTTCACAATTCTGTTAGATAATATCTTAAATCCCACAAGACTCGGTGTATACACTTCTGTTATCATATTTTTCGGATGATATTGCAATTGTGGATTCCATTCTGCATCCCTTTCATAAGCCTTTGTTTTACTCATTTATTTAATGAAACCTGATAAAAATGTGCACTCACTACATGTTTGGTGAATAAATCTATAAATTCAGACAGGAACATGTGGATAACAGATATAAAATAGTCCTAACCATATGATTATAAGTTTACTTATTTGGGATGAAAGATAACAAGTATGTTAGAAAATGAGCTTTGAAAACAAATAATAATAGGCACTAATAATTCTATTTAATAAAAGCAGACACATAAAAACCAAAGTGTAGAATTTACCATGAAGATTTGACTTTGAGGCATTTAGCAAATTCGTATAAGCAATGAATTTTTGAAACTTAAAACCTTTTGAGCTAGTATCCTATATAAGTTGCATGTGTTAATATTTACTAATGGTATTCCCTTTCTAAAAACTCTTGCAGAGTTAATAAATCTTATTGTTGTATTTGTTTTCAGAAAAGATGACCCCTACAATTTATAACTGTTCAAATTAATTAAAAAGTTGCCTATTATCTAGTGTGTAATAGATTTCTAAATGTTTCTAAACACTTAGAAGTATGGCTTATTAGTTATAAAGTTTGATGTATATGTGTTACACCTTAAAAATTACGTGATTCATATCTTTTTCTTGAATTAGATTTTTTTCCAGGAGATCTATTGTAATGTAAGTGTATGATGTTAATATTTCCCCAGAAAATTTGAACTTAACACTAATTTATCTTGCTATTTCTCTATTTTATAATGGTGATGCAGTGGCATATAGCACATATAATAATATCATATTCTAAATAAATTATATCGTTTAAATGTTCAGTGTTCATTGCTAAAAAATAACTTCCTTTGCTTCCCTAATCCTTTTGACTTGACCTTTTATTATCCTATTAGTATTTTAACCTCATTTTCTTTCTGTTTGCATCTGTTTTATTATCACTTCCCACTGCTGTTTTCAGCCCTTATAAGTCATTTTATTTTATTTTAGCTATTATTTAAAGCAGTATATGTTTATAGTTTGACTGATTATCATTATTGTTATAAATTATACAATTACCTGCATTTCTGTCACCTTCTATGCTTTGGTTCTATTTCCATTTTAAGTGCTTCCTTGACGTTTCCTTTGTTTTCTGGATTCTATTTGTTTAATGTTTGCCTTTTGTACTGTATTAGAATGTAAAGATCTAATTAGTAGCTTTACCAACTTGCAATTATTTTTAAATATACTCAAAAACATACTAAGATTCCAAAATATCTAAAAAGCAATAACAAAACAAAGCAAAAGGAAATGGCCTGGTTCCATCCCAATGTGTAATATTGTGAACTTTTATGGACTGTTCTCCTATCATCATATTTTGAGAAAGATTGCAGCTCTTTGGACTCTCCACATTAAACTTGTATCTGTTTAAATGTCCACTTGCCATATGGGCAGTTTGACTCTCTTTCCTGCACATTGTTCTGTCTTAGTTTGTCCAAACAACCAGAGGCACAAATTCCAGCCAGAAAAACTGTCTGTGGCTGGATATGTAGGCTCTGGTTTACATCATTCTGCAGCTGCCATTCTTTTACTTCTCCTTTCTGTCATGAAGTGTTGCTGATGAGTGTTAAGATGGTTCTCTGTAATAATTGTAATGGTCTCTACAATCAAGACCACTGCTGCTGCTACTTGTCTATGAGGTTGCAAATATCTGTCTGCAATGAAGTAAGCGCTTTTTGAAAGATGTCATCTGTGGAGACTCTATGCTCTCCGTACAGTTGTCCCAGGGCACCATGTGAATAGAACAGGGTGAGTTACTTCATACTGAAAACGAACCTTTTCTTTCTCCTACTAAAGCATTAATTGCATGTTTGCTTATTGTTTCTCACACTTTTGTTCTAATTTATTTTTACGTATTGCTTAGTATTTATAGTTGAGTCTCTGTTCTCTCCATATCTACTAGATCATTTTTTAAAAAAAATCTGTGTCTTTTCGTGATACCAAATAGAAACTGTCTAAACTTTCCTTCTGTTATCCATAGTAAGGAAAATTCAGAGAAATGCACTTCCTCAGAGTCTCATAGTAAGGGATGTATTTGGTTTATGCTGCAGAATTTTTGCCTAGATATGTCCTTTTACTCCTGTATATTCATGCATAAAGAAGGGGGTTATTCAGAATTGTTGTAAACATCCTACGTTGCTCGTAGTAACCATTTAGCTATTGGCAGGTTTTTCTTTCTCAAAATGACACTATATGGACAGGTAAATATGCATGGTCCTTAGCCAGTATTACCTACAACCTTTTCTCATCTGAGGTGGCATATTCTTTTTCTCAAGCAGTCTTGTATAGGTTAGCATATTTGGTAAAATATATACCCCCTTTTTTCAGATTATGTGATTTAAGATTGTTTTTATTCAAATACAATATTTTAAGGATTGTTTTTGCACTTTATTTTATCCATCACACACTTGCTGTATAAATTACACATCCTTCGACAATGTAGAATTTTGATAGATATATACTCTAAAACAATGTATAAAGATAATATCTGATTGACAAGAAGAAAGGAAGAGGAAGGCATTACTCAAGATGTTTCTGTAGTTAATTTTAATATGCCTCCTTATGAATGTAGACAATTTTATACTAAAATATTCTACAATATGGATAAACCAATATTAGTGGAAGCAATCTAAAACTACCCTATATATTAACTGTCACCCTTCGATCTTTCAGGTACATTTGGTTGTGTTTTTTCAAACAGCTCTATTAACAATTTTTATTCAAATTTAAGTTCTGGGATATATGTGTAGTATGTACAGGTTTGTTACATAGGTATACACATGCCATGGTGGTTTGCTGCACCTATTAACCCATCATCTACATTAGATATTTCTCCTAATGCTATCCATCCCCTATAGCCCCCACCCCCTGGCAGGCCCTGGTGTGTGATGTTCCCCTCCCTGTGTCCATATGTTCTCATTGTTCAACTCCCACTTATGAGTGAAAACATGTGGTGTTCGGTTTTCTGTTCCTGTGTTAGTTTGTTGAGGATGATGGTTTCCAGCTTCATCCGTGTCCCTGCAAAGGGCATGAACTCATTTTTTATGGCTGCATGGTATTCCATGGTGTATATGGACCTTAGAGGAAGTCATCCCTTATTTGCTGTATCTTCAATGTGTAGTCTGATTGATTTTTTTTGCTTTTCTTAATATATTTTTAAGATTTTTAATAAGAAATTGGGATAGGAGTTATATGAAATTGTGCGCTAAATTCAACAAGAACTTGGAAGTTACCTAAAAACATTGTACACATTATTATTAAAAATTTCAAACAAAAATAGAATAACAAATCCTACACTACTATTAACCAGATTCTAGTATTATTAAGATTTGCAACTCTTGCTTCATCTAGTCTCTCTCTCTCTCTTTTTCTGAGCTATTTTAAACAAATTCTAGATTTCATGTTATTTTACTTTTGCAGACTTAGTGTATATCTTTAAAAATACAATAAAAATATTTCTTATATCATATGAATGCTGCAATTTCCACTTAGCATAATTTAAAATAAATGTGATAAACTAATATCCAGTCCATATTAATATTTGTGATATCTATATTTGTAGTTGATTAGTTCAAATCATGTAACCACACCAATTTTAAAAAATAATTATAATTTTAAAATGTTTTATAAAAATCAAATCATGATTCAAACAAAGTTCTTCCATAACATTGATGTTATGGTTTTCTTAAAGTAAAACAGGTCCTGTTCCTCAAATGTTTTCCCTATAGCATTCTTTTCTGATTAATTTATTGCAATAACTGTGTTCTATACCTTGAAAAAACCATCCACGTTATGTTTTAACTGTGGTTTCATCATAGTGTCATTTAGCTACTTTCCCTTACCTCTTTTATTTCTTACAAAGTTAACTCTCAAGTCTTGACTAGGTTCAGGTTTACTTATTATTATCATCATCATTATTACTATTTGGCTGGGACCAAAAATGTTTTGTATGTGGTGTTATATATTTTGCATTTCTGTCCCTCAGGAGATACGTAATATCTGGTGTTTCCATCTGAGTGATACTAAACCCAATCAGTTGGTGAATGTAGTAACAATCTGATGCCTCCATTGAAAATTTCTTATTTTTCCATCATTAAGCTATTGTTTCTCAACTTCAAACCCACCTCTCTCTTCTCAGTTTTGTGGTGCTGGGGCAGAAATTTTGGAAATCACACTTGTCTTTTGTCATTTAGCTTTTTTTCAGGTTCTGTTAATAAGGGGGTCTAGAGCAAGAGAGAAAAGGGAAAATCCCTTGACTATTTCTTGTTTGCTTGTTGTATCTTTTTGTTGTCTTCCCAGAAATGGTCCCTTGCCATGGAAACAGAAGTTGATTCCAGAAGCAACTAGCCCCTCTATCTAGCTTTATTTTTCTTTATCTTTTATTTTTGAGACTCTCAGGTCCAACTTTATTGTGTCTGCTCTAAGACAGCAGTACCAGGTGGGCTGCGTCCTCTCTCCAGAAATTTGAGTTTTAATTGTCTAAGAGCCCTTCTCCAAACTTCTGAGGTATTAGTAACCATTCGGCAGTGCCTTCTCCATAGAGTCTGGGTACCACTTCCAAGCTCGATGATTCTAAAACCCCTAACCCTTTCTTTTCATTGCCCTTTTATCTGACACTTGCGGTTACTGTTTCTGTGCTACTTCAATGCCTCTTCTTCATCTCCTTCCTCCCATACCTTTTTAACCAATTTATCTTACTGTTTTGTTGGATTCACTAACTAGAAACTTTCTGTTTACTAACTACAATCTTCCTGATACAGTTACTTGATAAAATAAATAGTCCTAGGAAACATCCTTAATGACAGAAGACTGATTTGCTTTTGTCGTTTTCATGTCCCTAGCTTTGAATCTGGTACTAAACTCCTTTTCAATGAAAAGAGTCATAATACTAATTGATGGCCTTGTGAATAACCAACTTATAAGGTTTGGTTGATTGTGGTGAAGTGCTTAATGAAGCAGTCCCTTGCAGGAACAAGTAGTCTTTACACAGTAATTATAAGCACCAGGACTGTTAATGTGGCAGCTGCTTCTACCCGTATTAGAGAGCTTACAGAAATGAAAGAACAAGCGTGAGCTTATCTTTAGCACAGTCGAGGTCAGAAAACTGGAGAGTTAGCCAGGCATGGTGGCATGCACTTAGAGTACTAACAACTTGCGAAGCTGAGACAGGAGGATCTCTTAAGCCCAAGACTTCAAGGCTGCAGTGAGCTATGATCACGACACTGCACTACAGCCTGGGCAACAGAACAAGAATTTGTCTTAAAAATGAAATGAAATAAAATAATGAATTTTTAAATACCTTTAAAAAAGACAATTACAGAGTTCCTTCTGTGTCTCTAAGATAATTTACTAATTCTTTTAGCCACGGGGTTATAAAATTTAGTTGTATACTTTCTTAATTATAAATTGAAATCATGGCCTTCCTAAGTCTCTCAAGTGAGAATTAAGGCATTGGTTGGGAAGGAGCTGTAACCTGAGAGCCAGAATTGGGCTATCTGAATAAACTCAAATGAGGCTGAAGCCTTAACCCCTTGAGCCATTCTGAACATCCCTTGCTAGTGGAATGAGTACAACATTCTGTGTGTGCAGAGAACATTCATCTTTTGCCTGAAAATCCTTTAATGAACACACCTGGGTCAATGGTCTTGCAAGAGCATGTGTACTTGTAGCCACCTCAAACACCTCTCCTGGCCTCTAGACCTATAACTGTAGTCACACATCAGTATATTTCAGGGAGACAATACCAAGTTTGGTGAAGGAGAATTAGCTTCAGGAAGAAACGGACACCAAGAGAATTGTGTTGTCTCGCTAAATGATTATCAGCAGAAGCCCAATTGATAAATGTATGAGTAAAATCTATGGCTTTTAGACTAAGAAGAAAAATACAATGGAACAAAATCATGAATATTAGGTTACTCACTAGGGGTGTGCATTTGTGCATTAGTTTGTACAAATGGAAGTAACTATAATGCTTTGCTTGATTGACTGAAACTTGTACAAAAGTGGCCTATATTTAGTGAAGTTAAGTGTCAGAACTACCCTGAAGTAATGCAAAGAGATAATTTTAAAGACTTTGAGAGATATTGATATGGGTATGTATTTATAGTATATGAACATCACGTTTTTACACATTACCTATCATATATCTCAAGAAGACACTCCCTTTACTAAGGCTTTTGAGGGATACATTAATGAGGGGATCACCAGTATTCTTGAAAGTCTTTTGGTTTTACTTTTTGTTTTTGTTTTTTTGTTTTAGATTAGGAATGGCAGTGGAAAATACCACCTGATTCTATTATGATAGTGGAATTGCAAATAAACAGAGGGTAAGTGAAAACACAACTACAAGAGAGACTTACCATATTGGGTACAAAAATAAATGCTCAGATATTTGCTTTGAATTGATTTTAGAATAATTGTGTTTTGTTAATTAAAATGAGAGGATAAGACAGTCAGTTAGAAAGTAGAATTTAGGAGCAAGTTCAACATATTATTGGCTCAGTAAAACTATGGACATAGTACTTGATTGTCCTCCACAGTCACTATGTATTTATAAATGAGTAAATATATTTGTAATATACATACTCAGCAACTGGAGGGATGCTCATATTGACTCCCTGATCTATGTTTGGAATGCAGGGAATATTTTAAGATACAACTTAGTATTTTAATATCTAAGAGTAGAAATTAGATGGTAAGAAGTAATGAAAAAAATTAAGAAAGATCTATAAGTATGCAGATATAGATATACATATATTCCTGACCACTGATGATTAAGATACTTCATGAATTACTATGTGGTTTATCCTAAAAGTTAATAACCCTGATCAGTTAAGGTCCTAGCTTAAGGCAATAAAATATGGAATGGGTAGTGAAAGAAGGAAAATACAAATATCAATGACAGCATTATCAACAGTTATAGAAATGAAAACTATAGCAGTTGAGCACATTGTCTTCAATATTTAGTTCTGGCAGAAGCACTGTGGGCGAGGAAAGGAAATGCATATCCATATCAGAAACAGTTTTTCCCTGTAATACATACATATTTAACCAATTCCCTATATTAACTTATCTCTGTTGATATAACTAGTATGTTTTCTGTTTTATGGACAGAATTCTATTAACCTTTCACTTAATTTCAAACGTTAATGATCCTTGCACTAATCAAGGTTTATCAGTGATTATTTAATAGTGATTTCCAAATTAAGTCATGAAAACTTTTGCTCATTGAACTTTTATGACAAATGACTTTCTCATCAACAGCAGTTAATTTGTTCTGTTAGTTTATTCTGAAACATAGTAGATAAAGAAAAATCAAATATGTTTACTTTTTCGATAGCTTATTTTCAGAATAAATAGCTGGTACTCTAGTTACCTCCAATGAGAAGTGATTATTTTCCCTTTTGTAGAGCATTATTATAAACTCATGGATTTTTATCTAATCAATGTGATTACTTAATTAGATTTCTTCCTTTTTTATCTTCAAACTTCCGTCATTTGCCAAATGGAAGCACCTTTATTGTGATGGTTAATACTGAGGGTCAATTTGATTTAACTGAGGGATGTAAAGTATTTATCCTGGGTGTGTCTGTGTGGGTGTTGCCAAAAGAGATTAACATTTGAGTCAGTGGGCTCGGTAAGGAAGATCCACCCTTAATCTGGTGGACACAATCTCTTCAGCTTCCAGCGAATATAAAGCAGGCAGAAAATCACTAAAAGGAGAGATGGACCTAGGCTTCCAGCCTACATCTTTCTCCTGTGCTGGATTCTTCCTGCTTTCAAACATGGGACTCCAAGTTCGTCAGTTTTGGGACTCAGACTGGCTCTCCTTGCTCCTCAGCTTGCAGGCAGCCTATAGTGGGACCTTGTGGTCATGTAAGTTAATACTTAATATGCTGTTATATATATATGTGTGTGTGTGTGTGTGTGTGTGTGTGTGTGTGTGTGTATACATATATCTCCCATTAGTTCTGTTCCTCTAAGAGAACCCTGACTCTAGTACATTCATACTGGTTTCTTTGTGTTTTTGGTATGACCCATTGTTTATGATACCTCCCTTATTTTTGAAACTAAATGTTATCAGCATTCATCTCATATTTCCTTCCACATATCCAGAAACATTTATTCAAAGAGCCTTGGTACCTAAATGCCTTAATAGTGAGATATACTGATTAGAAACAACAATCTGAGGCAAACTGATTGCTATTGTATTGTCATTGTTTCTAGGTCTTCTAAGTGGAGAGAATGATGGCATGTGTCTTAAAGCATATTCTGTACTGATATTTTTTAGTGTTTAGTTTCTTTGGTTTTATTATTATACATTTTCCTCCGAATTTGCACTTTTACTTTTATTTTAGGTTTGGGGGTAAACTCATGTCTTGGGGGTTTGTTGTACAGATTATTTTGTCACTCAGGTACTAAGCCTCGTACTCAATATTTATTTTTTCTGCTCCTTTCCCTCCTCTCGCACTCCATTGTCAAGGAGGCCCTAGTGTCCATTATTCCCTTCTTTGTGTTCATGAATTCTCATCATTTAGCTCCCACTTATAAGTGAGAACATGAGGTATTTGGTTTTATGTTCCTGTGTTAGTTTGCTAAGGATAATGGCCTCCAGTTCCCTCTATATCCCCACAAAAGACATGATCTCATTCTTGTTTATGGCAATGTAGTATTTTATGGTATATATGTACCACATTTTCTTTGTTAAATGTGTCATTGATCAGCATTTAGGTTGATTCCATGTCTCTGCTATTGTGCATAGTGCTGCAATGAACATTTGCTTGCATGTGTCTTTATTGTAGAATGATTTATATTCCTCTGGGTATATAGCCAGTAATGGGATTACTGGGTCAAGTGGTAGTTCTGTTTTTAGCTCTTTGAGGAACCACCATACTGCTTTTCATAATGGTTGAACTGATTTACACTCTCACCAACAATGTATAAATGCTCCCTTTTCTCCACAACCTCACCAGCATCTGCTATTTTTTGACTTCTTAATAATAATAATTCTGACTGGTGAAAGATGGTATCTCCTTGTGGTTTTGATTTGCATTTGTCAAATGATCAGTGATATTGAGCATTTTTCACATGCCTGTATGTCTTCTTTTGAAATTGTCTGTTCATATCCTTTGTCTACTTTTTAATGGGGTTGCTTTTTTACTTTAAATTTGTTTATCATGGGTCCTAGATATTAGACCTTTTTTAGATGCATAGTTTGCAAATATTTGCAAATATTTTTCCCATTCTATAGATTGTCTGTTTATTCTGGTGATCTTTTGATGTGCAGAAGCTCTTAAATTTAATTACATCCCCCATGTGTCAATTTTTGTTTTTGTTGTGATTGCTTTTGGCATCTTTGTCATTAAACTTTTGCCTGTTCCTGTGTTCAGGATGGTATTCTCTATATTGTCTTCAGAGATTTGTATAGTTTTGGGTTTTAAATTTAAGCCTTTAATCCATTTTAAGTTAATTTTTGTGTATAGTGTAAGGAAGTGGTCCAGTTTCAATCTTCTGTATATGGCTAGCCAATTATCCCAGCACCATTTGTTGAATGGGGGGAGTCCTTTCTCCATTGCTTGTTTGTGTGAGCTTTGTTGAAAATCAGATGGCTGTAGGTGAGCAGTCTTATTTCTGGACTCTCTAATCTGTTCCACTGGTCTGTGTGTCTTTTTGTACCAGTACCATGCTGTTTTGTTTACTCTAGCCCTGTGGTATAATTTGAAGTTGGGTAGCATGATGACTCAGCTTTGTTCTTTCTGTTTACTATTGTCTCCTTCAGCTAATAAACAACTTCACCACAGTTTCAGGATACAAAATCAGTGTACGAAAATTACTAGCATTCCTATATATCAACAACAGCCAAGCCAAGAGCCAAATCAGGAATGAAACCACATTTACAGTTGCCACAAAAATAATAAAATACATAGAACAGCTAATCACTGAGGTGAAAGATCTCTACAATCAGAATTACTAAATACTGCTCAAAAAAATCAGAGATGACACAAACAAATGGAAAAGCATCCCATGCTCATGAATAGGAAGAATCAATATCATTAAAATGGCCATACTGCCCATAGCTATTTATAGGTTCAATGTTATTCTTATGAAACTACCAATAGCTTTCTTCACAGAACTAGAAAAAACTGATTTAAAATTCACATGAAACTAAATCTTCTCAGTTACATTAGAAGCTACTCAAAGTGAACTACTTACTTATTTGCTTTATATATATTCATACATTCATAAATATGTCATAAATATATATGTGTATACATGTGTATGTATATTTGTGTGTATATATATACACACGTATGGATGTATGTCTGTGTGTGTATTGACACCAACAATTAGATATCTAAATAAACTTTAGTGTTTTTTAGCTCTGTTTTTCCTTAGAATTTATTCCCCTATGGGTATAAATTCAAATGCTGTGTTTTAAAGTACCTTAAAGTAATTGGCATGTTAACAACTCTGTAGGGAATTATTTATTGAAGCTTGTTTTTAATGATTACGGCTGATATTTTATCAAATTTTACTTTGGATAATATGTAGAACAGTTGAAGCTACATAGCAAGTGGTATATTCATAGAGGTGTTATTTCTATGTGAACACTTTCAATAATTTTTTCCTTTCTCCCGTTGGGAAAATATTTTTGTTAGCTTTAATTTGATCTCTTTAGTGTGTCTTTTTGTATTATAAATATATTTTTTCTGTTTTGTTACCCACAAGATAGCATACACGATATATGGATATATGTCTTTTTTATATTTTAAACTTAATAACTCCTGGAGTTATTATAGATCACCTGGAGAGTGATATAGAGATCATGCCACACCATTTATAACTGCGTTGTATTTCAATATGTGGATATAATATGGTTTATTCGATCAGTTTCTTACTGATGGACTTTGTGCAATTTCCAGTCTTTTCTAATTACAAAACAATGCCACACGTAATAACTTTATAAGTAACTCATTTATTATCTTAAGGCACTTCTTAACTCATCATCATGACACATAATTGAAGGATACATTACCTGAAAAAATAATTATATTCACTAGGACAGTACTTGGATTGTGTATTCATTTTCTATTATATAACAAGTTATCACAAACGTTGAAATTTAAAAAAACATCTATTTATTTTCTAATGGTTTTATAGATCATTAATATAAGCAAGGAGTGTCTGAGTTCCCTGCTTGGAGTGCAACAAGTCTGAAATTAATTTGTCCACGATGCATTCCTTTCTGAATGTTTAGGGCAGAATCTGCTTACAACCCTATTCAGGTTAGGGGTACAATTCAAGGCACTGAAATTCTAATGTCCTTGTTGCCTATGATCAAGGAGCAACTCTCAGCCTCTAAAATTTGCCCACATTGCTAGGCAGGTCCCTTTATCCTTAAAAGTCAGCAAAGGAGACGTTCCCTTGCATCAAATCCTTCTCATGCTTCAAATATTCTCCAGGGAAGATCCCAGTCTCTTTTAACAATTCATTTCAGTACCTCTACCACACAGAAGATAATCTCCTTATCTTAAGGTCATCTAATTTAGGAACTTAATTACACTTTGAAAATTCTTTCACAGAAGTACCTAGGTTATTGACTGATTAAATAGCTAGGAAGAGCATTTATATCCAGGGATAGGAATAATGGAGCTTATCATAAAATTCTCCCTACCACAGACTACTTTAAAGAAATTTGAGTTGCTAATAACAATTGGATTCATTTCCTGGAACATATTTTCAAACAGTCTATGTTAGAGATATGGTCAGAAAGGCAAATTTAAAATATGCCAAGGAATGTGAATGAAGAATTTTGATAGAGTCATCACAGACTGAATGAGATTCCAGGTAATACTAAAGATGAGAGTTTGGGCTATGGAGTGAAGAAAGCGTAGATTTAAGAAGAAAAATTATTAGAAATAACAAGAAGCCTAGAGAAGAATTGGTTTTGACCTTTACTGAAACCAAATTTTGAAGGAGTGGTGGATAGTTCCCACTTTACCTTTTAAAAGATTGATAAAGGGAAACTGGCACTTCTAAATGAACCATTCCAAAAGAGTGACTGGAATATCTTTCCTTCTGCTTATGTAGACCTCAGTTATATTATATTATAGGCCTCATGCACCTTCTTGTCTTGAAGTCTTATTTTGGTAATCCTGTTCTATGATGTAATCTCAACTCTGAATTACAGTAACAATTCTATATAAATCTCATTTGTTTTATAAACTTTTGGGTTTTCAAAGGATGGTTAGTATGCAGTGTTAAAGAGAAACATTATATGTATTTTATTTATTTGGTCAGGTGAATTTTGCTCCCATACTACAGAAAAAATTCTTCTCTTTTTTTATATAAGCCATAGAACATATCAAAAGTTTGCAATCATAGTACATATTTTGAAATATTTACTGGGCCATTACCTTTTGGCCAGGTTAGGGAGGGGGCGACGCTGAGATGGGGCAGCGGCAGCGGAAGAGGATCGGACTCTGTGGGCAACCTTGAAACGAAAGTGACCGAGGAGCTCCTTTTCGAGCTTTTCCACCAGGCTGGGCCAGTAATAAAGGTGAAAATTCCAAAAGATAAGGATGGTAAACCAAAGCAGTTTGTATTTGTGAATTTCAAACATGAAGTATCTGTTCCTTATGCAATGAATCTACTTAATGAAATCAAACTTTATGAAAGGCCTATCAAAATTCAATTTAGATCAGGAAGTAGTCTCATGCCTCGCAAGATGTCAGTTTGTCATATCCCCAGCATCATGTTGGAAATTCAAGCCCTACCTCCACATCTCCTAGCAGATGAACAGTGCTTTGAGACAGATGTCGTATGGTGGACAATTTAGTTCTCCACCTCTGGATCAATCAGGATTTTCACCATCAGTTCAATCACACAGTCATAGTTTTAACCAGTCTTCAAGCTCTCAGTGGAGCCAAGATACACTGTCATCACAGCGTAAAGTCAGAATGAATTCTCATCCCTACCTAGCAGATAAACATTATAGCCGGGAACAGCGTTACACTGATCATGGTTCTGACCATCATTACAGAGGAAACAGAGATGATTTCTTCTATGAAGATAGGAATCATGATGGCTGGAGCTCCAGTCATGATGGCTGGAGCCATGACTATGAAAACAGAAGAGACAGTAGTAGAGATGGAAAATGGCGTTCATCTCGACACTAACGTGTTAAAAGGACATTGTTTTTATAGGGTCATTTTAGGCCCTTCGACTAAGTTGATACGGAAATATTTTGTTGAAAAACTGTACAGAGCAGCTTTACAAGTTGTCACATTTCTTTATACATTTTTTTAAAGCTACAATTTAATACAAAATGAATTGTGGTTTTATTACATTAATAACCTTTCACCTCAGGGTTTTATGAAGAGGAAAGGGTTTTATGCAAAAGAAAGTGCTACAATTCCTAAATCATTTTATACACTTTAAGAGGGAGTGAAGTTGTATGATAAAGCAGATATTTTAATTATTTGTTATCTTTTTGTATTGCAAGAAATTTCTTGCTAGTGTACCAAGAAAATGTCCAAGTTGACAGTCTAAAATGGCTACTGGTATTTTGTTAATTCAAAAATATAACTTTTCAGTGATTCATTTTACTAACATTCTATTTGAGAAGACTTATTGGTAAAGTTTGGGGATAAAGGCATTGCTTAACTTCTTAGATAATTTAGGTATAAATTCTGTGACATGCTTTTGAGCTTTACCCTAGTTGAAGATACATGTGTAGACCTACACATACTGTTTCACTCTAAAACTTAGAAATTGTTCATTAAATCACATTTGAGGTATAAGTCACTCAGAAAGTTAAAATATCTCTACATGTATATTTTTACCTTAAAAATACAGTGTTAGCATAAATCCCCTTTTCAGGAAGAACAAAAGTGTCTGTGCATAGTTAGATAAAATGGTAAAATGTTTTACTGAAAGCATACTTTTTTGGAAAAAAAGATTCATGGAGCCTTTAAGTGCTGCCTCTGTCAGTCAAACGTTAAAAACTTTTAACATTTTCAAAGTGCCCAGGATGTGTACAAAGACACATGTAATAGAGATTGTACAGGTTTCTTTGTTTGAACCTTTGAAAGAATTTAATCTCAACGTTTTCTAATTTTAAAAATTTAAAATCTTGTTTAACAAAAACTTTTAATGTATTAAGATACTGTTTCCATTTCATTACAGAATTGTTTATAAAAGTTCATTCTTTGAAAATAAAAAGAAAGAAATATTTGCTAAAAATAGTATTTTTCAAGCTATTGTAAATTTCTCATTTGTTAGTTTCACAATTCCAGTCTCATAGATTTTTTTTATTTTACATAGTGTTTTCAAACATATATTTTTATTTTATAATTATACAGTTTCCCTTATTTTTGTCTGTTGTATAAATATAGTTATTAAAATAATTTCAGAATCTAAAAGAAATATAAACTAAGCAAATTTAACTTATTGTAGTTTATTGTTGTAGAGAAATAAATTCTCTGTTTAGCTCTCATTTTTAGAACTCTTTTCCCGTCATCACAGCAACAATCTCCAGGCTCAACCTCATCATTTTTTTGTAACCTTTGGGAAGAAGAGTTGCCAACCTAAATAATTAGATTCCTGTGTTTTTAGTGAACTAAGTCACTGTAATTTGCAATGACAAGTACCCATGTTTAATATTCTTCCTGACTTCTTGTTGCCTTTATCAGACAAGACTAGCCAACTAAGCCATGAACATCTCTAGGAACAGTTATTTTGAAATCTCTGTTCATCATGAGATGGAGTTCGATTGCAAAATTCCTGAGGCTGCTTTCAACTCTAATATGCCTTTATTTTATAGTGACATAATTATCAATATCTCTTAGCACATAGTCCAGTATAAATATATGTTAACTTATGAATAGAGGCAGAGGCACTCATGCAATATATTTGTTTTTATTTGCACTCTAATGCTGTGGTAGCATTTTTTTTCTGATATTTTCTTTGGTAATCCTCTGGCTACTCCAGTGATATAGAATGTACCTCCAGTTTCAAGAATCGCATCTATCTTGTTCACTATTGTTTATACATTACACGGAACATTCTGTAAATCTGGAAGGCATTTAATGAGCATTTATTTATAAAATTAAGAAGTGAACAAGTGAATATCTTATAGAAAATTGGTTTTGCCTGTATTGCAAATGTCAAACACATACTATGGGACCAAAGAAAAATGTGGCTGCACACATGTTCCCAGGTATTGATGCCGTTAGCATCAAGTGGCATTTAGAGAAAAACAGGCTACCAAATGTTATCCTACCCTGAAAGTATGAGATAACTTTTTACTCTAAAATATGTGATTGTTTGCAGAGAAACCACAATTAGGAAATCTTCCAAAGAGTTTTAAGATATTATTAAACTTGTTTCATAGTTCTCTTTAAAATGCTTATCTCCAACATATACTGGCATTTTCATTTTCCCATTCAATACATTAAAAGCACAAAAATATCAGTATTTCTTGGAAATTCAGAATCTCATGAAAACCCCAAATCCTGAAAGACAGAAGAGAATAGTTACACCATTCTCTATTATTCATATCTTCAGGTTTGTAGATACAGCCTCATTTCTTTCAAACTATGAATAAAAGTGTACTTTATTTACAAGCATAAAATGTCACAATAAATTGAGAAGACAATTTATCCTATAAAGAACAGTGATATGGTTTGGCTCTGTGCCCCCATCCAAATCTCATCTCAAATTGTGACCCCCATGTGTCGAAGGAGGGACCTGGTGGGAGGTGATTGGATCATGGGGGTGATTTTCCCCCTGCTGTTCTCATGATAGTGAGGGAGTTTTCATGAGAGCTGATGGCTTAAAAGTGGCAGTTTCCCCTGTACTCTCTCTCTCCTGCAGCCTTGTAAAGAAGGTGCCTGCTTCTCCTTCTGCCATGATTGTAAGTTTCCTAAGGGCTCCCCAGACCTGTGGAACTGTGAGTCAATTAAACCTCTTTCCTTTATAAATTACCCAGTCTCAGTTATTTCTTTATAGCAGTGTGAAAACAGACGAATACAGTCACAGAGTCATGCTTAAAAGGTGTATTTTTTGTTCTACCTCCACTCTGATTATTACTGTATATTTTAATGCAGTTGATGAAATTGTGGGTAGAAAATCCCTGGTATAAAATTTCTACCAGGCTCATCATCTGTAAAAGGAAAAGTTCCATTTCTACCTTCACACCAAAGGTGGCTGATGTGCCATTTTCTCTGATACATAATAATATTAATTAATTTTAAGGAAGTTTTGCAATATCAGAAATGAAAAGAGTAATAAGAAATAAAGACTCTTGGAATTACAAACACCTCCTTCCTACCAGGAGCCTGTTTACATATATTCAAGATCAATAGGAAGAACAAGTCAGTGGCATTTAATTATGACTTTATTTTGTGAATAGAGGGTTAAGATGGAAATAGCAATGTTTAAAATTAGAGACTGTAGCTGAAGGCTATTAGCCAAAATATTTGTGCATGCTTAATGACCCATTTTACAATGCTTAAATGCTGCAACTATTCACATTTGCCCAAGTTCTGGCCTACAGGTCTAAGACAACTGTTTTGTCTGTGGAAATCTTTCATTTGAACAATGAGCTAAAAAAAGAAAAAAAAAATCCATAGGTAGAAAATTTAGCAACCTGCTGAAATTAATTTGGGTAATTTGGAGACATGTGTATCCATCACAGCAGTTTCAGAGATGTATATTATTATCAATTGGCCTATTCCTATGGTGAACACGAATGAAGAAAAAGAGCTTTCTGAGAATAAAGTACTTCACCATGGGGATTAAATTAACTCTTTATGAGTAATAGGTCTTATGTATAAGCAACCTCTTCTATGGTGCTAAGTGGTTTCCTACAGACTAGATGAAGTTAATTTATCAGCCTGCAGCTATAATAACAGAAATAATAATATAATTTCTATTTGCTTCAGTTGATTTCTACAACTTATTTTGTTGTATAATCACAAATCCTAAATATAATGCACACAAACATGCTTGTACATGAAGAACAAGTAATCTTCTAAAATTATAAAAATATGAATTAAATATTTTACTGGAATTAACATATTTTCCCCATTGCCTATTTATTATCTGATTTCAAGTCCAGCATCTTTGCTTTCTTTTTTCAGTTATGGGATAGCTCAGTTTTTAACTCAATCTGATTTGATGTTATTAAGGAAAAAAATGCTTTCATGTAAAAAGGTTTAGTATTTCTTATTTAAAATTAAAATATTAAGACACAGCAACATAAGTGTATTCAGTTGAGTACATTGTCTATACCAAAGGATAACAATATTTGCATAATTTATTTTGTTTTTCAAAAATTGTTTTTGAGATTTCCAAATTTTAATCTTGTTTTTATTAAATTATTTTTGATATGTCAGAATTGAGTAGGCTTAATTTACTCAAAGCAGCCCACCTTTTTGTCAAATTTTGATAATCATAAATTTTTGTCATCTGAAAAGTGTTTCATAGGTTTGAAAATGTGAATAGTTTATGTAAATAACATATGGTCCTTCAATAGGCCTCATCCTTTGCATTCTGAATCTGCCTATTACTTCTGATACCTGTGTACATATTTATATATATAATATATATATTACAGATGTGTAATACATACATATCTATGTATGTATACATTGATATACACACATCTATACATATGCACAGGTGCATATGTACAAATATTTCTATATGTTTCTTTTGTATGCATAGATATATAGATAGGATCAATTCATATTGTACTATTACATAATGTTTATGAGATTAAAAATTTATAATGGATATTTCCCTTCATTGCTAAATGCTTGTAGCATAGAATAGACATAATCAGTATCCTTGAGACAGGGTTTACATTTCACTAAGTCATAAACTACTAAGGCAACCTTGTCATTGCAATAAGACACAACTTTTTGAGTTCTGTATCTCACTGACGCCTCATCACTCCAGTTTAGTGTGTAGGCTGCTAGGATGGAACAAATTTTTTGAAATTTGATGGAAAGAGCTGAAGCAATAGCATAGAAAACTAGCAAAAGCTGAAACTATTGTGACTTTGATTGCATAGATGTATGTAGCTAGATATATACAAATAGATAAAGATAGATATTATATACATGTGTAGGAATTGTATTGTGAAATTAAGTGCAGCTTGACAAAATTGCTATAATTATATAATATGTAAAAAATTTATCTATCATGATTAAAAGCTTCCTCTGCTTTTTAATTTTTACAAAGAAACCCAAAATGCGCTTAATTCCTTGTTGTAATCCCTTGTTGGTCTACTAATTTTTCCCATAAATATCAACATTCAAATGATAAAAAGGAAACTGTCAAACCATAGACTTTTGGAAATTTGGGAAAAAATGAGAGTCAAAATCCTTATACTATATTTTTCAATGCTTTCTTTATTGTCAATAGTAACTTAAAAATAAGCGCATTTTGTTATTCATACTAGATTATAAATTATATGAACCATATGTATTTGTTCCACTCTCTTATTTTCTATTGTCACCTCCCAAAAGGAGTGAAAGATTCAGTGTAGCTTTTCTCCATGATTTCCATTTCTCCTGTACATATATCCTTAGTGAGGTGAAAGGAAGAGAGGTGAGAGGGAAGATAATTATATTTGGGGAATTTTTAAAGTGTGTAATGGCATGCCTTAGTGCAGGGCTAAAAACCAGCGTGAGCAAAAGTTAGGGAAAAGTCAAAAAGGAATTTCAATGCAATTCAATAACAATGAAAAAAAAAGCAAAGTAAATACAAAATGTAGCTCAGGTTAACCGAAATGATTAAAAATTCTTACAGAAAATTTAGTGTTGATTGTATCATTAAATGTTGGCAAAATAAAGCCACTGACAGAATAATCTTGCCATCTCCATTTCAGTTTGAAAAAAATATTTCTTTATATTCTTTATATGTTGTCTTTTTTTTTGAGACTGAGTCTTGCAGTGTTGCCCAGGCTGGAGTGCAGTGGTGCAATCTCGGCTCACTGCAGTCCTTGTCTCCCGGGTTCAAGTGATTATCCTGCCTCATTTTAATGTCATATTTCTTTAGCCTAAAAAGCTCCTGGAATTTTAAACTTGTCGTCACTCTGGATTGATTCAGGAAAACTCCCGGTAAGCATAAATATCTACTATGGGGCGTGTGCCATAATAGTATGGTGGTAATAATTGTATGGTGATAATACAGGTATATTTGACTTTGCTATTACAATACTTTTAAGATTATTTCCCTAGAGTATTAAACAGTCAAATCAAATGTTTGGAGATATGCTATGACAGCAGCGCTTGCCACAAATCTAAAGAAATGAAAATCATTTTTGTAACATCTCAAAAATTCATCTATATCTTTATCTCCTGCTTGTTAGCACCAATGTAATCATTTCTAAATGGTCATAAATTGTCCCCAGGGTATCAAAAATAAAAGGTACATAACAAACATGAAATAGTAAAACCTAACAAGCTCTAAATAAACAGCACCACCTTAGGCCAGGGAAGACCTTGCCTTGATCAACTGCTTTAGAGAAACCCTCCATTGTGTCTTGAAGCATCACCTCTCCCTACCAGGACAAAAGTTTAGCAAGCTAATGGGACATGCCCACTTAGTGGCCAGAACTCTTTTCTAGACTACCTGGAATGCTAAAATTCTTTGCACCTTCCAGTAGATAACTAATTTGCCAAGGTTGCAAAGACAAATAGCGGTCTGGACTCTAAATATGGGTCTTGTTTCACAAATTGTGTTCTTAGCTACTCTCTGTACAGAATTAGCAATTAGTGCAGTAACGTTTTCTAGAAGTGAGATATGCCCTAAATCTAAGAAACTGAAAAAAATGAAGATGTCTTTCTGAATTTCTCAATATTTTAAGTGTGTCCATCTTTAAGTACTATTTTCTAGACTCCTATTATACCATGACTCTGAAGCCGAAAAAGTTCTGTCAGAATTTAACTGGTAATATAATTCTGACTGATTTGATGATGGAAAAATTACAAAAGCAATAATTTAGTTTTGTTTTAGCAGGTATCAGGCATTGTGCATCAAGCCTTTAAATCTACATTGTCTAATGGGAAATAAATTGCACCAGGTTTTTTTTTTTTTTTGTCTAGTGTTTCCAAACATGCCATTTTAAAAAGTCTTTTTATTTTTATCCACGTGATGATGTTTTAATTGGAATATTTTTTCCATTTATTCTTTACAATAATGTAGTCTATTACTGTTTCACATCATTATTCTTGAAAGTCAGTTACTTGGCTGGAAGCTGTGGCTCATGTCTGTAATCCCAGCACTTTGGGAAGCTGAAGTGGATGGATCCCTTCAGTGCAGGAGTTTGAAACCAAGCTGGAAAACATGGCAAAACTCTATCTCTACAAAAAAGACAGAAATTAGCTGGGCATCGTGGTGTGCACCTGTAGTACCAGCTAATTGGGAGGCTGAGGTGGGAGGATTAGGTGAGACCAGGAGGTAGAGCCTGCAGTGAGCTCTGATCAAGTCAGCTACATGTCTTATTGCTGCTGTTTTAATAGATAATGCATTTTTATCCCTCTACCTGCTTTTAAAATGTATTCATCCTCCTATCTACTTTCTAAATATATTCTTTGGTTTTGTTTTTCAGGTTTACACAAGTTATTGAATATATAGCTTCATATTTTTCATAATGCTTTAAAATTCTAAGCTAATATTTATTTATTTATTTCTGCCTTATTTTCTCCCTGCTTTTCTTCTAAGACTCCAATTACACATGTTTCATATTCTTTCTTATGTATATGTTTTCTTTTTGAGCATCATCTTGGACACTTTAACCCAACTATTTCACAGTTGTTTAATTCTATTCTCCACTGTGCTACATCTTCTACTAAATCTACCTTAATTTAACAATTTAATTCTATTATTTTAGATAATCCATTTGATTATTTTATATATATTTTAGTTTTTGGTGAAAGTTTTGATCTGTCTACTATTTTATTTTTTGGAGCATATTTATCATAGCTATTTCAAATTTCATAAGTTCTGAATTTAAGCCTGTTTCTATTGTCTTGTTTTTGTTGTTGTTTGTATTTGTTTTGCGTATGTATGTGCTAAGTAGTGTGTGTGTGTGTGTGGGTAGGTGTGTGTGTTTATTCCAGTTTCTTGCTATGCCTAGTAATTTTTCATTGAATGTTGCACTTTCTGTATGATAAATAATGGATGTTTTTGATGATGTGATCTTCCTCCATAGGGGATTTATCCGGTCCTCTGATCGGCTGATAGACTTAGGGGAAATTATGTTAATTCATTGGGTAATTAACTAATCAAGGCTGGATTAGAACTTTTATAGTTTCCACTTATCTCTGTTTTACCACAGCTATCAGTATATAGCTCCCCAGGGATTCCAAATGAAAGGTTATGATGCTTACATGTTACCCTCTTTTTTAGCAGGTCCTGAACTACATTTCTATTTCTCTCATTGAGAGCATGGGATTATATAGCATTCAACGCTATCCTTTTGGAAGAATTTATGTAGTTTCTAAAACTTTACTTCTGTGCAGTTTGTATATTCATCTAATGCTTAGAAGCAAAATTATCGAATGTCAAATTCACTTATTTGAACATCATTTCTTAACTATTGGTTCATAAGTCTTGATTGCTTTGATAGCCCTAATTCTGTTTTCTTCTTCTCCAGCCCCATATAATTTCCAAACTTTCTACTTCCTTGACCTTATTTGTGTGTCTCTGTCTCACTTCTTGCCATCCATCATTATACTTATAATTGGAAACTATCTCAAGAGAAAATTGTCATCTGAACTATAGGATCACCTCTTCTCAGATTTGTTACTTTACAAAATATTAACCATCAGGTCCTGATTGCATTGATAGCTCATCAAAATCTTCAAACATATTTTTTTTTTCTTAAAATACTGTGCCTGGATTTTCAAAATAGTCTAGACTGGAGCATTGGTCTATTACAGTATAATGCAACATATATCAAAGCAAGGGTCCAGAAAAAAAGTTTATTAAAGATAAATATTATTTTTCTAATGTTTTAAATATATAGAAGTAACAACAAACTTAAAAAAAAAAAACCCTCTGTTTATGTGAACCGTTTACTTAGTTTTATTATAAACATCTCATTACCAACTTCTAAATTACAAAATTCTAACATCACCCAAACATACAACTATGTTTCTGCTTTCTTCTATTACATTTTATCTCCAGGTCATGGAACAAATGCTTAATTTTTTTTTTTTTAATAAACATTAAAAGGTGACATCTATTTTTTTTAACTAAATGATTCTATTCTAAGGTTAATTGAATTATGCCTAAAAACAAAATTACTGTGCACTTCTTGCCTACCTTTTAAAATGTTTCTCCTCTTAAACTTCTGCTGAAATCTTGAAGTCAGAAGTTAGGTATTTTAAAGTCAGTCCATTCATTTTAATTCCATCACTGGTTCCTCTATATATTGGCATTGGAACTATGCACATAAAACGTATTTGCTTTTAAAATTTAGATTTTTTTCTGACAAAGATCTTTGACATAGCTATTTATATTTGCTGTATCCCCCCTAATTTAGATAGTAATTTATATGCAGGATTAATAGATTTTTCAGTGCAAGACTATTAATAATTTTAAGCACTTTGTAAGTGTTATGTGGAAAAGATTGTACTTTGATGGGATATAAAGAGGAATACAACATATCTTCAAGGGGACACAATCTCATGGCATGACTATATATGAAATATGAAAGAGGGATAATGTGTTAAAATTGTACTACAATGATCATTTTGTTGACTTCAGAATCATCAGATTTTAATAACATTCTAACACATTATACAGAAACCAGTCTACTGATATAAAGGAAATATATTTAAATAGGTATTAATGTTGTTTAATATCAATCAGATCTCAAAACAACAAGTGAATTATAGTTAAAAGCTTCCAATTTTGAGATAAGTTCTTATAGTCAATTTTTATGTTATGTAAGCTTGTTTTTCACAAATCAAGTTATAGTACACTGCCTGATGAAATTTTCATTGAAACTTTTTTATGAAGCCAACTTAAACTGCTGACTTATTGTTTGATAGCATCACAAATAGTAACTTTGTGAACATAAAGGAAAGATAAAATAAGGCATGAGATCAACTCAAAATTAGCAACCTGCATCTTTGCTCATTCCAGAGAAAATTACGCCACCTTTATCAATAAGGTCATGCATTGCTTAATGATGAGGATATATTCTGAGAAATGTATCCTCAGGAGATTTCATACTTGTGCAAATATAGAGTGTACTTCAAAAATCTAGACGGTGTAGCCTAATGCACACCTAAACTATATGGTATAACTGATTGCTCCTAAGCTGCAAACCTGTACAGTGTGTTACTGTGCTGAATATTGTAGGCAATTGTAACACAACGGTAAGTGTTTGTGTGTCTTAACATTTCTAAACAGTAAAGGTACAGGAAAAAATATGGTATTACAATCTTACAGGACCACTGTCATATATGTGGTCCATTCTTGAGCAAAAGATGATGCAGCACATGGCTGAACTTGTAAATAGCAATAGAGGTGAAAGTCTTGTGTTTAGGGCCCGAGTTGGGACTGGAATGCTGGGAGTCCTGAGCAAACTGAGTCTTCAGGTTTGAAAATGGTAATTCATATTTGTTAATAATAAAATGTCAAGTGGGGGTTAAGCAGTAGATTTTTTGTATATTATGTGCTAGGATAAGGGTTTTCATCTTTGCATCCTTCTAATGTTGATATTGGAGCCTATTCAGTCCCCATCTCAGACTCAGCTGAGTTTTAGAGAGCAATCATAGTCTTTTATGATGGGGTTTGAGAAAACTCTGGGCAGTAACTTCTGAAATCAGCATCAATTTAGGTTCGAGGTTTTTGCTGATCTGACCTTAGTACTGATGCTGATTTCTTTTGTTGACTTTCCACTCCATTTCTGCATTACAAGAGGCTGGAAGCTTGTGCACTACTTTTTAAAAATATTTTATTTTATTTTATTTTAAGTTCTGGGACACATGTGCAGGATGTGCAGGTTTGTTACATAGGTTAACATGTGCCATGGTGGTTTGATAATGCATGCAGGGCTTAATACCTAGGTGATGGGTTGAAAAGTTTTAAAGCATACATTATTGTTTTTTACTAATGTGTTCTATATCAAATGCCATTTTTTGATAATTAACTTTCTATGAAAATTCTTTATTTTAATTATTTTCTTCCTACATATAAAAAAGTTAACTTGAATAAAATAAAGAGACATATACTTAAAAAAAACAGGGAACACATTTCTATGTCAAAAGTATCCACAAAATTTGGCTGGATTTATTTTCGTAATTTCACATTGATCAGATTTTAATAACATTCTAACACATTATACAGAACTCAGTATACTGATACCATTTCACAAAAAGAAATCTATTTAAATATGTATTAATATTATTTATTATCAATCAGAGCTCAAAATAATAAGTGAAGTATTAGTTAATATTGGAACTTACCTCCAACTTTGAGGTAAGTTCTTTTTTTAAAAATTTGTTCTAAAAAAATGGAAGGCATATGCAGAACATGCAGGTTTGTTACATATGTGTGCCTTGGTGGTTTGCTGCACCAATTGACCCGTCCTCTAAGTTCCTTCCCCTCACCCCCCACCCCCAACCGGCTCTGGTGTGTGAAGTTCTCCTCTCTGTGTCATCGTGTTCTCGTTGGTCACTTCCACGTATGAGTGAGAACATGTGGTATTTGGTTTTCTGTTCCTCTGTTAGTTTGCTAAGAATAATGGCTTCCAGCTTCATCCATGTCCCTGCAAAGAATATAATCTCATTCTTTTTTATGGCTGCATAGTATTTCATGGTTATATGTGCCACATTTTCTTGATCTAGTCTATCATTGATGGGCATTTGGGTTGGTTCCACGTCTTTGCTATTGTAAATAGTGCTGCAGTAAACATATGTGTGCATGTGTCTTTATAGTAGAATGACTTATATTCCTTTGGGTATATACCCCGTAATGGGATTGCTGGGCCAAACAATATTTCTGGCTCTAGATACTTGAGAAATAGCCACACTTCTTTCACAATGCTTGAATTAATTTATATTACTGCCAACAGTATAAAAGTGTTCCTATTTTTCCACAGTCTCACCAGCATGTATTGTTTCCTAACTTTTTAATAATCGCCATTCTAGATGGTGTGAGATGGTATCTCATTGTGGTTTTCACTTGTATTTCTCTGATGATCAGTGATGTTGAGCTTTTTTCATATGTTTGTTGGCCACATAAATGTCTTCTTTTGAGAAGCATTTGTTCATATACTTTGACCACTTTTCGATGGAGTTGTTTGTTTTTTGCTTGTAAATTTTTTTTAAGTTCCTTGTAAATTATGGATATTAGGCCTTTGTTAGATTAATATATTGCAAAAATTTTCTCCCACTCTGTAGGTTGTCTGTTCACTCTGATGATGGTTTCTTTTGCTGTGTAGCTCTTTAGTTTGATTAGGTCCAATTTTTCGATTTTGGCTTTCGTTGCAATTGCTTTTCGTATTTTTGTCATGAAGTCTTTGCCCATGCCTGTGTCCTGAATGGTATTTGCTGAGGTTTTCTTTTAGAGTTTTTACGGTTTGGGTTTTACATATAAGTCTTTAATCTACCTTAATTTTCGTATAATTTGTAAGAAAGGTTCAGTTTCTGTTTTCTGCATATGGTTAGCCAGTTTTCCTAGCACCATTTACTGAATAGGAGATCCTTTCCCCATTGCTTGTTTTTGTCAGGTTTGGAAAGAGCAGAGGGTTGCATATGTGTTGTGTTACTTCTGAGGTTTCTGTCCTACTCCATTGGGCTATATGTCTGTTTTGGTACCAGTATCATGTGGTTTGGTTACTGTAGCCTTGTAGTATAGTTTGAAGTTAGGTAGTGTGATGCTTTGTTCTTTTTGGTTAGGATTGTCTTGGCTGTACTGGGTCTTCTTTGATTCCATATGAAAGTTAAAATAGTTTTTTATAATTCTGTGAAGAATCTCAGTGGTAGTTGATGGGAATAGCATTGAATCTCTACATTGTTTTGGGCAGTATGGTCATTTTCACGATATTGATTCTTCCTATCCATGAGGATAGAGTGTTTTTCTATTTGTTTGCGTCCTCTCTTATTTCCTTGAGCACTGATTTGTAGTTCTTCTTATAGAGGTCCTTAACATCCCTTGTTAGCTGTATTCCTAGGTATTTTATTATCTTTGTAGCAATTGTGAATGGGAATTTTTTCATGATTTGGCTCTCTGCTTGTCCATTGTTGGTGTAAAGGAGTGCTTCTGATTTTTGCACATTGATTTTTTATCCTGAGACTTTGCTGAATTTGCTTATCAGTTTAGGAGTTTTGAGGCTGAGATGGTGGGGTTTTCTAAATATAAAATCCTGTCGTCTGCAGACGGAGACAATTTGACTTCCTGTTTTCCTGTTTCAATACCCTTTATTTCTTTCTTTTGCATGATTGCCCTGGGTGGAACTTCCATATTGTGATGAATAGGAGTGGTGAGAGTATCCTTGTCTTGCACCTGTTTTCAAAGGGAATGCTTTAAGCTTTTGTCCATTCAGTATAACTTGGCTATGGGTTTGTCATAAATAGCTCTTAATATTTTAAGACATGTTCCATCCATAACTAGTTTGTTGAGAATTTTTAAGATGAAGCGTTTTTAACATGATTTTGAGTTTTATCAAAGGCCTTTTCTTTATCTGTTGAGATAATCATGTGGTGTTTGTTTTGGTTCCGTTTATGTGATGGATTATGTTAATTGATTTGCATATGCTGAACCAGCCTTGCATCCCAGGGATTAAGCCGACTTGATTGTGGTGGATAAGTTTTTGATGTGCTGCTAGATTTGGTTTGCCAGTATTTTACTGAGGATTTTTGCATCAATGTTCATCAGGGATATTGGCCTGAAGTTTTCTTTTTTTGTTGTTGTGTCTCTTCCTGATTTTGTTATCAGGATGATTCTGGCTTCATAAAATGAGTTAGGGAGAAGTCTTTCCTTTTCAATTGTTTGGAATAGTTTCAGAAAGAATGGTACCAGCTCCTCTTTGTATTTCTGGTAGACTTCTGCTGTGAATTCGTCTGGTCCTGGGCTTTTTTATTTTTTGGTTGGTAGGCTATTAATTGCTGCCTCAATTTCAGAACTTATTATTGGTCTATTCCGGGATTCAACTTCTTCCTGGTTTAGTCTTGGGAGGGTGTATGTGTCCAGGAATTTATCCATTTATTCTAGATTTTTTAGCTTATTTGCATAGAAGTGTTTATAGTATTGTCTGATGATAATTTGTATTTCTAATAAGTTCTTATAGTCAATGTTTACATTATGTAAGTTCTATTTAGACAAATCACAGTTATAATAAACTACATAACAAAAATTTACATTTTATATATATTATATATAATTTATATATACTTATATAAATTTAGAACTAGTTATCTTCTATAATAATAAATACATCTAAACATTATGGCATATGCCCATAAGCAAAAACAAGTAAAAACTAATAAACTCAATTCTCTGAAGATAATATGTAATATCATATTATTGTGACAACAAGTACTGTACAAGGCTTAAATATTTCCCATAGAGTCTATACTCAGAAAACAGTATATAATGTAATAAAGGATAAACACCTTTTGTGTGCCACCAGACACAGGTCACTTGTAAATCCAAGTTTTGAATAGTTTTTAAAAATGAGGGAAAAAATGTTCTATTTTCTGATGAAGCATCCCATTTTCTCTACCATGTGTTTGTGCATATGTTGATTGCCATTTAGAAGCAAGTAAAAAATAACATTGCAGGCGATTGAACACAATTGTGAAGACACATTACTTTCCACTGAACATATTTTTAATTTGTGTGAATTCAAATTTCTTTATGCAGAAATTATATTAACTATGTAAAGCCATGTCTTGAATACCACCCTAACAGTCTGCATTTTATTAATATGTGATTAAGTAAATGTTGACTGAGTTAGGACTCAGGCTTTGAGATTCTCAGTGAAATAAGGACACCAAATGTGTTTTATGTAACAGAACTTCAACCAAACTCATTGTGTTTTTCGGACTATTTTAAGGGAGAGAGTCACATAGAGAATAAACTTTATGTTTTGGTTTTATTATAGATTGAAATTACCCAAGATAGATTCAGTATTCAAAGAATTTCCTGCAACATGAACTTGACTGGAAAAATAATTTTCAATATCCAATTTGGTGAACTGCTGAACTTTGTTAATATTTTTTGCAGTGTTCAATTTAATTTTAATAAATTGCATAGCTCTGGCAACAAAGTGAAGTCTAAAGATTGAAAGCCTGAATAGGTCAAAGGAAAAGTTAGCTTGCCAATGCAAGCCTGTTTAAACACTAACTAAAAAATTAGGCAGGAAAAACAGTTTAAAAAAATATTGAGAGTATCTTTGATCATCAGGTGGTTGAAAAGAAGTAATATGACAAATAGGAAATTACAAAGAATAACTATTTTGACTATAGTGGAAATAGCGACTTAGGCAGTAGCCACATTTCAAACTAAATGCAGAGTATTTTCTTAGAACTGAAAGAAAAAATATCCAGATGTCTAAACATTCTACTCAATGCAGCTTTTATTTGGAGTTTGGCAAGACTTCAGAAAACTAGTAGTCAAGTTTAACTGGAATACTTTTTTCAACATATTTACATAATTTTATACACATTTTAGGCTTCTGAATTACAGTTTTAACAGAGGCCATATTTAATTTTCAGTAATGTGATTCCACCAGTTTGTGATTTTTGCTCAGGATAGCTTTGGCTATTCTAGGTCTTTTGTGGTTCTATCTAAATTTTAAAATTGTTTTTTCTACTTCTGCAAAAAAAGTCATTGGCATTTTGATAGATTGTATTTAATCTGTAAAATGTTTTGGATACTATGAACATTTTAACAAATGTTAGCTCTTCCAATCCATGAACATGGACAAGCTTTTCATTCTTTTGTATCCTCTTCAATTTCGTTCATCAATATTTTATAGTTTGCATTGTAGAGATATTTTACTTCTTTGGTTAATTTGTAGATATGTAATTTTATTTGTAACTATTGTAAATAGGTTTACTTTCTTGATTTTATTTTCAGACTGTTTGCTGTTGACATATAGAAATGCTATTAATTTTTGTATGCTAATACTGTATCCTGCAACTTTACTGAATTTGTTTATTCAGTTCTAGTAGCTTTTTGGTGGAGTCTTTAGGATTTTCCAAATACAAGATCACATCACTGGCAACCAAAGATAGTTTAACCTCTTACTTTCTTATCTGGATGCCTTTTATTTCTTTCTGTTTCATTGTTCTCGCTAGGATATCCAGTACTATGCTGAATAATAGTGGTGAATGTAGCCATCCTTGTTGTGCTCCAGGTCTCAAAGGAAAGGCTTTCAGCTTTTCCCCCTTCAGTATGACACTATCTGTGGATTGGTCATACATGGCTTTGTTATGTTTAGGTATGTTCCTTCAATACCCACGTTTTTGATGGCCTTATTATGAAGGAATGTTGAATTATATCAATTTTTTTTACCCTCAATTGAAGTAATCCTATGGTTTTTGTCCTTCATTCTGTTGATATGATGGATCACATTGATTGATTTCTATATATTGCACCATCCTAGCATCCCCAGAATAAATCTCAATTGGTCATGATAAATGATCTTTTCAATGTGTTGTTGAATTAATTTTGCTAGTATTTGGTTGAGGATTCTTATGTCAATGTTCATCAAGGGTGTTTGTCCTTTTTCTTTTATCTTTTTTTTTTTTTTTTTTTAATCCTTCGTATGTCTTTATCCTGTTCTGGTATCAGAGTAATACTGGCCTCATCAAATGAGAAATATTTGGAAGTATGCCCCCCTCCTCTATTTCCTGGAATACCTTGACCCAGACCTGCACCGACAACCCCCAAGCCAACACAATCTTCAGTGTAACCATGCACAATTTCTCCATCGGGGTCCCCATCCTCTACTGCAGCTGTATTGTCTATGCCACTGTGGTGAATGTCCACAGGGAGGCAGGCACCCTTGCAACTGCTAGCACTCTAGTTCTTTAAGTGCTTGGTAAAATTCAGCAGTGAAGTCATTGGGTCCTGGGCTTATTTTGGGGAGGTTTTATATTACGGCTTTAATCCCATCATAACTTATTGGTCTCTTTAGGTTTTGGATTTCTTTATGGTTCAATCATTGTAGGTTGTATGTGTTGTGAACCCCAAAAATCTGAAACAGTTCTCAGTTAATTTAGAAAGTTTATTTTGACGAGTTTGAGGACACGCGCCAGTGATACAGCCTCAGGAGTTCCTGACGATATACACCCAAGGTGGTCAGAGCATAGTTTGGTTTTGTACATTTTAGGGAGACAGGAGACATTAATCAACATATGGAAGATGAACATTGGTTTGGTGTGGAAAGACACGGGGCAACTGGAAGCAGGAAGGGGACTTCCAGGACATAGGTAGATAAGAGACAAATGGTTGCTTTCTTTTGAGTTTCTGATTAGCCTCTCCAAAGGAGGCAGTCAGATATGCATTTATCTCAATGAGCAGAGGGGTGACTTTGAATAGAATGGGAGACAGGTTTGCCCTAAGCGGTTACCAGCTTGCCTTTTCCCTTTAGCTTAGTGATTTTGGGGGCCTGTTTTCCTTTCACAGTTTCTAGAAATGTATCCCTCTCTTCTAGGTTTTTAAATTTATTGGTATATAGCTTCTCATAGTAGCCTTTAATGAGCTTTTGAATGTCTGTGGTACCAGCTGTAATGTTTCCTTTATCATTTCTGCTTTCCTTTATTTTGTTATCTTTTTCTTAATTAGTCTAGTATAGGTCTGTCAATTTTGTTTATCTTTAAAAAACAACTTTCCATTTCTTAGATCTTTTGTATTATTTTGTTCATCTCAATTTCATTTATTTCTGCTCATCTTCATTATTTCTTTTTTTGTACTAATTTTGCATTTGGTTTGCTCTTGCTTTTTTAGTTTTATAAGATGCATTTTTGGTTTGTTCATTTGAAGTTTTTGTATTTTTTTGATGTAAACATTTATAGTTTTAATCTTCCCCTTAGTACTGCTTTCACTGTATCCCATAGGTTTTGGTATGTTGTGTTTTCATTAACATTTGTTTCAAGAAATTCTTCAAATTCCTTTTTAATTTCTTTATTCATTCACTTGTCATTCAGGAGGATATTACTTAATTTCCATGTGCTTGTATTGTTTCCAAAATTCTCCTTGTTATTGATTCTAGTGTTATTCCATTGTGGTCAGAGAAAATTCTTAATATAACTTCATTTTTGAAAATATTTTATGAGCTGTTCTGTAGCTTAACATATGGTCCCTCGTTGAGAATAATCTATATGCTAAACAGAAAAATGTGTATTCTGTAGCCATTAGATGAAATGTTCTGTAAATGTCTCTTAGGTCCATGTGGTCTGTAGTACTGATTAATATTGTTTATTGCTTTTCTCTCTGGATAATATGTCCAATGCTGAAAGTGGGGTGATGAAGTCTCCAGTTATTATTGCACTGGGGCATATCTCTCTCTTTAGCTCTAACAATAGTTGCTTTATATACCTGTGTATATATATATTTGCTGTAATGTTGTATACATATATAATTGTTACACCCTTTTGCTGAATTGACCCATGTATTACTATATCATGTTTTTCTTTGTCTCTTTGGATAGTTTTTGTCTTGACATCTATTTTGTCTAAGTATATATACTACTGCTCTGTTTTTGGTTTCCATTAGAGTCTTTGCATTTAGCCACTCTGCTAAAGAAATAGGAAAGGATAACAAAATAAAATAAGCAAACAATAACTACAATGAAAGAAAAAGGACCAGAAAACAATTAGGTCCTATTTGTTAGCAAGAGAATAACAACTGCAAGAAACATTTCTTGGCTAACACTAGAAAAGGACAGGAAATAAGTGGAATAAATATTTCCTGATTGCGGGTAGCTGAGGTTGAATCTAGATGGCAAGTAATCAGGGTTCTTAGTTGTAAGCGACACAAATGGATGGCCTATTTAATCAGAGAATAAATGGGTTTAAAGTATATTGTGTAGTTCACAGATGCTTTGGGAATAGTGGAGTACTGGGGAAGAAAATGATCGGGAACAAAGAAGGCTATGAAGACATAATTACATCTCTAGAACTATTTTACTGAGAAATATTCCATTGTCACTACAAGACTCTTGAAGCTGCAGCATATACAATCAATTACAAGGCCACTGGATGCTAGAATCATGCTCTGGCACTACTTAAACTAGATGTTGCTAATGCTTTCCTTGCCAGAAAATAATCTTTACTGTGTTTGTTTCTTTGCTTCACTGCTTTAATGGAGATGCATTGGACAACACATCTTTCCTGTCATAGCCATGTGGAGTATTTGCAAAGAAGCCTGAAAAAAAATGTATATGTGACATATCAGTCGGGGTTCAACCAAAGGAGCAATACAAATAGAAGATATGCGTATATGCGTATGTGTGTATGTTTGTGAGAGTGTGTATGTGAGTGAATTGGCTTTCATAATTGTGTTGTAAGCTAAATAAACCCGAAGTTTACAGGCAAGTACCCAGGAAGAGAAGATGCATGGGGAAAAAGAAAGAAATTGTAGATCCAGCTATGCCTTGGAGTCTCTTATTTTCACAGAGGGCATATTTCTGTCTTTAAGAGATTTCCCTTTGATTTATTCAGCCCCAACATGAATAATCTCCATTTTTGTTAATTCAAAATCGACTGATTTGGAATTTTAATTACATCTAAAATATTCCTTTATAACATTTCAACTGAAATTTGATGAAAGTAGATGTTATAAATGAGTGCTTTTTCTCTGACATTCTTTAGTTCTCACTAATAAACTCTTATTTTCTACTCTAGCTAGAAATGTACTAGAAAGGGAATTCTTGGGAATGTAGTTCAGACTGCCACATCGACACATCATGAAGCCATTATAGTTTACCTTTTGTATGGCACATACATACTCTTAAACCATATTTAATCTTCAAATGAAGACAATAGCAAAATAATCATTTTGTTTAAGGCAATTACCCTACCTACAACTGAAAACATATTTATCTTTTCTGAAGAAAAGATACAGTCTTTGAACATATTCACTCACTCTTCTCATAGTTTATTTAGACTATCTGTTTGATATCCTGTAACTTATACTAAAAATATATGTTATATCATTAAAATATGTTATGTTGAGTTGTAAGCGGAAGAAGAGGTAGATTTCTTAAAGTTTTCTAATATATATGCGGAGAAAATCAAAACTAAAAAGAATTATAACTATTACATAAACCTTTACTTATGCAACTGGTCATATAACCATAGCCGACATTTACCTTTTTCATTACCCATTTCGTATTTCCTTTGGCCTCAGTAAGTACTGCACGTGATCATGGGTCTTTGCCTAGTGAGGTGAGTTAAACCTTGATTCTTTGAAGGGTGTAAGCCATAGGCCTGACTGAATTGAGTTTCAGTTTTTTTTATTCACAAGACAGACTATCACCTATATTCCATATATATTCCTCTTTACTCTTCTTGTTTAATAGCAATTCGACATCCCCTTGATAGTCAGAATCAATCACTACAGATAGTATAATAAATCCTCTTTTTGCCTATTAATTCAGAAGCATGAGAAGAAGACGAAACAAGTGGCAATTTCAACTTCCACTTCAATAGAATTATTGTTTCTCCTGATGAAAATAGTTCTTCCATTTGGACTAAGACCTCTAGATCTGCACAACATAAAATCAGGGGCACAGAAGTAAATGTTTTTCTATGAGATTATTAGGGATGATGGAGAAGCCACTTTATTTTTACTTCTTCATTACAGGACTAACATATGCTGGCTACAAGATAAATAGCACAATATATTGAACACAGATTCAGAGCATATTTCACATCCCAAAGGATATTGCTCCAGTCCTACAAGGTATTATAATCTATATGGCATTATAATTGGGTTTTCTAAAAGCTATTCCACATTTCTATCTAGCCAGCTGCTTCAGGATTATGGAGAATATGGTAAGAGCACTGAATTCCATGACCGTAGGCTTATTTTTAAATTCATTTGCTGTGAAGTGAATTCCTTGGGCATAACCGATACTGCATGGAGTACTGTGATAGTGAATATTGTGTCCTGTTAGTTTGTGGATGAAAGTTTTGGCAGAATTGTTAAGAGCAGCGAATACACCACTGTATCCAGAGTAAATATCTCTTCCATTAAAAAAAAAAAAATGCTTCCCCTTCTATGATGAAGGTGTTCCAATGTAATTAACCTTCCACAAAATAGCTGACTGATCATGCTGAGGAATAGTGTTCAATGTTGTTCTATAATGCAAACAAATTAGGTACTCAGCAAGTGACTTCATCCAGCTCAGCCTTGTTAAGTAGAAGACCATGTTGCTGATCCTATGCCTAACCTTTATTTCTACTACTATGGCTTCTTTATTCATAAGTCCATTGGACAATAATGGAAGAGGCTTGAGAAAGAGGCTATCTGGTATATACAAACTAAGTCATCCTATTTCCCTGATTATTTAAATTGTCTTCACTCCTTAGGTCATCTTTTGGTGAGCATTCACATGGTATGCAAATATCTTCACAATCTATACCCATTCAGAGACATCTCTCAACATACATTTTCCCAGGACCTCCTTGTATCAGTTTTCCAATTGTGTTCCTACTAATGCCATAACCATCTAGCCAAACCGTTGGCCACAACATACAGATTAG
The DNA here is from genome assembly GCF_002776525.5 of Piliocolobus tephrosceles. Taxonomy (NCBI): domain Eukaryota; kingdom Metazoa; phylum Chordata; class Mammalia; order Primates; family Cercopithecidae; genus Piliocolobus; species Piliocolobus tephrosceles. The sequence continues at coordinate 78,834,324 of NC_045440.1, read as the reverse complement.
CATAGATTTGTACTTGTTTATCTTTATTTTCAAGAAAAAATGAATAACTGGAGAGACTGGTTGAAATTTTGTTCTTTTTGATAATTTTCTTTTATTAATGTTTTTGAGAACTGTTTCACAGTGGCATGAAGTATCACTACAACTGCCTACACTCAGGTGGTACCTACACATCATGAAGAATGATCAATTAATCCAATTTAAATTTTTCTTTCTTCAGTATTAGGGAATAGGGAACTATAGTTATTGATGAGAGAGACAAAAGGCAGTATTTCAGAAATAGGGGTCACTTCCTCATGCACCTTCCTTATATATTCATGATTGAAGTCCAATCCTATAGCTACTGCTTCGTTAGATGACAAAGTTCTTCTATGCATGCTCAGCCTTATGACATGGTGTGTCAGACAACACCCAGTTCATGATGAGCAGTTCAAATTACATGGTAACCCTGTTGTCCATGGTCAAGCAATCAGTCTCTCCTAAGACCCTAGTAACAAGCCAAAATCTCATGACTTTCAAAAGGAGAATAACTATCTACAGAGTGTCTATAGTTTTGCTCCAGTATTCTAAGGGTCTATGCTGTGATATACCTTTATAGTCCTGCCATAGGTTCCAAAAGTATCTCTACAAGCCCCACAAGAAACCAGGCAATGCCTTCAACACTTCTCTTGAAATTCTCCTTTATTATGTGCCAACTTTATCACTTACACCTTCTGTTTTCCATATGACTACAGGAAGCAATTTTCTAAGTTTTCTGTTACTACATAAAAATAATATTTCTCCTTCCAATAGTATATTTTTCAATATTTTTCTCACTTTCTTTTAAGCCATCATCAGCAGAGTCCTTGAAGTCTAGATTTTTTTTACTAGCAGTCAATTTGAAACAATTTAAGTTTTTTATCATGCCCCTCAACATTTTTTTAGCCTTTACTTTTAGTTTCTGGTCTGGCATGTAAGGAGCTTAGAAGTCACCACTCTGTACTAAAATCAACTACAAAGCTAAACAAACTGAAAAATCAATAACTCTTCTTAGATTCATAATAGAAAAGGGGTCATTGGGAAAATTACAGTCTCAAAAATTAGAAAGAAATAGGTAGAGCTGGAGAATCAAAACTTACTAGAGCAGAAAAACTAATGAACAAAAATCTTTACGAGAAGTATTGCTGGGGTAAGAAAACCTAACTATAATTGACAAATTTCTGGAGGTTTAGTGTAAACAAATCTGAGAGTTAAAAATACCAAGGACTCAGTCACAGGGTAGACATCTACAATTTTATAAAGTTTACCTTTAGGAACTCCATCAGGTCCTCACAGTGAATACTGGAGAAAAACCTCCTTATGTTTCTGGCAGGTGGAGGAAAAAAAGGAACCATTTTAATATACTCCAGAGAATTCTGTTCTTAACAGGATCTGCTTTCAGGAGAAACTATTTTACCAGAGCTTGATTTGCTGAGGTTTCATCAGAGCCTAACATACCTGAGGGAAGGGAAACATCCAAATACTGACCCATCTAGACATGTTCTCTGATCTCAGAGAGTGATAGAAAACGTGAATCACTGGTGAAGTTCACAGTTCAGGGCTATGTTCTCACCAAGAGATTGATATCTAGTCACAACACTGTAGAACAGTTTCTCTACCCACAAACTTTACCACCACATTACTAAAGGCCTACTTACTACTATTCCTTGTAGATTCACATCATGTCTACCATTTAACAAAGAATTGAAAGGCATACTAAAAGGCAAAACCAAAAACAAAACAAAACAAAACAAAACTACCCACAGTTTAAAGAGACTGAGCATTTGAACCAGAGTCATATATGAAAAGAAAGCTAAAATTATCAGATCAGAAATTTGAAAAAGAAAACAAACAAGCAAGCAAGCTATGAATAATATGCTAGTGATTTAAAGTAATTGGTTGAGAACAGATGAATACTATAGGGAGAGAGATGGAAATTCTAAGAAAGAATAAAAAAGAAATGCTAGAGATCCTAAATAATAAGAAGTGAAGAATTCCTTTGATGAGATTATTAGTAGACTGGACATGGCTGATGATAGAATCTATGAGCTTAAGAATATGACAATAGAAACTCACAAAACTGAAAAGCAAAGAGAAAATAAAACTGAAAAATAACCCTGACAAAATAGCCCAGAACTGTGGTACAATTGAAAAAGGTACAATATATGTATAAGGGAACACCAAAAGGAGAAGAAATAGAGAATAAAGGACACGAGAATGCCAAACAAATAAAAAACAAACAAACAAAAAAACCCTATACTTAGGTATATCATAGTTGAATACCAAAACATCAAAGATAAAGAAAAATCTTGAAAGAAGTCAGTGGGGAAGGGCCGCCTTACCTATAGTGGAGCAATAATAGGAATTATACCTGACTTCTCCACAGAAATATGCAATAAGGAAAAGAAAGAAATGAACTATTTAAAATGGTGAGGAGAATAAACAAAACAAAAAACAAAACACCAACCCCGAATTATGTACCCTGCAAAATTATTCTTCAAAAGTAGAGAAAAAAATAAATACTTTCTTGGACAAACAAAAATTGAGGAAGATTGTTGCCTGTAGGCTTACCTTGCAAGGAATGTTAGGAGAATTTCTTTTAATATTCCTTTCTATCTCTCTAAAGAACTTCTTCTAACATTCCTTGCAAATTACATCTGCTGATAACAAACATCCTCCATTTTTGTTTGTTTAAGAGAGTTTTTATTTTTCCTTTACTTTTGAAGAGTAATTTTACAGGGTGCAGAATTTGGGGTTGGTGGGTTTTTAAAAGATGTTTCTCAACTTCAGCAAAGTGTCAGGATACAAAATCAATGTGCAAAACTCACAAGCATTTCTACACAAATAAAAGACAAGCAGAGAGCCAACTCATGAGTGAACTCCCATTCACAATTGCCACAAAGAAAATAAAATACCTAGGAATACAACTTATGAGGAATATGAAGTACCTCTTCAAGGATAACTACAAACCACTGCTCAAGGAAATAAGAAAGGACACAAATGGAAAAACATTCCATGCTTATGGATAGGAAGAATCAATATTGTGAAAATGGCCATAAGCAAAGAAACAAAGCTGGAGGTATCATGCTACCTGACTTCAAACTACACTACAAAGCTACAGTAACCAAAACAGCATGGTACTAGTACCAAAACAGATATACAGACCAATGGAACAGAACAGAGACCTCAGAAATAACACCACACATCTACAACCATCTGATCTTCAAATCTGACAAAAATAAGCAATAGGGGAAGGATACCATATTTAATAAATGGTGCTGGCAAAACTGACTAGCTATATGCAGAAAACAGAAACTGGACCCCTTCCTTACACTTTATACAAAAATTAAGTCAAGATGGATTAAAGACTTTAATGTAAAACCTAAAACTATAAAAACCCTATAATAAAACCTAGGCAATACCATTCAGAACATAGGCATGGGCAAAGACTTCATGACTAAAACACCTAAAGCAATGGTGACTAAAGCGAAAACTGACAAATTGGGTCTAATTAAAGTAAAGAGCTTCTGCCCTGCAAAATAAACTATCATCAGGGTGAACAAGCAACCTACAGAATGGGAGAAAAATTTTACAGTCAATCCATCTGACAAAGGGCTAATATTCAGAATCTACAAGGAACTTAAATAAATTTACAATTAAAAAACCATAAAAAAGTAGGCAACATATATGAACAGACACTTCTCAGAAGAAGACATTTATGCAGGCAACAAACATGAAAAAAAAAAGCTCATCATCACTGGTCATTAGAGAAATGCAAATCAAAACTACAGTGAGATACTATCTCATACCAGTTAGAATGGTGATCATTAAAAAGTCTGGAAACAACAGATGCTTGCGAGGATGCAGAGAAATAAGAACACTTTTACACTGTTGGTGTGAATGTAAATTAGTTCAACCATTGTGGAACACAATGTGGCAATTCCTCAAGAATATAGAACCAGAAATACCCATTTGACCCAGCAATCCCATTACTGGATATATACCCAAAGGAATATAAATTGTTCTACTATAAAGATACATGCACATGTATGTTTATTGCAGTACTATTTACAGTAGCAAAGACTAGGAACCAACCCAAATGCCCATCAATGATAGACTGGATAAAGAAAATGTGGCACATATACACCATGGAATACTATGTAGCCATAAAAAAGATGCCCTTTGCAGGGACAAGGATGCCCTTTGCAGGGACAAGGATGAAGCTGAAAACCATCATCCTCAGCAAACTAACACAGGAACAGAAAAACAACTACACATTCTCTCTCACTCATAAGTGGGAGCTGAACAATGAGAACACATGGACACAGGGAGGGGAACATTATGTACCAGGGTCTGTCAGGTGGTGGGGAAAAGGGGAGGGAGGGAATTAGGATAAATACATAATGCATGTGGACTTTAAAACCTTGATAATGGGCTGATAGGTGCAGCAACCAACATGGCACATGTAAACCTATGTAACAAACCTGCACGTTCAACACATGTATCCCAGAATTTAAAGTAAAATTTAAAAAATTATAATAATAAAATAAAATAAAAAAGAAAATGATGTAAGTCAGAAACGTGGAAGTAGATTAAGAAAGAACATCAGAGAATATGTTAGGGTAAAATAAAAATTTTATTTTATTTATTGCTAATTGATCTAACAAATAATTTTGTTCAAAATATTAATAGCAACAATATACTTGATTGTGTGTTGTCATGTAGGTATCTATATCGTGTGTGTATGTGTTTGTATGTTTATGTTTATATACGTTATGTTTATATATGTTTGCATGTAAGTGAAATGAATGACAGCACTGGTACAAGGCATAGGTAGAGAGGAATTAAGATTATTGCATTATGATAAGGTATTGTACTACAAATGAAACAGTAGAGTGTTATATGAATGTCAATTTTGATTAGTTTAAATGCATACTGCAAATGTTAAGGCAACCACTAAATACATTACAAAGAAACAAGTATAATTAATATGCTGAGAAAGGAGAGAAAATTGATTCATATAAAATGCTCAATAAAAACCATAAAAGGCAGAAAATATGTGGAAGACAAAAATAGAAACAAGGGCAGCAAATAGAAAACTAAAAAATTTGATAGATATTTTAATATGACTATATCAATAATCGCCTACAGGAAAATAGTCTAAATTCATGAATTAAAATACAGATATTGTCAGAGTGGATCAAAAAACAAAACTCACTTATATGTTGTCTACAAGATACTTAGTTTAAATTTAAAGATACTTATACATTTAAAGTAAAGAATGGAGAAAGATATACTATGTTAACACTAATCAAAATAAAGCAAAATAAGCTATATTAATTTCAGACAGACCAAATTTCAAAGCAAGGAAAGTTATCAGTGATCAAAAGTGGTATTGCATGTTGATAAAGGTATCAATACTTTAAGGAGATATAACAATCCTTAATGTGTGTGCTTAACAACAGAGTGTCAAACTACTTGAGGAAAATACTGATAAAACAACAAGGAGAAATAGACAAATCCTATTACAGTTGGATACATCAACTCCCCTCTATCAGAAATGGAGATAGCCAGTAGACAGGAGACAAGTAAGGATATAATTGAACTCAATAGCACCATCAAACCACTGCAAGTAATTGACATGTAAATGCTACTTTTTTTCAATCACTACAGCCTATACATTCTTTTCAAGCTCACATGCTGCAATAACAAAGATAGATCATATTCAGGATTATAAACTTTAAAAAACATAAAGGATACAAATTATACAGTGTCTTCTTTCAGACCACAATAAAATTAAACTAGAAATCAATAACAGAAATAGATTTGGAAAATTCTAAAATACTTGGAGATTAATTATATAATTCTAAATAACAAAGGAGTAAAAAAAGAAATCCCAAGAGAAATGTAAAAATATTTTGAACTAAATGAAAAAAAAAAAAAAATACAACTTACAGAATCTGTGAGATAGAGCATAATCAGTGCTTAGAGGAAAATGTAAAAGCATTGAAAGCATTTATTAAGGAAAAAAAATACTAAAGTCAATCATCTAAGCTTCCACATTGAAAAACTAGTAAAAGAAAATCAAATAAAATCTAAGTGGAAGAAAATGCATAATAAAAATTATAACTGAAATAAATGAAATTGAAAACAGAAAATCAATAGAGAGAAACAATAAAAACCAAAGCTTGTTCTTTGAAAACAGCAATAAAATTGATAAACTTCTAGCAAGACTAATGAATTAAAATGTACAAAAGACACAAATTGCTAATATAAGAAAAGAAATAGGATACAAGTACAGATTCCATGAATATTACAAGGATAATAAAGGAATATTATTATTAACTATGACAAAAATGTGATAACATAGATGAAATCAATGCATTTCTTGAAAGACACACCAGCCAAAACTCACACAAGACAAAACAGAAAACCTCAACAGACCCATTAAAGAAATTGAGCCAATAATTAAAAACCTTCCAAAACAGAAAGCACCAGGCCCAGATGGGTTCACTGGTAAATTCTACCATTTAAGGAAAAATTTATACCAAATATCTACAATATCCTCCAGAAGACAAAACCAGCAGGAATACTTCCTAATTCATTCTATTAGGCCAGCATTACTCTAATATCAAAACAAGCAAAGGCATTAAAATAAAGATACAGACCAATATCTCTCAAGAACATAGATGAAAAATCCTCAACAAAATGTTAGCAAATTGAATCTAGCAATGTATAAAAATAATTTACACTTTGACCAAGTGGGAATTATCCCAGGTATGCTAGGCTGGTTTAACATTTGAAAATTCATTAGTGTAATCAATCATCATAACAGGCTAAAGGAGAAGCCTTACATGAGCATATTAATAGATGCAGAAAAAGCATTCGGCAAAATGAACACTGACTTATGATAAAAAATTCTAAGCAAAGTGTTATAAAGGCAAATTTTCTTCTTGTTAAAGAACATTTACAAAAATCCTACAGCTAACATTCTTAATGGTGAGAAACTCAAAGTTTTGACACTAAGTTCAAGAATAAGACAATCATATCCTCTCTTACCTGATTTCATGCCAAAGACTTTTATACCAAGGTGAACTTCATCAAAATTAAAACTTCTACTTGGTGGAAAAAAAAGTCAAGAGAATGAGAATACTGGGAGAAAATATTTGAAAGAGACATAACAGAAAAGGGATTGATATCCAAAATGTACAAATAATTTTTAAAACTCAAAAGTAAGAAAATGGACCTGATTATAAAATAGGCAGAAGACCTCAACAGAAAACTCAACAAAGGATATATACACAAATGGCAAGTAAGCACATAACACAATATTTAATATCATATGTCATTAGGAAATTACAAATTAAATAAACAAAGAGATACCATACACACCTACTAGAATGATGACAATCCAAATACTGACAACAGCAAATGCTGGCAAGGGTGTAGACCAAGAGAAATTCTCATTCATTGCTGGTGGACATGCAAAATGGTACAATCAGTTTGGTGCTTTCTTTGGTGGTTCATATATATGAACACTACTATCATACAGGAGTGTATATATAAATGTGTATGTGTATATATACATGTACATTCCTATATGATCCAGCAATTGTACCCCTTTAATTCATTACCCAAATAAATTAAAAACTTACATACACATAAAAACCTTTGCACAGATATTTATAGCAGCTATATTCCTAATTATCTAAACTTGGAAGCAGCTAGATTTCCCTGAGTAAGAGAATGCATAAAGAAACTGTGGTACATCCAGACAATGAAAGATCATTTAGTGCTAAAATGAGTGAACTGTCAAACCATGAAAAGACATGGCATAAAAGCATATTGTTAAATGAAATAAGCCAATCTACAAAATCCACATGATAAATATTTCCAACTACATTACATTCTGGAAAAGCCAACTATGAGAACAATAATAAAAGAAAAAAGGTCAGTGGTTGTCAGGGATTGAAGAGAGAAAAGAGGGATGAATAGGCAGAGCACAGGGAATTTTAGGCCAGTAAAACTATTCTGAATGATACTATTAAAAATAGTGCATGTGTTTTTTATTTTATATCATACATTTATCAAAATCCATAGAATGCACAATACTAAGAATGAACCACACAGTAAACTATGGACATTGGATGATAGTCATATCTCAGTGTAAGTTCATTGATTGTAAAAAAACTTACCACTGCAATACAGGATATTGAGGTTAGTATTAGATCACTTTTGCCATGCTTAGGAATAATATTCCATCATCTTTACTGTATTCTATTATGAAGGAATAAATTATTGGTTGAGTTCACATTCAAAGGAGAAGATGATACAAGGGTTGTGAATACCAGAATATGGGAAGCATGAAGGCCACCTTAAAATCTGGCTGTTGAATGTAGTATTGTCAGTTTTTATTCTGGAAGAGAAGCCCTTTCCTGCAAAAATCTGGAAATTGAAGAATATCTAAAACATAGAATAAAATTAGCTTCTATTCTGTGTACATTCCTCAAAAAAAAAAAAAAAAAAAAAACAAAGAAAGAAAAAAGAGGTCAAATAAAGGGATATCATGCACAAGACAACCAACCTTGCAATGGAAGGCAATGTAGAAGCCCTTTTCCTGCAAAAATCTGGAAACTGAAGAATATCAAAAACATAGAATAAAATTAGCTTATATTCCGTATAGATTCCTCCAAAATAAAAGGTCAAATAAAGGGATATCATGCACAGGACAACAAACCTTGCAATGTTAGGCAATGTAGAAACACCTACAGAACTGCTCATGTACTGTCTATGAGTAGCCTGAAGGAAAATACAGCAAAGTATATTATGATCGTCATGAGATTAGTCAGAGGAGTTTCGAAAAGATAACTCTTTAACCTGGGCCTTGATTTTAAAATGACATTAAAATAATGATTTCTGTCTGTGAATGGTTGAATTCAGAATGTTAATCACGAAAAGCCAAGCTTTTCATGGTGGGAAAGCCCCTTGTGAAATATGTACAACTATTGAGTGGAAAATTCAAAACTGCCACTAGCTTGTCAGCAAGTCAGTAAAATTACTTATTTTGTTCTAATTTGAATCATATTATTTTGAATATGTAAGATGGTATATTAATCCATCAGGAGTAAAGTTTATAAAATATTAAATGAGTTAAAAATAACTTTGATAGAATGTGAATCTGTGAATTAATCAAATTTGTGTTCAATAAATGTTTGCTAAGTTAAAGAAAGCATTCCCTAAATGATAAGTGAGAGTTTTTTCAATAAATTTGTAAACTTCATTGTCACAATAATGGTAAAATGTAATAAAATAACTAATGGAAAAAGTATAAAAAATTGAATGTTAGGATTAGAGAAAATAGGTTAATATTTCCAAATATTGCCTCCCTATTATTGGTAATTGAAAAGACTTACTATTTTACTTTCACTTAATTAGAAGTTAAAGATAGGCCCATGCTGTTTTGCATGTCATCAGAGCACTTTTAAATATAATTTTTTAAATCATTATAATTTACATTACAATTCGTAGCTGTTGGAGAAATGCTTGTGTGATTGACGGAAAAACAGATGATTCAAACTCGTTAAGATAGTACCTCATGGCCTGAATGCTATTCCCTACTTTTATTTCTAATGAAAAAAATAAGTAAGTATCCTCTTCCATGCATAAAAGGAGTACAGAACCCAGATGAATAATGGTAAAGTAAGTATTATATTGCTTTAATATCAACTGAATAAGAATACTTTCTTAAAACAAAAGAAATTATGCCAGCTTTATGGCAAAAGCTTTTAAAAGCAAAACTATGCTTCCTAAGAAGCAGTGAGACTTTATTATATTGTCTCATCTCTGAAGAATATTTGTCTTTTTCACGCATTATTTTCTCCTTTAGTTCTTTCCTGGCACTGTTATTTGGCTTTTCTTTGTTTCAACCTTCTTTGTAGTTCATAAGGTAATCTGTTACATAAAACCAAAGGGAAACTAAAGGACAACCTGCCGTCTCAGGTACAGAAGTGACCTTTTTAGTTAAATCAGGATATCTTGTGTCTTTCAACAATCTTATCTTTAGAAGGAGAACATTCAATTTGGAGAATGTGTTAAGGTTTATGTAACACCGAATAACTGATATATAATTAAGAGAAAACACTTTAAAAGTGGTCAGATTCTCGCCATGAACCCCATGCCTGCCATTTTTGCAAGCTATTTCTGATGCTTTATGGTTTTCAATTTCAAGCTTTCGTTCTCCCCATTCCTTCATAGTGGACCAAAATATAGTCAGTATCATGATGTTTGGTAAGGTATTCCAATGTTAAGTTCCAGAAAAGTTTGCTGTGTCTCACTTAAATCTCTGAAGACTCTATGTGAAGATGCAATTCTATTCAGATAAGTTGTACACTTTGTTTTCCATATATGTTCACATCACCTCTACCGCCACTTTCCCCACCAATGTCATCTACTGTGAACAGCTTTTGGGTTGTTAAAGAAATACTGATATTCTTGTGGATCCACTTGGGAAGCTATTACTGCATGCTACTTTTGATTATGCTTAAATGTTTGCTAATCCAATGATATAACTTGGCATAAGTGTAAGTGAGATCATATTTTTTCCCTCTCTTTACTCATGGACCTTTTGGATTTTGTATACCATAGATAAGAATTCTACCTAAAAAAAAGATAAATTTAAAATAATAGCTAACCTTTCTTGAAAATGCTGCATGCAATCTGTGAATACAATAATTATTTATTTATTTTTACTATAAACTTATGAGATGGCACTGTAATTATCCCTAGCATAGAACTACAGAAACTGAGGCTTCAAAAAGCCACAAAATTTGTCCAAGATACCCTGGCAAACAGTCTGTTATACTGAATTCAAGCCAAGATCTTCTAATATTAATCAACCCTAACCACAATACTGTCCTGTTCTGAATTATTTTCGTTTAGAATCTGATGAGATTTAGTATGGGATAAGTGGAGTGTGCAGATAGTAAACACCGCTCTTTTGCTTCCAGGAGTCTCAATGTGAAGTATACTTCTTACAGAGTAATTCATAGTAGGTCACCAAAAAGTCTACATTGTATGTGAAAGAAAACATAAGCATAGGCCAGAGGGACTTAACATTCTCATGGGATATTTGGGTAATTTTATCAATTCTCCATATTATGAATGCTGTAAAAGTATATTATTTGTTTTAAAAGATTAAATAAAGACTAATGGGAAAGTGTTACATGCCCGCTTCAAATATCTAATGACGATTATGCCTTTAAGATGATAAGTGGAGAGAAACAAAGGTGTTTTGAAATGTGGATGGTGGTCTGTTATCCAATTTTCTGTATTAGTGAGGAGGCTGTCTTATTCCCCAGGTTTGGGAGAACATTGTTAAAAATGTGTGCTTCACCTATACCCTCAAACAGCTGAAATCACTACTGTCAAATCAGAACTGCCAAGAATTTCTTGAATGACCTTCAGGCACCGGTAAAGCCCAGCAGACCAATTAAAGTTTCTGGTCAATACATGCAGGCTAAATGAATCACAAAAATAGTTTGTGTGATGGAATACATAGGGTGGTATATGAGGTGCATCATGGGCCACGCATTGCTGAAAATCTCAACCACCGCATCAACTTTTTTCAGTAAGCTACTGTTAAGTAGCTTTTGTTTGGTTAAGAACATGAGTAGATTATTTGACAGGTACTGACATCGATAAACTATTTTAACCTGAAGATAGTTAAATTCAAGGTTATTTACTTGATTTGAATTATTCTTAACAATTTCTATGTGAATTTCATGAGCTTGTAGTCAGTGTTTTTATAATATTTCAGACATCACTTAAAATTTGTTAACTTTATACTTCAAGGAAAAAAATCAAAAGCCATTTCTGGGTGAAATATATTTGAGGAAAACCACATATTGTTAGTGCTTTTTAATCTTGTAAGTCCATTCTCTCATTTGATAAACAGGCATTTTTCATACCTACGTTCATATTAATTTGAAACTTTATAATAAAATATACCACATAACAAATAAAAATTAAACCAAAGCAATAATTATTTTAGAACATGTTTTTCCAAGTTACCTAAACCTCTGAAAATATATATATATATGTATACATATATACACACACATACATATATGTATATATATGTATATATATCATTCATATATATATGTCATCCAGATATTAAGCCTAATACCCGTAAGTTATTTTTCCTGATCCTCTCCCTCCTCCTACCCTCTACCCTATTAGTACCCAGTGTCTGTTGTTCCCCTACCTGTGTGCATGTGTTCCCATCATTTAGCTCCCACTTACAAGTGAGAAATTGCAGTATTTGTTTTCGTGTTCCTGCATTAGTTTGCTAAGGATAGTGGTCTCCAGCTCTGTCCATGTCCCTCCATAGGACATGATCTCATTGTTTCTACTGCTGCATAGTATTCCATATTGTATATGTACTATATTTTCTTTATTCAGTCTGCTATTAATGGACATTTAGGTTAATTCCATGTCTTTGCTATTGTGAACAGTGCTGCAGTGAACTCTGATAAAGGTCTAATTTACAGCATCTATAAGGAACTTAAACAAATTTAAAAGAGTTTTGGCTGGGCGCGGTGGCTCAAGCCTATAATCCCAGCACTTTGGGAGGCCGAGATGGGCGGATCATGAGGTCAGGAGATCCAGACCATCCTGGCTAACACGGTGAAACCCCTTCTCTACTAAAAAATACAAAAAATTAGCCAGGCGAGGTAGCGGGTGCCTGTAGTCCCAGCTACTCGGGAGGCTGAGGCAGTAGAATGGCATGAACCCGGGAGGCAGAGCTTGCAGTGAGCTGAGATCACGCCACTGCACTCCAGCCTGGGAGACAGAGCGAGACTCCATCTCAAAAAAAAAAAAAAAAAAAAAAAAAAAAAAAAAAAAAAAAAAA
>NC_045440.1:78789463-78821296 GCF_002776525.5 Piliocolobus tephrosceles | reverse complement strand
TTTACATGCAATCATGCCTCACGAAAAAGCAGTAAGTTGAGAGCCATGATTGTCAAAGATTTGCATAATCACCCCTGAACATTATAAGAGCAATAAACCTGAAGAGACCTATAGCAGGATTGTATGACCTTGATCACCTCCTCCAAATGCCTATAGTCCTGCTCCTAAAACTTGCCCATCACCATGTAGGACCCTACGTACAAAAATAATAATGTAAAATTATATCTGTGTTGAAAAATTGTTATAAGTCACTCAGTTCCATTTCTACATTAGTGAAAGTCAAATGGTTCAAAGGAGCTCTAGAGGTGGTGCTCCAGAAGTGCCTCAGGTGGCTTCACCCCTGCTCCCATTTCAGGTCCAGCTTTTATGATCAACCTGTAGACTAGACTAGATATTCTTCCAATCCAACTTTCTTCAGTGGAATTACTAAAAATGGGAACTGCCCTGTTCCTAAAGCCCTACAAGATGAAATTATATACATTTTAAGGGACAAGTTTCATGTCTGGCATATGGGTTACAGAGTTTATCAAACCACTCAATGCCATAACCGGAGGCATTCAAAGGGTAAACCAGGATGAAAAGTTAGTGACTTTATGCTATAATCAGCTTTCTCCAAGACATCAAAACAAGATTTAATATCATAATGAGACTCTTACCTCCCTTAATGCTGCTGTTTTCATTTGGTAGGATAATGATATAATCAAAATTTTACAATCAGCAACTTCTGCTGGTAAGTTGACAGAACCTGGTCTAGGAGATCCTTTAGTCCACCTAGAAGGTGACTTTGACAACATCTCTAGTACAACTGTTGCTCACGATCTGCTTTAATTTAATCCAGTCATAGAACACTAGATAACAAAACTGCTCTATATTATCTATTGGTTAAATAAGGAAATGGCTATGCTATTATTAATAATACATGCTGTACTTGGATAAATTCCTCTGAGAAAGTTGAAACCCATATACACAAAAGAAGAAATCAAGTCACATGTTTACAAGTTTTACCTAATTTTCCATGTCCATTTCACTCATTCAGTTGGTTGTCTTCAAGCTTAGGTTTGTGGTGTAAAACTACTATATAAATTGTCATATTGCTCTTAACTTCAATTTGTATTTTTTTGGTAATATTTTTACTGGTTACTTGCTAAAATTTCACAGAAATACAACTCTTAACAAAACAATGCTGGCCCACCGCTTTGAGATGATAGCCAACAGTTTATGTAATAGGCAAAAGCAACAATGGACTCCAGGTCAACTTATTATGAAAGCCACTTTCTCCAAACCTCCCTTGTTGCTTAAATTTGGCTAAAGGGTTTTGACATTGTCTACAAAGTTGCAAATCATTTCCCTCTCCTGTGAAGCTAGACCAAAATGAGACAGACCCATCTCGACATCAAGAAACAATGAACACCTAACAACAAGATGATTGATCAATGATACTTTTGGGTAAATATCTCGATCAGAAGGAGAAAATGTTAAATTGTCAGAATCAAAATGAAGTCACCTGTGTTAAGCACCCTGACAAATAGAACCAAGGATGGCCGTAATGGGTGGGTTCTCATGGGTGAATGCCTAATAACAAGAGCTATCACAAAAGACTGAAAAACACATCTTTGCACAAAGCTAGGACAACTGTCCATGCAAAAAATAATAATTTTGTGAAAGCCTCTGCCCAGCAAGTTTTTCCAACTTTAGACTCTTGTTATTGATCCTTGCATCCAAAGTTAATTATGTCAAAACAATTATGTAATCCTCATTTTTCCTTTAAAATCTTGTTTCCTTTTATCTCTCTGAATACAACGATAGCTTACTATGACATATTCCCATTACAGTGCCTATTCACAAACATCATTTTCTTTTAGACAGTGTTCTCTGTTTGTTATTTAGGTTGACAGATAAAAACCATAACTTTTAAAGAAAAACATAGACTACTCTCATGACTTAAGTGTAAAAAATGCTTTATTGGGCGTATCATGTAAATAATCACAAAAAAATTGATAATGAATATCATCAAAATTTAAATTTTATGTTTATCTGATAATTCATTATAGAAATAAATAAGCAGAAAATAGATGTTTTAAAAAATCACAAAGTATATATCTGACAAAAAACATGTATCCAGGATACATAAGGTAGTCTTACAATGTAATAAATAAAACCTATACAATTAGGTAAAGAATTGAGTAATTATCTCAAAAAGAAGATATATCAAGAACCAATAAACACATAGAAAAAATGCTCAACAATGTTGGTCATACAATAACATTTAAATTAAAACGTGATAAGATAATACTACACAGGCAGTAGAACGTCTAAAATTTAAAAGTCTGGCAACTACAAGTATTGGCAAGCATGTGGAAAAAATGGAATTCTCAAATATTTTCAGAATATAAATTGTTACAATTACTTTGGAAAAATGCCAAAATAAATAAATAAATAAATAGACAAACCTCCCTTCTAGCCCTGCAAATGTACTTATAGGCATTAATCCAAGAGAAATGAAAATATGTTCACCAAAAAAAACGTGTTCATGAAAGTTCTTAGCAGTTTTATTCAGAAAGCTGAAGACTGGTTTTATCAATAGGAAAATCACTCATCAACTTGATCTAACCCTAAAACATAACGGTAGTCTGCAACACAAAAGTAAGAGACTACTAATAATCACACAACACCAATGAAGCTCAAAAACATTATACTGAAGGGAAAATAGCCTTACACTATATGCACACTAAGATATAATTTATAAGAATTCTAGAATACAAACATCTTTAGTTTTATGGGAAAGCTAAAGCAGTGGTTTCTTGTCGGTAGGTGCAGGAATTAACTGGGAAGAAAACCGAAGGAAATTTCATGATTGGAGTAATTCTATACATTCTGCTAGAGGTTTGAGTTTATTTGTGTATGTGCATTCATCAAAACTCCGCAAAACACACACAGGACTTGGATATTTCATTTTATGTAAATTGTACATGAACCCCCCCGAAATATAATATAGCCAATAATATGTACGCAAAATGTTTTGGTGGAAGCATACTGATAATAGAGATGGGGAAATAGTTATACATATAATAAAACCGTATAATACATTTTAAATGATAAAATTTGTGTGGTCAGTATATGAATATTTACCAAATCTTTCAATTTTGCTATGTTTACGGTTTTTTTCTTAAAAATGATTAGGAAAAAACACATTAGTGAGATAATAAATATTTTGTTGTTACAGTAAACTTAATGATGCACCATTTACAGCTCCTCTTCAATGAAGGGCTTGTTTTCCACCTTGGCTGGAGGACACTTGCTTGGAGTTGCAACAGCCTTCAGCTCTTCACCGCTTAGGAAATGCCCCAGCTGCTCCTCATTCAAGCGAATAGGAAATGCCCCAGCTGCTCCTCATTCAAGCGAATAGGAATTGCCCCAGCTGTTCCTCATTCAAGCTAACCCTTCTGTGGTCAATCTTGTGACTGATGGAGGAATATGAAAGCCAAACCGCTTCACAGGTATTTCCAAACCAGTACTTTCCCTCTTTCTCACAGGTATTGTTCTCAAAGATACTTCTGTACATTCAAATCTATCTAGAATCTTTCTCAGAGTCAGATTCTTAGAGAACTCAACCGGGGACAGGTAATTAATTGAGTTGATTCTAAATGTTTTATACTTTAAAAATTTATTTGCTACAAAGCATTCCGAGTTAAAATTAAGCCAGTCATAGAATGCCACTTCATTTTCTTAGCTCTTTGAAATTCAGGGTTATCTTCCATGTGTACATAATTTTCTTTCTAATTCTTTTAAAACTCTTTTTTTAATTTTATTTTTATTTCCTTAGTAATTTTCATTTCTCAATCCTTCATTAGGTTTTCAGAAAAATTTATTGTCTTGTGTGCATATTATGTTGTCTTTGGTAATAATTTTGTAACTTTATTTTCTCAAGTTCCTTTTTCTCTAGTGCATTTCCATTGTGATTTTTCTTGAATTTATAATAGGACCTTATTTTTACATGAAGTGTTACTATACAATGTTCTTTTGATTCGTGGTTGTTTATTGGTGAGTGTCTATCAGTTGTGTTAACTGATTATCTCTATTGCTATTAATTTACATTTTGTTTTATTTTCATAGAAACTTTGTATAAATATCATCTTCCTTTTACACATATATTAATCTTTAGGACCAGCAATATCAACAGTTATATTTTTAGTTCAAAACACCTCTATTGCCATGCATAGTGTGTTAAGAACTGTTTAAAATCTGATATTTTATCACACTTGCAAATTAGCTATCAAGTCAGCCAAAATTTTAAAGATGTTAGCAGAATACTTTAATAATACATTTTACTACTCAAAACAAAGCCAGGCAACAAACTCCTCATGGCCACGTCAGTTTCACTGCCTCCCCATGTCCCTTGTGGGTAACACTGAAGAGTACAGGTGGGTGTTGAGCATCCTGTGGGTTTGTACAACACTTGTGGAACCATACCTTAGGAAAGCCACGTCTTTGAAAACAGGCTTCACACAAGCCTACCCAACCATCTCTTAGAGGATGACATTTTTCTCCATCTTCCAAGGTTGCTTGCTATGCAACCTTCTTTAAAACGTCAGGGAAAAAAAAAAAAAAAAAAAAAAAAAAAAGCCATCAGTTGCTTATTTCCAAAAACATAAACAGAAAAATAAAAAATAAAAAAAAAAAAAACACTTGGAAAATTGCTTTCCATATAGTGAATTACAGTTTCTTTAATAAATTGTGCTTTTTTGTGGGAGGTGGCTTATTTTCTGATTTTATTATTTTATTTTGTTTCTGTTAGATCATTAACTTCTGTCACTTACTTCTTTCTATTTTTTTACTTCTAAGTATCTAAAAGGTGCCTCGCTGTTGTAAGTCAGTACTTGCCTCTTAGAAACAACGCCATGCAAGACTGGCATATCTGTTTCTATGAATATTCAAGCTTTATCTTTGTTTCTCTATTAAACTATTTTCTGATAGAGTCAGTCTCTGATTTATTTCAAGCACTTCCTCACACAGGGCAGAATTCTTGCCTTTGCTAAATATGATTTTACCTCTCTTCAGCTATTGGTAGCACGTCACTGCCCTCTTTCATTTTCTTTGCCTGATTTCTCATGTGGATTCTAGGACTGGCTATAATGGATTCAGAATTTCTATTTCCCTACATACATGGTATTGACATTTTTAGTATTCTTGTTCCATTAAGTTATGAGTGGTTTTATATGATCTCCATGTTGGATTTAATGGCTTTTGCAGAATGTGTAAAAAGATTAATATTTAGAAGGATTTAATTATCCAATGTGTGAACAGTAGAATTTTGATTGAAACTGGATTAATTTTACAGATTACCTAGAAGAGATTGAATATCTTTACAATATTGGAGTTTTGCATCCAGAAACATACTATGGGTTTTTCATTTATTCAGTTTTTTTTTTCTACTCTCCTATGAATTTTTGTCTTTTCAAAAGAAAAATATTAAGCCTTATTTAATCTTTTTTTGTTAAGGTGTTTTATTATTGTTATTTTTATTACAAATTGTACCCTTTACACTGCTTTAGCACAATTTTTGTAAATATTCTGCAATGTAATTTAATTCTGTGTGTTATTTTTTATTTTTATTTTACTTAAAGTTCTGGGATGCATGTGCAGAACGTGCACGTTTGTTTGTTACATAGATCTATGTGTGCCAAGGTGGTTTGCTGCACCTATCAACCTACCATCTAGGTTCGCTCCCCTCACTTGCACTCCCCAGTGTGTGTCATTACCCTCCCTGTGTTCATGTGTTCTCATTGTTCAACTCCCACATATGAGTGAGAACATGCAGTGTTTGATTTTCTATTCCTGTGTTAGTTTGCTGAGGGTGATGGCTTCTGGCTTCATCCATGTCCCTGACAAGGATATAATCTCATTCCTTTCTATGGCTGCATAGTATTCCATATTGTATATGTACCACATTTTCTTTATCCATTCTATCATTGATGGGCATTTGGGTTGGTTCCATGTCTTTGGTATTGTAAATAGTGCTGCAATAAACATACGTGTGCATGTGTCTTTATAGTAGAATGATTTATGTTCCTTTGAGTATATAACCAGTAATGGAATTCCTGGATCAAATGGTGTTTCTGCCTCTAGATCCTTGAGAAATCACCACACTGTCTTCTGTAATGGTTGAACTAATTTGCATTCCTGCAAACAGTGTAAAACTGTTCCTATTTCTCCACAGCCTCGCCAATATCTATGTTTCTTGACTTTTTAATAATCTCCATTCTGCTTGGTGTGACACAACATCTCATTGTGGTTTTGATTTTCACTTCTCTACTGATCAGTGATGTTGAGCTTTTTTCATGTTTGTTGGTCACCTAAACGTCTTCTTTTGAGAACTGTCTGTTCATATCCTTTGCCCACTTTTTGATGGGGTTGTTTGTTTTCTTCTTGTAAATTTGTTTAAGTTCCTTGTAGATTCTGGATATTAGAACTTTGACAGATGGATAGATTGCAAAAAGTTTCTCCCATTCTCTAAGTTGCCTGTTCACTCTGATGATAGTTTCCTTTGCTGTGCAGAAGCTCTTTAGTTTCATTACATCCCATTTGTCAATTTTGGCTTTTGTTGCAATGCTTTTGATGTTTTTCTCATGCAATCTTTGTCCACGCCTGTGTCCTGAATGGTATTGCCTAGGTTTTCTTCTTGGGTTTGTATGGTTTTGGGTTTAACATTTAAGTCTTTAATCTACTTTGGATTAATTTTTGTATAATGTGTAAAGAAGGGGTCCAGTTTCAGTTTTCTGCATATAGCTAACCAATTTTTCCAGCACCATTTATTAAATATGATATTCTTTTCCCATTGCTTGTTTTTATCAGGTTTGTTGAAGATCAGATTGTTGTGCGTGTGTGGTGTAAATACTGAGGTCTCTGTTCTGTTCCATTGGTCTATATGTCTGTTTTGGTACCAGTACCATGCTATTTTGGTTACTGTAGCCTCGTAGTATAGTTTGAAGTCAGGTAGCATGAAGCCTCCAGCTCTGTTCTTTTTGCTTAGGATTGTCTTGGTTATATGGACTCTTTATTTGGTTTCATATCAAATTAAAGTAGTTTTTTTTTTTTTATTAAATTCTGCGAGCAATATCCATGATATTTTGATGGGAATAACACCGAATCTGTAAATTACTTTGGGCAGTATGGCAATTTTCATGATACTGATTCTTTCCATCCATGAGGATGGAATGTTTTTCCATTTGTTTGTGTCCTCTCTTAATTCTTCAAGCAGTGGTTTGTCATTCTCCTTGAAGAACTCCTTCACATCCCTTGTTAGCTGTATTGCTAGGTATTTTATTCTCTTTGTAGCAATTGTGAATGGGGGTTCATTCATGATTTGACTCTCTGCTTGTCAATTGTTAGTGTATAGAAATGCTTGTGATTTTTGTACATTGATTTTTTATCCTGAGACTTTGCTGAATTTGCTTATCATCTTCAGGACTTTTGTGGCTGAGATGGTTGGGTTTTCTAAATATCGAATTGTGTCACCGGCAAAGAGACAATTTGACTTGCTCTCTTCCTATTTGAATACCCTTTATTTCTTTTTCTTGACGGATTGCCCTGGCCAGAACTTCCAGTATTATTGAATAGGAGTGGTGAGAGGCGGCCTCCTTGTTTTGTGCTGGTTTTCAAAGGGAATGCTTCCAGTTTTGCCCATTTGATAGGATATTGGCTGTGGGTTTGTCAGAAATGGCTCTTACTATTTTGAGATATGTTCCATCAATACCTAGTTTATTGAGAGTTTTTAACACAAAGAGATGTTGAATTTTAAGGAAAGCCCTTTCTGCATCTACTGAGATAATCATGTGGTTTTTATCATTGGTTCTATTTATGTGATGGATTGCATTTATTGATTTGCCTATGTTGAACCAGCCTTGGTTCATCCCAGGGATGAAGCCAACTTGATTGTGGTAAATAAGCGTTTTTCTGTGCTGCTGGATTCAGTTTGCCAGTATTTTATTGAGGATTTTTGCATCAATGTTCATCAGGGATATGGACCTGAAATCTTATTTTTTTGTTGCTTCTCTGCCAGGTTTTGCTATCAGGATGATGCTGGCCTCATAAAATGAGTTAGAGGAGAGTCCTTCTTTCCAAATGTTTGAATGGTTTCACAAGGAATAGAACCAGCTCCTCCCTGTACTTCTGGTAGTATTTGGCTGTGAATCTGTCTGGTCCTGGGCTTTTTTTCTTGCTTGGTAGTCTATAAATTACTGCCTCAATTTCAGAACTTGTTATTGGTATATTCAGGGATTTAATTTCTTCATGGTTTAGTCTTAGGAGTGTATATGTGTCCAGGAATTAACCATTTCTTCTTGATTTTCTAGTTTATTTGCATAGAGGGTTTTCATGTCTCTATCTCCTTCAGTTCTGCTCTGATCTTAGTTATTTCCTGTCTTCTGCGCTTTTTGATTTATTACTCTTGCTTTTCTAGTTCTTTTAGTTGTAATGATAGGGTGTCAGTTTGAGATCTTTCTAGCTTTCTGATGTGGGCATTTAGTGCTATAAATTTTCTTCTTAACACTCATTTAGTTGTGTCCCAGAGATTCCAGTATGTTGTCTCTTTGTTCTCATTGGTTTCAAAGAACTTCTTGATTTCTACTTTAATTTTATTATTTACCCAGGAGTCATTCAGGAGCAGGTTGTTTAATTTCCATGTAATTGTACGGTTTTGAGTGAGTTTCTTAACCCTGAATTCTTATCTGATTGAACTGTGGTCTAAGAGACTGTTTGCTATGATTTCATTTCTTTTGCATTTGCTGAGGAGTATTTTACTTCCACTTACGTGGTTGGTTTTAGAATAAGTGCCATGTGGCACTGAGAAGAATGTATACTTTGTTGATTTGGGGTGGAGGGTTCTGTAGATGTCTATTAGGTACACTTGATCTAGAGCTGAGTTTAAGTCCTGAATATCCTTGTTAATTTTAAGTCTCACTGATCTGTCTAATACTAATAGTGGGATGTTCAAGTCTCCCACTATTATTGTGTGAGAGTGTAAGTCTCTTTGTAGGTCTCTAATAACTTGTTATATAAATCTGGGTGTTTCTATATTGGATTCACACATATTTAACTCTTCTTGTTGAATTGATGCCTTTACCATTATGTAATGCCCTTCTTTGTCTTTCTTGATCTTTGTTGGTTTTAAGTCTGTTTTGTCCAAGATTAGAATTGTAATCCCTGCTTTTTTTTTTTTTTTCTTTCCATTTGCTTGGTAAATTTTCTTCCATCCCTTTATTTTGAGCCTGTGTGGTTTTGCATGTGAGATGGGTCTCCTGATTACATCTCACCAATGAGACTTGACTCTTTATCCAATTTGCCAATCAGTGTCTTTTAATTGGGGCACTTAGCTCATTTACATTTAAGGTTCATGTTGTTATGTGTGAATCTGACCCTGTCATGATGATGCTATCTGGTTATTTTACACACTAGTTGATGCAGTTTCTTCATAGTGTCATTGATCTTTATATTTTCGTGTGTTTTTGCAGTGGCTGGTACTGTTTTTTCCTTTCTATATTTAGTGTTTCCTTCAGAAACTCTTGCAAGGCAGGTCTGGTAGTGGCAAAAATCCATCAGCATTTGCTTGTCTTAAAAAGATTTTCTTACTCCTTTGCTTATGAAGCTTAGTTTGGCTAAATATGAAAATTTGGGTTGAAAATTATTTTACTTAAGAATGTTGAGTATTGGCCCTTACTCTTTTCTGACTTGTAGGGTTCCTGATGGGGATCTGCTGTTAGTCTAATGGGCTTCCCTTTGTAAGTGACCTAGCCTTTATTTCTGGACGCCCTTACCATTTGTTTTTTTCCTTCGTTTCATCCTTTAAAACTCTAATAACTATGTGCCTGGTGGTTGATCTTTTCATGGGGTATTTTAGTGGTATTCTCTGTATTTCCTGAATTTGAATGGTGGCCTGTCTTGCAAGATTGGAGAAGTTCTCTGGGATAATATCCCGAAGTGTGTTTTCCAACTTGATACCATTCTCTCCATCTCTTTCAGGTATTCCAATCAATTGTAGATTTGGTCTTTTTACATAGTCTCTTGTTTCTTGGAGGTTTTATTCATTCATTTTCATTCTTTATTTCTCTAATCTTGTCTGCATTCCTTATTTCAGCAAGATGGTCTTCTAACTCCAGTATCCTTTACTTCTGCTTGATACATTTGGCTATTGATATTTGTATATGCTTCACGAAGTTCTCATGCACTGCTTTTCAGCTCCATCATGTCACTTATGTTCCTCTCTAAACTGGTTATTTGTTAGTGGCTCCTGTAACATTTTATCAAGGTTCTTAGCTTCTTTGCATTGGGTTAGAACATGCTCCTTTAGTTCAGTGGAGTTTGTTATTGCCCACCTTCTGAAGGCTACTTCTGTCAATTCGTCCACCTCACCCTCTGTCCAGTTCTGCGTCCTTGCTGGAGAGGTGCTGCTATCATTTGGAGGAGAAGAGACACTTTGGCCTTTTGGGTTTTCAGCATTTTTGCATTGATTTTTTTTCTCATCTTTATGAGTTTGTCTAGTTTTGATCTTTGAGGCTGCTGACCCTTGGATGAGTTTTATGTGGGGACTCTTTTTGTTGCTGCTGCTGTTGTTCCTTTCTGGTTGTTTTTCTTTCAATGGGCAGGTCCCTCTTCTGTAAGGCTGCTATGGTTTGGCGAAGGTTCCCTTCATGCCCTATTCATCTGCTTCGCTCCCACGCTTGGAGAGGTCACTTGAGGAGACTGGGGAACAGCAAAGATGGGTGCGTGTTTCTTCCTTTGGGATCTTTGACCTTGAGTGGCACTGAACTGATGCCAGTATGAACACTCCTGTATAGGGTGTCTGACAACCCCTGTTGGAGGGTCTCACCCAGTTGGATAGTATGGGGAGCAGGACCCATTTACCAAAGCACTTCGGCTGTCCCTTGATGGAGGGGGTGTGCTTTGCTGGGGGAAACACACTCGTCTGGGCTGCCTGGATTCCTCAGAAGTAGCAGGAAGAAAGAATAAGTCTGCTGGTCTATGGAAACTGTGGCCACTCCTCCCCATAGGGACTCAGGCCCAGGGAGATCAGAGTTCTGTCATGGAGCCTCTGGCTGGAATTGTTGGAGTTCCTTCAGGGAGGTCCCACCCTGTGAGGAGGGATGGGTCAGGGTCAGGCCTGATGAGGCACTCTGGCCACAGTCGACCACAGCCGGTGTATTGGGCTGTGGGAAATACCTTTTGGGACCAAGCTGTCCAGCCTCCCTGGCTTCCGCAGGGGAAAAGCACAGCCTGGAGCTATAGAGATGGCTGTCACCCTTCCCTGACTCTGGGAACTTAGTGTGTTTAGGTAGCTAGTAGTCCCAGTGTTGGCTGCTGCCCCTCCCCCAAGGAGCTCCAACGGCTTAGGCTTAGACAGCAGGCAGCTGCAGCTGTGGTGCTTGCCACCCCTCTCCCTGGGAACTCAGCAGGCTTAAGCAGATTCTAGCTGAGTGGATTCTAGTTGAGAATCTGCACAGTTCCATGGTTAGGACCCTAGGCCCCAGGGGTGTGGGCTCATGAGTGGGATCTTCCAGTCATGGATTGTACAGTTCTCTGGGGAAAGCAGTTTCACAGTGTGGATAACATGCTCACTTACTGCCTTTTTTGGCTGGGAGGTGGGGGTTCTCCTGCCCCAAGTGGCTCTCAGGTGGGCAGTCACATCACACTGCTCTTCCTTCCTCTCCATGGGTCATGCCAGGTGCCTAGTTAGTTCTGATGACAGAACCAGGATACCTCAGCATGTTGTTATGGTTGTTTTTGATGAGAGTCTCTGATTGCCACTGCTTCTAGTTGGTCATCTTAAGTCCTCACTCTTGTGTATTTATTTAATGAAAGAAAAGTGTACTAAATTCTGAGGAGAGTTTTAATATTTTTAAGTTGGTTTTTTGTTCTTTCTCTCAAGAAAACATGCAACTAATAAAAATGTATTTTCCTCCTTTCTAATTTTTGTAACTCATGTTTTATCTTCTGATTCCTTTAGATAAACCTTTCAAATTTAAAACAGGAATAAATTATAGTTGGGAGATTAGACATCTTTGTTTTAAAACTCATTATAATGGCAATTACTCTCACAACTGTTGTACCATGTTTACTAAAGTACATATATGCTTTATAGTGATAGAAAATTATCCTATTTTTGTTTCTATAGTTGCTTCATAAGTGAAGCCTCAATTCAATCAAATAACTTGTTAGCACATATAAAATATTACTATATAGTAATCATCTACAATTTTGGGACAGAAGAGAAATGGAAATCTTGCCTGAAGCCAATATCGCAGACTAGAAAGTATTCTTAGAGACTCTTATAAATAACTGTATGATAAAAAATTGAAAAAAACCTAGATAAAACACAAATTCCTTAACAAATTAAACCTACCCAGATTGAACCAGGATAAATAGAAATCCTGAACAGACCCATAATCAAGATTGAATCAGTAATAAAGAACCTTTCAACAAAAGAAAAGCCCAGAACAATATGACTATAGTGCTGA
Source organism: Piliocolobus tephrosceles (assembly GCF_002776525.5). Lineage (NCBI taxonomy): Eukaryota > Metazoa > Chordata > Mammalia > Primates > Cercopithecidae > Piliocolobus > Piliocolobus tephrosceles. The sequence continues at coordinate 78,808,787 of NC_045440.1, read as the reverse complement.
ATTCTATCAAACTTATAAAGAATAATGAACAAAATACTCAACATGTTTCCAAAAATTGAAAAGGAGGGAATATTTTCTAACTAATTCTGTGAAGTCAGCATTACTTTGCTACCCAAACCAGAGAAAGATACAACAGAAAATAAAAACTATAGGCCAATAATCCTGATCAATATAGACACAAAATTCTTCAACAAAAGACTGTAAACTGAATCCCACAACACATCAAAATGGTAATATACCATGAACAAGTGGGATTTATCTCAGGGAGGTAAGAATGTTTTGACAAATGCAAATCAATAAATGTAATACATCACATCAATAGAATAAAGTACAAAAAATATCTCAATAGACACAGAGAAAACATTTGATAAAATTCAGCATCACTTTATAGTAAAAACTCTCAACAAATTAGAAATAGAAGAAATATGTTCAACTTAATAAAGTTTGTAATGACAGATTCACAGCTACATCATACTTCATGAGGAAAAGCCTTTGCTCTAAGAACTCTAACAAGACACAGATGCTCATTTTCACCACTCCTATTCAACATAGTACTGAATTAGTCAGAATAATTAAGCAGGAGAAAGAAAGGCATCCAAATTGGATGAGAGAAGTCAAATTATTTCTCTTTGCATATGACATTATCTTACATATAGTAAAGGTCAAAAATCTCTTAAAACTGATGAATAATTTAGTGAAGTTGCAGGAGAGAAAATAAACAGATAAAAACCATAATGTTTCTATTTCCCAATAATAAACTGGATGACAAGTAAGTCAACGTGGCTATCCTTTTTTCAAGTTATAAAATATATAATAAAATACCTAGTTATAAATCTAACCAAAGTGATAAAATACCGCTACAATGAAAATAATAAAATGCTGATGACAAATATTGAGGAGGATACAAATAAATGAAAAGACATCCCATGCTCATGGATCAGAAAAATTAATATTGTTAAAATGACCACACTACCCAAGACAACCTACATATGAAATGCAATCCCTATCATAATATAATGACATTCTTCAAATAAGTAAAAAAAAAAAATTGTAAAATTTTTATGAACCCACAGAAGACCCCAAATAGCAAAAGCAATACTGGGTAAGAAAGAACAAAGTTGTAGGCATCACACTGCCTGACTTCAAAATATGCTACAAAGCTATCATACTTAACACAGCATAGTATTGGCATAAAGAAACAGACACTTAGACCAATGGAACTGAATAGAAATTTCAGAAATAAATTCACATATTTAAGTCAACTGATTTTTGACAGTGGTGCCAAAAGCATCCACTGGGGAAAGGACAGCCTCTTTAATAAGTGGTGCTAGGTAAATTGAATATCCATATGCCAAATAATAAAAACAGATACTTATCTCTTCCCATGTACAAATTTCAACTCAAAATGGATTACATATCTAAACCTAATACTTCAAGTTATAAACTACTAGAAGAAAAAATAGGGGAAATGCTTTGGGACATTGATCTGGGCAAAGGTTTTATAGCTAAGACTTCAAAAGCATAGGCAACAAAAACAAAAAGAGATAAATGGGTCTATAGTAGACTACAAAGCTCTGCACAGCAAATGAAACAATTGTTAGAGTAACAAGATACCCTGTAAAATGAAAGAAAATATTTGCAAACTTAGTCACCTGACAAGAGAATAATATTCACAATATACCCAAGAATATTCAGAAGGAATTCAAGCAACTCAACAGCAAATCACAATATTATTAAAAACGGACAAAGGATATTAATAGACATATCTTTAAAAAGCCTACAAATGGACAACAGGTATATGAAAAAAATTAAAACCACAATGAGATATCATTGTACCGCAGTTAGAATGACTATTATCAAAAATAAGACATCCTGTATGGAGATATGGAGAAAATAAAACTCTTAAACACTATTGATGGAAATGTAAATCAGTATAGGTACTATTGAAAACAGCATGGAGGATTCTCCAAACTAAAAATAGAACTACTATCTGATCTAACATTCTCACTACTGGCTATTTATCCAAAGGAAAGGAAATCAGTACGTCAAAAGAATAGCTACAATCCCATGTTTATTACAACACTGTTCACTATAGCCTAGATATGGAATTAATGTAAGTGTCCACCGACAGATATGTGTATAAGGAAAATGTGGTGTATATACATAATGGAATATCATTCAGTCATAAAAAATCAAATTATATTATTTGCAGGAACATGGACAGAACTAGATATCATTAGGCTAAGTGCAAGAAGCCAGGCAAAGAAAATGATCCTATGTTCTCACTCATATGTGGGAGCTAAAAAAGTTCATCTCTTGGAGGTAGAAAGTAGAATGATGGTTACCAAATTCTGGGAAAGATAATGCTCATGGGGTGATGATAAAGTCAGTTTGATTAAAGGGTACAAACATACAGTTAGATAGAATAAATACATTTTAATTTTTGATAGTGCAGTAGGTGACTATATTTAACCATAGTTTATTGCACATTTTAAAAAAGCCAGAAAACTAGACATGTTGCCCATACATATAAGTGATAAATGTATGAGGTGATGAATATCTTAAACACCCTGATTTGATCATTGGTCATTGCATGCATTTATCAAAATATCACACATACTTCATAAATAGGTACAGTTAGTATGTATTAATTAAGAAACTGTAGGGGGGGCCCAGTCTCAGAAAGACCCTCTAGTTTTCGTTAATTGTTTTCCTTCATGAGCCCTATTAACTTCTCACAATAAAGATACAAGAAAAACTTTGATAGTTCTGTAAACCAAATAATTATCTGAGATAAGTCTCAATAAATTTAGAGATTTATTTTGCCAAGGTTGGGGATATTGACCCAGGACACAGCCTCAAGAGGTCCTGAGACCATATGCTCAAGGTAATTGGTTTTGTATGTTTTAGGGCAACATAAGACATCAATCAATATATGTAAGGTTTACACTGGTTGAGTCTGGAAAGGGAGGATGACTTGAAGCAGGAGCTTACACCTTTTAGGTGGATTCAAAGATTTCTGATTATCAATTGGTTGAAAGAGTTAAGTTACATAAATGCCTGGAATAAATAGAAATAAATTTCTGGGTTAAGATAAGGGACTGTGAAGGCCAAGGCTCTTGTTATGTAGATGAAATCTGATAAGTGGTCACCCTTAGAGGCAATAGGTAGCAAATGTTTCCTTTTCAGACCTTTAAAAGGTGATAGACTCAAAGCTAATCCCTTCAATCAGAAAAAGTTCTGGAAAGGAAAGAGGATTCTCTATAAAATGTAAGTTTACCCCATCGGAGAGAGCTTTCCAAGGGCATTTCAAAATATGTAAAAGAAATATATTTGGTAGCCTGAAAGCCCAGCACTTTAGGAGACTGAGGTAGGCAGATTGCTTGAGTTCAGGAGTTCACGACTAGCCTGGGCAACTTGTTGAAACCCCATCTCTACAAAAAAAATGACAAAAAAAAAAAAAAAAAAATTAGTCAGGTGTGGTGGTACACACCCGTAATCCCAGCTACTTGGTGGGGCTGAGGTGGGAGAATTGCCTGAGCCCAGGAGGTCAAGGCTTCAGTGAGCTGTGTTCACAGCACTTCACTCCAGCCTGGGTGACAGAGTAAAACCGTGTCTCTAAAATAATAATAATAATAGGTGGCGCCAAGATGGCTGAATAGGAACAGCTCCAGTCTGCAGCTCCCAGTGTGAACAATGCAGAAGATGGGTAATTTCTGCATTTCCAACTGAAGTATTGGGTTCGTCTCACTGGGTCCCGCCAGACAAATAGGTGCAGCTCATGGAGCAGGGTGAGGCATCCCTTCACCCAGGAAGCTCAAGGGGTTGGTGAATTCCCTTTCCTAGCAAAGGGAAGCTGTGACAGATGACACCTGGAAAATCAGGACACTCCCACCCTAATACTGCACTTTTCCAATGGCTTTAGCAAATGGCACACCAGGAGATTATATCCCGTGCCTGGCTTGGAGGGTTCCATGCCCACAGATCCTCCCTCACAGCAATCTGAGATGGAACTGCAAGGCGGCAGCGAGGCTGCAGGAGGGGCGTCCTCCATTGCTGAGGCTTGAGTAGGTAAACAAAGAGGCTGGGAAGCCCAAACTGGGTGGAGCCCACCGCAGCTCAAGGAGCCCTGCCTGCTCTGCAGACTCCACATCTAGGGGCAGGGCATATCTGAACAAAAACGCAGCAGAAAGTTCAACAGACTTAAACGTCCCTGTCTGACAGCTTTGAGAAGAGTAGTGGTTCTGCTGGGATGGAGTGTGAGATCTGAGAACGGACAGACTGCCTCCTCAAATGGGTCACTAACCCCCAAGTAGCCTAACAAGGAGGCACTTCCCAGTAGGGGGGCAACTGGCACCTCATAAGGCCAGGTGCCCCTCTGAGATGAATCATCCAGAGGAAGGAGTAGGTAGCAACATTTGCTGTTCTGCAGCCTCTGCTGGTGATACCCAGGCAAACAGGGTCTGGAGTGAACCTCCAGCAAACTCCAACAGACCTGCAGTTGAGGACACTGACTGTTAGAAGTAAACCTAACAAACAGAAAGGACATCCACACCAAAACCCCATCTGTACATCACCATCATCAAAGACCAAAGGTAGATAAACCCACAAAGATAGGAAGAAACCAGAGCAAAAAAAGCTGAAAAATCTAAAAATCAGAGCACCTCTTCTCCAAAGGAACACAGCTCCTCACCAGCAACAGAACAAAGCTGGACAGAGAATGACTTTGACGAGTTGAGAGAAGAAGGCTTCAGATGATTGGTGATAAAAAAACTTCTCCAAGCTAAAGGAGGATGTTTGAACGCATCACAAAGAAGCTAAAAACCTTGAAAAAAGAGTAGACAAATGGCTAACTAGAATAAAAAGTGTAGAGAAGTCCTTCAATGACCTGATGGAGCTGAAAACCATGGCACAAGAACGACGTGACACACGCACAAGCTTCAGTAGCAGATTTAATCAAATGCAAGAAAGGGTATCAGTGATTGAAGATCAAATGAATGAAATGAAGTGAGAAGAGAAGTTTAGAGAAAAAAGAGTAAAAAGAAACAAACAAAGCCTCTAAGAAATGTGGGACTATGTGAAAAGACCAAATCTACGTCTGACTGGTGTACCTGAAAGTGACAGGGAGAATGGAACCAAGGTGGAAAACACTCTTCAGGATATCATCCAGGAGAACTTCCCCAATATAGAAAGGCAGGCCAACATTCAAATTCAGGAAATACAGAGAACACCACAAAGATACTCCTCAAGAAGAGCAACTCCAAGACACATAATTGTCAGATTCACTAAAGTCGAAACAAAGGAAAAAAAAAATGTTAAGGGCAGCCAGAGAGAAATATCAGGTTACCCACAAAGGGAAGGCCATCAGACTAACAGCAGATCACTTGGCAGAAGCTCTACAAGCCAGAAGAGAGTGGGGACCTATATTCAACATCTTTAAAGAAAAGAAATTTCAACCCAGAATTTCATATCCAGCCAAACTAAGCTTCCTAAGTGTTGGAGAAATAAAATACTTTACAGACAAACAGATACTGAGAGATTTTGTAACCACCAGACCTGTCTAACAAGAGCTCCTGAAGGAGACACTTAACATGGAAAGGAACAACAACTAACAGTCACTGCAAAAACATGCCAAGTAAGACCATCAGTACTAGGAAGAAACTGTATCAACTAATGAGCAAAATAACCAGCTAATATCATAAAGATGGATCAAATTCACACATAACAATATTAACCTCAAATGTAAATGGGCTAAATGCTCCAATTATAAGACATAGACTGGCAAATTGAATAAAGAGTCAAGACCCATCAGTGTGCTGTATTCAGGAGACCCATCTCACATGCAGAGACACACATATGCTCAAAGTAAAGGGATGGAGGAAGATCTATCAAGCAAATGGAAAACAATAAAAAAAGCAGGGGTTGCAATCCTAGTCTCTGATAAAACAGACTTTAAACCAACAAAGATCAAAAGAGACACAGAAGGCCATTACATAATGGGAAAGGGATCAATTCAACAAGAAGAGCTAAGTATCCTAAATATATATGCACCCAATATAGGAACACCCAGATTCATAAAGCAAGTCCTGAGAGACCTAAAAAGAGACTTAGACTCCCACACAATAATAATAGGAGACTTCAACACCCCACTGTCAACATTAGACAGATTGACAAGATAGAAACTTAACAAGGATATCCAGGAATTGAATTCAACTCTGCACCAAGTCGACATAATCTACAGAACTCAACACCCTTAAACAACAGAATATGTATTCTGCTCAGCACCACATCACACTTATTCCAAATTTAACCACATAGTTGGAAGTAAAGCACTCCTCAGCAAATGTAAAAGAACAGAAAATATAACAAACTGTCTCACAGACCACAGAACAATCAAACTAGAACTCAGGATTAAGAAACTCACTCAAAACTGCTCAACTACATGGAAACTGAAGAACCTGCCCCTGAATGACTACTGGGTAAGTAAAAGAAATGAAGGCAGAAATAAAGATGTTCTTTGAAACCAATGAGAACAAAGATACAACATACCAGAATCTCTGGGACACATTTAAAACAGTGTGTAAAGGGAAATTTATAGCACTAAATGCCCACAAGAGAAAGCTGGAGAGACCTATAATTGACACCCTAACACCACAATTAAAAGAACTAGGGAAGCAAGAGCAAACACATTCAAAAGCTAGCAGAAGGCAAGAAATAACTAAGATCAGAGCAGAACTGAAGGAGATAGAGACACAAAAAACCCTTCAAAAAATCAATGAATCCAGGAGCTGTTTTTTTAAAAAGATCAACAAAATTGATAGACCACTAGCAAGACTAATAAAGAAGAAAACAGAGAAGAATGAAATAGATGCAATAAAAAATGATAAAGGGGATATCACCACTGACCCCACAGAAACACAAACCACCATCAGAGAATACTATAAACACCTCTATGGAAATAAACTCGAAAATCTACAAGAAATGGATAAATTCCTGTACACAAATATCCTCCCAAGACTATAACCAGGAAGAAGTTTAATCCCTGAATAGAACAATAACAGGTTCTGAAATTGAAGCAATAATTAGTAGCCTACCAACCAAAAAAAGTCCAGGATCAGACAGATTCACAGCCGAATTATACCAGAAGTACAAAGAGGAGCTGATTGCATTCCTTCTGAAATGATTTGAATCAATAGAAAAAGAGGTAATCGCCCCCTAATTCATTTTATGAGGTCAACATCATCCTGATACCAAAGCCTGGCAGAGACACAGCAAAAAAGAAAATTCTAGACCAATATCCCTGATGAACATCTATACAAAAATCCTCAATAAAATACTGGCAAACCGGATCCAGCAGCACATCAAAAAGCTTATCCACCATGATCAAGTTGGCTTCATCCCTGGAATGCAAGGCTGGTTCAACATATGCAAATCAATAAACGTAATCCATCATATAAACAGAACCAAAGATAAAAACCACATGACTATCTCAATAGATGCAGAAAAGGCCTTTGACAAAATTCAACAGCGCTTCATGCTAAAAGCTCCCAATAAACTAGGTATTGATGGAGTGTATCTCAAAATAATAAAAGCTATTTATGACAAACCCACAACCAATATCATACTGAATGGGCAAAACCTGGAAGCATTCCCTTTGAAAACTGGCACAAGACAGGGATGCCCTCTCTCACCACTCCTATTCAACATAGTGTTGGAAGTTCTATCTAGGGCAATCAGGCAAGAGAAAGAAATAAAGGGTATTCAGTTAGGAAAAGAATAAGTCAAATTGTCCCTGTTTGCAGATGACATGATTGTATATTTAGAAAACCCCATCATCTCAGCCCAAAATCTCCTTAAGCTGATAAGCAACTTCAGCAAAGTCTCAGTATACAAAATCAATGTGCAAAAAGCACAAGCATTCCTATACACCAATAACAGACATCCAAATCATGAGTGAACTCCCATTCACAATTGCTTCAAAGAGAATAAAATACCTAGGATCCAACTTACAAGGGATGTAAAGGACCTCTTCAAGGAGAACTACAAACCACTGCTCAATGAAATAAAAAGGGACACAAACAAATAGAAGAACATACCATGCTCATGGATGGGAAAAATCAGTATCATGAAAATGGGCATACTGCCCAAAGTAGTTTATAGATTCAATGCCATCCTCATCAAGATACCAATGACTTTCTTCACAGAATTGGAAAAAACAACTTTAAAGTTCATATGGAACCAAAAAAGAGCCCACATTGCCAAGACAATCCTAAGCCAAAAGAACAAAGCTGGAGGCATCATGCTACCTGACTTCAAACTATACTACAAGGCTACAGTAATCAAACAGCATGGAACTGGTACCAAAACAGAGATATAGACCAATGGAACAGAATAGAGCCCTTGGAAATAATACCACACATCTACAACCATCTGATCTTTGACAAACCTGACAAAAACAAGAAATGGGGAAAGAATTCCCTATTTAATAAACATTGCTGGGAAAACTGGCTAGTCATATGTAGAAAGCTGAAACTGGATCCTTTCATTACACATTATACAAAATCAATTCAAGTTGGACTAAATACTTAAATGTTAGACCTAAAACCATAAAAACCCTAGAAGAAAACCTAGGCAATACCATTCAGGCCATAGGCATGGGCATGGACTTCATGAATAAAACACCAAAAGCAATGGCAACAAAAACCAAAATTGACAAATGGGATCTAATTAAACTAAAGAGCTTCTGCACAGCAAAAGAAACTACCATCAGAGTGAACAGGCAACCTACAGAATGGGAGAAAAGTTTTACAATCTACCCATCTGATGAAGGGCTAATATCCAGAATCTACAAAGAACTTAAACAAATTTACAAGAAAAAATCAAATAACCCTATCAAAAAGTGGGCAAAGGATATGAACAGTCACTTCTCAAAACAAGACATTTATGCAGCCAACAGACACGTGAAAAAATGCTCATCATCACTGACCATCAGAGAAATGCAAATGAAAACTACAATGAGATACCATCTCACACCAGTTAGAATGGCAATCATTAAAAAGTAGGGAAACAACAGGTGCTAGAGAGGATGTGAAGAAATAGGACCAGTTTTACACTGTTGGTGGGACTGTAAACTAGTTCAACCTTTGTGGAAGACAGTGTCGTGATTCCTCAATGATCTAGAAAGAGAAATACCATTTGATCCAACCATCCCATTACTGGACATATACCCACAGGATTATAAATCATGCTGCTATAAAGACACATGCACACGTATGTTTATTGTGGCACTATTCACAATAGCAAAGACTTGGAACTAACCTAAATTTCCATCAATGATAGACTGGATTAAGAAAATGTGGCACATATACACCATGGAATTCTATGCAACCATAAAAGAGGATGAGTTCTTGTCCTTTATAGGGACATCGATGAAGCTGGAAACCATTATTCTGAGCAAACTATCGCAAGGAGAGAAAACAAAGCACCACATGTTCTCACTCATAGGTGGGAGCTGAACAATAAGAACACATGGACACAGGGTGGGGAACATCACACACCGGGGCCTGCTGGGGGATGGGTGGGGGGAAGGGATAGCATTAGGTGATATACCAAATGTAAATGACAAGTTAATAGGTGCAGCACACCAACATGGCATATGTATACATATGTAACAAACCTGCACATTGTACACACGTACCCTAGAACTTAAAGTAAAAACAAAACAAAACAAAAAAAAGGACAAAAAGAAAATGTAATATGATTAGGCATAATGTGAAAGTGACTAGATGAGTCCCCTGCCTAGGATCATGAGAGAACTCCATAATGAAAAAGTGACATTTGAGATGGCATTTAAATGAATAGAAATGTCAGGAATGTGAACATTTGAGAGACTTTCCAATCGGAAAACAAATAAACAAATAAATATCATAAATTTAAAAAAAAAGTTGCAAATGTCCTGGAAGACATTCGTATTGTTTGTATTTTTATGAGATACAGGAAATTGTATGTTGGGCAAGGAATATATGTACATATATTTGGTCATGTAAAATTCAGAAGCCAAATATTTTGATACCTGCATTGTAGAAGATTATGAGAAATTTGGGATTGTTTTAATTGCCATCTGTTTTTTGAGAGGATAGAATTAATTTACTATTTTATGCTTTAAAAATTTCACTATGATTGCTCTATGTAAAGAGAACTGGAAAACAAGAGTGCAGGCAGAGATACTATTTTGGAGACTACAGTTAGAGTGATCATAGATTACAAAAGGATTACAGTCCCAGACAGTATGAGAACTACCAAAAAAAAAAAAAAAAAAAAAATAGAGAAGAATTCAGGCCTGAGCATATATCAGAAATAATGTGGTCTATGATCCAGTAGTTTCACTTCTGTGCATATACCCAAAAGAATTGAAAGCAGGGTCTTGAAGAGATATTTGTACAACCAATGTTCACAGCAGTATTACTTACAGTAGCTAAAATGTGGAAGCAGTTCGTGTCTGTTGACAGATGATTGCATAACAAAGTATAAACTATAAATACAATGAAATAGTATTCAATCTAAAAAGGAAGGCAATTCTAACATATGCAACAACAAGGATAAACATTGAGATCATTATGCTAAGTGGTATAAGCCAGTCACAAGAAGACAAATACTATATAATTCCACTTGCGTGAAATAGACTGGTCAAAATCATGGAGACAGAAATTAGAATGATGGTTGCCAAAGGCAAAGGTAGAAGAGGAGAGGGGCATGAGACGTTATTGCTTAATGAAGATACAGTTTTAGTTTTACAAGATGAAAAGTTACAGAGAGGGATAGTGGTGATGGTTGCACAACATTATGGATGTCTTTGATACCACTGAACTGAACAGTTGAAACTGTTAAAATGGTAAATATTATGTTGTATGTATATACCCACAGTAAAAGAGTAATTTACAAATACATTCAAGGTGTGAATGGTGTAATAATTTACATAAATAGGGAAGACTTTTAAAAAGGAAAATAATTGTTGTGGATAAGAGCAGGAGTAATAAAAAAACTTTGTTTTGGCTTACCTTGTTAATTTTGAGTGATGACTGTCATGCTATCTTGAGGTAGGCGCTCAACAGCTCTTCTTGATTAAATAAATAAACAAATAAAGTGCCTATAAAAATAACAATAATAATAATTTTAAAAAGAAATATATATCAGACTAACATACATTGATTTCCTTTAGAGCCTGTTATCTGTCATGTGATAACATACTAGAGTCATGTTGCAATTTTGTATCTTATATCTATAGAGAATCTGTTTTATCAGTCCTAAGATCTCTGTTTTAATGTTAATGCTGGTCAGTTGTGCCTAAACTTCAAAAGGGTGAGTGTATAATGAGGCATGCCCACATCCTCTTTCTCATCATGGCCTAAACTAATTTTTCAGATATCTTTGGAATCCCCTTGACCAAGAGTGGAGGTATATTCAATCTTTTGTGGGAGTTTAGAATTTTATTTTTGGTTTATACTTCAAACATTGGGATTGGGAAGTAATCACGTAAAAACACATGCAGAGGATTCTGTTCTTAACAATACCTGGCTTCAAGAGAAACTATTTTCCTAGCATCTGTCCAACACGTCTTTTACCAGAGTCTAACTGACCTGAAGGAAGGGAAATACACAGCTGTACTATACTATGTTTCACGAAGCATTTCAGCCACATCCAATAAGTTGAAGGCCTGACTAGATCAAATAGACAAGCCTTCCCCAGAAAGAAGAAATTCTCCAGTGGATTACTTAAGAACCAAATCTGCGCTATCAGCTCTCTTGGGTCTCTGCCTGCCTGCCTGCTTAAGAATAGAACTGCACCATCAACTCTCCTAAGTCCCCAGCCTACTGGAGCACACTGCAGATTTTTGACTCACCAGTATCCATAATCATGTGAACTGATTCATTATATCTATATATGTACATATACACATGCACATAGAAACATACCTGTTTCTCTAGAGAACCCTAACACAAACTTTTGGTATCAAGAATGTTTCCAGACGGAAATAACATTAAGGATAAATTTTCCGGATTGATTCTGAGGTTTCTGGAATTAGTTCACTAATCTAAGTTTTTTTTTGTTTGTTTGTTTGTTTTGTTTTGTTTTTTTTTTTGAGATGGAGTTTCACTCTTGTCACCCAGGCTGAAGTACAGTGGCATGATCTCAGCTCACTGCAACCTCAACCTCCTGGATTCAAGTGGTTCTTCTGCCTTAGCCTCCCGAGTAGCTGGGATTACAGGCATGGTTAATGTTTTACATTTTTAGAAGAGATGGGGTTTCACCATGTTGAGCAGGCTGGTCTTGAAATCCTAACCTCAGCTGATCCATCTGTCTTGGCCTCTCAAAGTGCTAGAATTACAGGCATGAGTCACCACTCCTGGCTGAATCTGATAAGTTTTAAAGATACTACTAATGCTCTATTTCTAGTAATAAAGAGAACGCTTATAGTACATGGTATGGTCTGGCAATAGAGTTATGCAAAACATTGCCATTAGATCCCCCTAATCAAATACTTATGGGAAGCAAAGATCTGAGTGACCACGTATGTGATACTTTCAAACATTTCTGTCAAACTAATGAGTATGATAAGACTGACTGGCTGCGTCTAACATCGCTGGACAAAGTGGGGAATAAAATAATGAGCTTAAGGATTTTAATTTCTAGCTCAGCACCATGTAAATGACCTGAAGGCATCTATGTCTACCCTAAATGAGACCCTTATCTCTGATAATGGCAGGGAAAAGACTGCTAAAAACCAAACCCAGAATGTCATTCTGCAGATGATTGACTTATAAAACATACTGAGTTCCCATACTGATAAGGTGTCTACTGTTAAAGTGGGTCATTGATAATGTCATCCTGAAAGATTGAATTGGGAACTATCAAAAGATCCTAATGAAGCTGGGACACTGAGCCTCAAAATCCTAGTGAGTTTTCTTTGCCAGTAGAAGCAGCTTCTCCACCTACATTTGAGAGGATTAATCCTGGACTGCTTGAGGAAACTGTAATGGCCTCTCCTGAGGCAATTGCATTTCAAAAAAATGCTGAGTCTTCCTCGGACTCACCGCCCACCACCTCATTTTGCTTTCATCCTTGTAACTGAACTCAAGTTCCAGTAGACCCTTAAAAGTGGGGTACAAATTGTAATTCAAAAAAATTACACTACAAAAGAATTACTTGTGTTTTCTTATTTATGCATATAAAAATTCAGACAATATATGTAGGGATGGATATTATGAGTGTGGAATAATGGTGGAAGGCAAAAAAAGTTGGATCAGGCTAGATTAATTCATCTGGACCCACTAAGCACAGATTCTACATTAAATGTTGTTGCTCGGAGAGTTAAAAAAGACTCCAACAGTTTTTGTGGTTTGTTGGCTAAAACATGGACCAAAAGATGGAACACAGTATATGAACATGAAATTCCAGACTTCCCTTGATTTACTATAAGGAAATAGTTCAAAGGTGTTGGAATGTGAGAGTGGATTTTTCATCTAAGATCTCCTCACTCAACCTGGGAGGGTCCAGAAGACTCAACTTTTGCCATGACTGTGAGAAATAAATTTGGGTGGGAAGCCCCAGAATTTTTGAAGAGCTCTGGGACCAGTCTTTTACAGAGACCAGACCTTAATGAAAACTATGGTCACTAAGCTAAATTCAATTAGGTTGTAATTGGGAGTAATTAGATCCTCAGGTGGCAAGGACCAAATGATGGAACCCAACCACCAATAGTGAGCTGGTTGTGATTACAGTAATTAATAGCAGAATCAAAGCAGAAATCAGAGTAGTCTAACTCATGCAGACCTACAGCATTGGCTATTTGATCACAGTATTTCTATAAGTAAAATAGGAAGACTACAACATTTTTAGCTGATTTGTATAAGCAGAAAAGTTTTAGGTAAAATGAATGAAAGTCTAGCCTAAATCATAAAAACATAAAAAATTACAGCCTCTTAGTCAATTCCCAGATTTTAACTAGTTTATAGACCCAGAACCACTTGAATGAAGGGGAGGTTAGGTCCCCTTAAGGAAGCACCCTGACCCACTGACAAAAACTTATACTGTTAATTTTTCTCTTAGCCTTCCCTAAAGGGACCTAGAGCCTTTTACTAGAGTAACTGCTTTGAAGAAAAGGAAATAATCAAACATGTCAGGGAATATTAGACACTGGCTCTGAACTGACACATTTTAGGGGACCCTAGGCATCACTGCAGTCTACCAGTCAACATAGAAGCTCATGGGCATGACATGTTCCATGGAGTTGTAGCTCAGGTTTATCTCACAGTGGGTAAAATGGGTCCCTGAGCCTACCCTGTGGTTATTTCCCCAGTTCTGGAATGCATAATTGAAATAGATATACTCAGCAAGTGGCAGAATTCCCACACTGGTTCCCTGTCCTGTAGAATGAGGACTATTATGGTGGAAAAGCCATATGGAAGTTATTAGAACTGCCTCTACCTAGAAAAATAGAAGCCCAAAAGCTCTACCACTTTCCTGAAGACACTGCAGAGCTTAGTGCCACCATCAAGGATTTGAAAGATGTTAAATATGCAGGGTGGTGATTCTCATCACATCCCCATTCAACTCTTCTATTTGGCCTGAGCAGAGACAGATGGATCTTAAAGAATTACAATGGATTATTGTAAGCTTAACCAGATGGTCACTTCAATTGCAGCTATCATACTAGATATGGTTTCATTGCTTCAGCAAATTAACACATCCCCTGATACCTGGTATGCAACCATTAATCTGGAAAATATTTTTTTCTCCATGCCTGTTAAAAAAGATCTCCAGAAGCATTTTTACTACAGCTGGCAAGTCCAGCAATAGATCTTCAGTGTCCTACTTCAGTGGTGTATCAACTCTCTAACCCTGTGGCACTGTTTAGTTCACAGTTATCATGATCACTTTTCCCACACATGAGATACCACACCCTTCCATTACATTGATGACACTATGCTGATTTCATGTAGTGAGCCAGTAGCAGCAACCACTGCAGTCTTATTTATAAGATATTTGTGTCTAGGGGAGGGAAAAAAATCTGACAAAAATTGACAGGTCTTCTGCCTCAGTGAAATTACTAGAGACTTGTGATGTGAGACATGTCAAGATATCTCTTCTAAGGTGAAAGATAAGTTGCTGCATGTGACCTCTCCTACAATCAAAAAAGAAACACAATGCCCAGTGGGCCTTTTTGATTTGGGAAGCAACATATTTGTATTAGCTTGTGTTATTTTGGCTTTTTTACCAAGTGATCTAAAGAGGAAATAGTTTTGAGTAGGATCCCACAATAAGAGAAGGCTCTGCAACAGGTCAAGGCTGCTGTGCAAGCTGCTCTGCCACTTGGGTCATATGATCCAGAAGATCCAAGGGAACTTGAGGTGTCAATTGCAGATAGACATGTTGTTTGAAGACTTTGGCAAACCCCTATAGGTGAATTACAGTAACAGTACAGGCCTTCAGGATTTTGGAGCAAGGCCCTGCCATCACCTGCAGACAAGTTCTCTCCTTTCAAGAAACAGCGCTTGGCCTGCTACTGGGTCTCAGTAAAGACTGAATGTTTAACTATGGGTCACCAGGTTATTATACAACCTGAGCTACCCATCACAAACGAAAGTCATCTTACCCATCAAACCATAAAGTTGGACATGTACAGCAGAGCGCACATTACCTAATGCAAGTGGTATATGTGAGATCAGTTGATGGAGGCTCTGAAGGCACAAATACGTTACATGAGGAAGTGGTCCAAATGCCCATGGCCTCCACTCCCACTGCACTGCCTTCTTTTTACTAGCTTTAATCTATGGTCTCATGAGGAGGAACTTCTCACCATCAATTGACAGGGGAACAGAAAAATTGGGCCTGGTTTAGATGATTCTGCATGATATACATGAATCATCTGAAAGTGGATAGCTTTAGCACTATAGCTCCTTTATGAGCTATACCTGAGGACAGTGGTGAAGAAAAATTCCACCAGTTGTCAGAACTGTGAGTAATGCACCTGGTCACTCATTTTGCTTGGAAGGAGAAATGTTCAGATGTGTGATTTTGTACTGCTTCATAGTCTGTGGCAAATGGTTTGGCTGGATGGTTAGGAAGCTGGGACAAATATGATTGAAAAATTGATGAGAATAAAGTCTTAGAGTTATGTGGATACATTTTTCCATATGGACAAATATAGCAAACATATTTGTTTCCCATATGAAAGCTCATGAAGAATGAGCCAAGAAGAATTTTGAAAGGTGTCTGAGATTATTGATCCTGACTACCAGTGAGGAAATTGGAGTGCTACTTCATCATGGTACTATGAAAGAGTATGTCTGGAATACAGGAGATCTCCTAGGATATATCTAAGATTTACCATTTCCTGTGAAAACAACTACAGCAACCCAACCCAGACAGAGCTACCGATGGCCCAGACCCTTCATGAATGAAGATTCAGGTCACTCTGCCAGGTAAGAAACCACAACCAGCTGAGGTGTTTGCTAAAGGCAGAGGTAACAAAGAATGGTTAAAAAAGGTAGTTATGGATCCCAGCTATGACTAAATGACTACATGACCAGTTATAGAAATGAGAACTGTAATTATCCTAAGTATATCATGCAAATATATTTGTTCTTTCTTATATACTTATTATGTAACATAAGATCTATTGACTTTATATACAGAATTTAAGTATTGTTAGCTTTACATCATAGTATTTGAAATATAGAATATCAAAAAGTATAAACATCATATAGGGATTTTACATCTTTTTCTGGGAAAGTATTAGTGTATTTTTAGTAGTGCATAGGCTAGCCCTGTCATATTACTTGGATGTATGACTTTGTTATTGTCTTTATTTGGAATTAACTATGGTTTTAAGATGTGCATAGGTGCCAATTTGAAAAAAGGTAGAATTCTAATGGTTAATATTATATGTCAACTTGGAGTGTGATATTGGATGAGGTTAATATTTAAATCAATTAACTTTGAATAAGCAGATGTCCTCCATTACTTAGATGGGCCTTATTCAATCAGAGAACAAAAGGAACAGATCCCTCAGGCAAGAGGGCATTCTCTAGCAAATTGCCTGTGTGTGTGTGTATGTGTGTGTGTACACACACATCCTATGTGTTTGGTTTTGCTGAAGAACCCTGATTAATGGAGGAACCAAGACCTCTAATCTTGCAGAGTTTTATAGATGGAAGCACAAAGGGCTCTAGTTGGTCACTGAAAATGATGATAAGTGAGACCTTTTCAATTTTGATGACTTATTTTCCATACCTATATATTCTTCCTAATGGGAATACAGTGACATATAAAGGAACTTAATTTAATTTGTATCCTCATCTTAAAAGATAAAAATCTAATCTCTTACCACTTCTAACCTAATGCTTTAACTGAACTTCGGCAGACCATTTCAACCCTCCATTCAGGACAGCGGGTTCTATATGGTGTGATATGGAATATGACCACTAGATTCATGGCTGTGAGTCTGCAATCATACCTTGCTTGCTGTAAAGTTGTCCATTTCATTTAATGCAAAATGTTCTGATTCTTTTTTATGACTAAATTCCAAAAAATATATTTACCAAATCAATAGGTGCATTTCATGTAGTTGAGTTCATTTCAATCTGCTCTACCAAAGATATGACGTGTGTTACAGTGGTTTAAATTGAAACTATTACAATGTCAGTTTGTGGTCGTCTACTTTCATTTTCCAGAATTTACCTGGTTTCTGGGATAACAGATTGGTAAATTAAATAGACACCATGGGGACTACTATCCTTGCATCTTTTAGGTCTTTAAGGCTGGCACTAATTTTGCTTACTCCTAGAATGAAACATTGTTTTATATTCCCTCTCTTGTCTGGATGAGGAACAGTTCCAGAGGCTTTCACTGCACTTCAGTATAATGGTTAATTTTGTGTGTCAATTTTTCTGGCTTATGGATTTCCAGACATTTGTAAAACAGTATTCGAGTGTGTCTGTGAGAGTGCTGCTGGGTGAAATTAACATTCGTTTCAGCAGTCTGAGTAAAGCAGATTACCCTCTCCAATGTAGGTGGGCCTTGTCCAATCAGTTGAATGCTGAATAGAACAAAATGGCTGACCCTCTTGCAAGTACAGGAAACTCCTTCAACCTTGACTGTCACTCTGGTCTTGCAGCTTATTATGATCATTGCCCATCCTTATAGCTTCTAGTGTTTAAGTGTAGCAGCCTGGCTTCCATTGTTTAGGGCGCTATCATTGTTACTGCTATTAGTGAGTCTGTACTACTATCAAGCCCCCTTACAGAGGAGAATTTAGCAAATTTTTCATTACTACTGGTGGCCCTCTCAATAATGTGTTCCAATGGCCTTGGTAATGGTATATCCTTTGTGCTCTCCATGGTGGGCATTCCTGCCCTACATAGTTCATTTACTTCAGCATGCTCATATTTCTGAGCCTTTTAATCTTATTTTCTGCAGTCTGACATGCAATTCTGGCATTTTAACTTCAATCAGCTTACCCATTCATTTGTCCATGCTTCAAGGTACCGGTCTAGTGACTTCCCTACATTACATGAATAAATGAAAATTCTGAATGAATAAAGGCTTTCTGATCCAATTTTATCTTCTAGTCCCTTGAATCAAGTACTCTTAGAATCTAGTCTCATGTATTTTTCCCTGGCTCTTGCTGGTATGTGTTGGCTAGGTCTAGTCACTTTGAGGGAGTAATTTCTTTTCCTTATTAGACTCAGCATACCCCAACTAAGTTATGCTATGACTTAATCATAGTTGTAAACTTAATGTAAGGAGAAGAAATCGAGGCAGATTTTGTCTTGCTTAGAGAGTTCTCTTAAGAGTAAGGGATGTGCCATATTTCAGGCTCAAAGTATTTGTAAAAACCTTTAGCTTCAAAATTTATATTGACATCCAGTTGTCATGTTCATGTCATCTGTCAGGGTCATGTCAGGGTCATGTTTGTTCCCAATCAGGATATTGTTGTAGGCATTACAGACAAGCGGTGGTTGGGAATTGAACTTTCTCTGAAGCTGGAATAGCTTTTGGCCTAATCATCCCCTGCCTTCTCCATTTTTGAAGCATAAGACGACAGCATCTTTGTAAACTTCTAGGGAGGTCATCTGGCTTTTACACTTGGTTCTCAATTATTTGTTAATAACTGGGAATTTATATTTATCCTTCAATAGGATTTTAGTAATAGTATTCTAATCCTTTTTTTTTTTTTTTTTTTTTTTTTTTTTTGTCTCGTCGCTCTTTCGTCTCACCACTCGTGTTGTGTGCGTCTGTGTAAATTATTCTTCCTTACTACGTC
>NC_045440.1:78707312-78789363 GCF_002776525.5 Piliocolobus tephrosceles | reverse complement strand
TTTTTTTTTTTTTTTTTTTTTTTTTTGAGACAGAGTCTCGTCGCTCTGTCACTCAGGCTGGAGTGCAGTGGTGCAATCTCTACTCACTGCAAGCTCCACCTCCCATGTTCATGCCATTCTCCTGCCTCGGCCTCCTGAGTAGCTGAGAGTACAAGTGCATGCCACTCTGCCTGGCTAATTTTTTGTATTTTTAGTAGAGATGGGGTTTCACCATGTTAGCCAGGATGGTCTCAATCTTTTGACTTCATGATCCGCTGGCCTTGGCCTCCCAAATTGCTGGGATTACAGGCGTGAGCCACCGTGCTCGGTGGCCTAGTCATGTAATCTTTATTATCCTTAGAGTTACTCTTTTCTTCAAACTTTTCCACTGACTGCTAAATCACAATAGTTAATATATTTGCTTCTTTTTTTCTGTTTCTAGATTTGGGGGATACAAGTGCAGTTTTGTTACATGGATATATTACTTAGTGGTGAAGTCTGGACTTTTAGTATCATAGTATGCTTTCTATGTCATCTGCTTTCTAGGATCAGTCACCATCACCCAAATACTGTATGTTGTACCAAATATGAAATATCTCATCCCTTATCCTCCTCCCACTCTCCCGCCATTTTGAGTCTCCAGTGACTATTTTTCCACACTCTATGTCCATGTGTACACATTATTTAGCTTTCACTACAAGTGAAAACGTGATATCTGACTTTCTGTTTCTGAGTTATTTCATTTAAGATAATGGCCTTAGATCCCATCCATGTAACTAAAAAGACATGATTTTATTCTTTCTCATGGCTAAGTAGTATATATCACATATACAATATATATCATCATTTTCTCTATCCAATCATTCATTGATGGGCACTTAGGTTGATTCCATAGCTTTGCTGTTGTAAATAGTGCTGCAATAAACATATGAATCCAGGTATCTTTTTAATATAATGATTTCTTTTCTTTTAGGTAGACACCCAGTAGTGGGATTGCTGGATGGAATGGCAGTTCTATTTTTAGTTCTTTGAGAAATCTCCAAACTGTTTTCCATAGAGCTTGTGCTAATTTACATTCCTGCCAACGGTATATAAGCATTCACTTTTCTCCACATCCTTACCAACAACTGTTGTGTTTTTGTCTTTTTAACCGTAGTCATTCTGACTGATGTAAGATGATATCTCATTGTGGTTTTAATTTGCATTTCTCTGATGGTTATGGATGTTGGAGTTTTTGTTTGTTTGTTTGTTTGTTTGAGACAGAGTCTCGCTCTGTCGCCCGGGCTGCAGTGAAGTGGCCGGATCTCAGCTCACTGCAAGCTCCGCCTCCCAGGTTTACTAGCCATTCTCCTGCCTCAGCCTCCCGAGTAGCTGGGACAATAGGTGCCCGCCACCTCGCCCGGCTAGTTTTTTGTATTTTTTAGTAGAGACGGGGTTTCACCGAGTTAGCCAGGATGGTCTCCATCTCCTGACCTGGTGATCCACCCGTCTCGGCCTCCCAAAGTGCTGGGATTACAGGCTTGAGCCACCGTGCCCGGCCGGACATTTTTTATATGCTTGCTGGTCATTTTCTTTAAAAAAATGTCTATGTCCATTGCCCATGTTTTAATGAGATTATTTATTTATTTATTTATTTTGAGTTGTTTGAGTTCTTTGTAAATTCTGTATATTAGTCCTCTGTGAGATGGATAGTTAGCAAATATTTTCTTCCATTCTGCAGGTTGTCTGCTCACTCTGTTGATTATTTCTTTGGCTATGCAGAAGTATTTTGGTTTAAGTCCCATTTGTCTGGTTTGTGCTTTTGAGGTGTCAGTCATAAATTGTTTGCCTAGATCAAGGTCCAGAAGAGTTTTACCTAAGTTTTCTTCCAGTTTTTTTATAGTTTTAAGTCTTACATTTAACTTTTTAATCCATCTTGAGTTGATTTTTGTTTGATTTGAGAGGTACATTTTTATTCTTCTGAATATGGGAATCCAATTTTTCCAGCCGCATTTATTGAAAAGGGTGTTATATCCCCAATGTATGATCTAGTCAGTTGTGTCAAGGATCAGTTGGCTGTACATATGTGGCTTTCCTTCTGGATTCTTTATTTCTGAGTTCTATATTCTATTCCATTGACCCAGGTGTCTATTTTCATACCAACACCATGCTGTTTTGTTTGCTATAGCCTTGCTGTGTAATTTGAAGTCAGGTATTGTGATCCCTCCAGGTTTGTCTTTTTTGCTTCAGATTGCTTTGGTAATTTAAGCTTTTTTTGGTCCCATATAAATTTTAGATTTCGTTTTCTTATTCTATGGTATCTCGAGAGCAATCTACAGATTGCTTTGGGCAATATGGTCATTTTAACAACATTAATTCTTCTGACCATTAGTATGGTATGTTTTCCCATTTGCTTGTGACATTTACTTCCATTTATTACTAGTGAGAGCTTAAAATATTGGATCACCATTTTGTATCAGAAACTGTCTGTACTACATCTACTGCAAGTTTTTGTGATCCTCATCACCAACTAGGCGGTGTGGGATACAGCTCCAAAATCCCACTATGTCATCTGCTTTCTAGGATCAGTCTTGCTACCAAATATCAGAGGTTGATTTATTTAGAAGCAGACCAGCTGTGGAGGTGAAATTTGATGTGAGGGGTGTTTGTTAGGAGTTGACAACTGTATAAGAAAGAGGTAGGGAGATAAAGAATTAGGTGCAGGGAGGACTCACACTACAACCCCAAACCAGCAAATCTTGACCCCATAGGGAGTTACAAAGCACATATGAAATTGTCCCTCAACTCCTGCAGAGGCCGAGCTCTCTTATTCCTACCTAAGTAGCCAGTTGGACATAGATCATTCCAGGAAGGGAATGCTTTTGTGTAACCTGGCTTTCCATGACTGCAGCAAACAATAAAAATACTGACAAAAGGAAGTTGGGGGTTTTATTGATGACTTGGGTAACAAGTTCTTGCTTGGAAAAAAAAAAGTATTTGGTCAGTGCATCTCTGTGTCTACCACAGCATTCAACTTATAATGCCAGTGTACATGGTTAGTTAATTTTTGTGTACATATGTCTTAACCCTCTAATTATATGCTTCCTGGAGATAGGATGTGTATATTCTTTGTATTACAAGAGTAAATAAAAAAGTACCTGTGGAATTATTTATATAGAGTCTGTGTAGACCAAAAATTTGATAAGAGTAAGAATTATTCTCTTCTTCTATCTATAGATCAGTGTTGAAACTTCACCAACCAAGATAATGCTTGCTAAATAATAAGTAAGCAATAAATTATTGAAATATATAAATGCACAATTAACTACATAGTAGATATTCATGAAATATTTTAATGAGTTGTTGAATGAATGATTTATTAATGATTCAAAAGCTCACAGCCATTATTTAATTTTCAGCAAACACTTAAAATAATGTTACTTATTTAAAAATAAAATAGAATTTAGCACCTAATAAAACTGAAGTCCTTCCAAAGTTAAAATTAGTCTATTTTGTTTATCTCTGTTGTTACCCACTGACACAATATTATAGCAGTAAAGAAAGTTATAGTAATGAGCATTAGTGCCCAAATTAATAAAATTCATTTTTTAATTTATGTACTTATATATTTTAGGTTCTAATGAGTCTTTTGAGGTATCATAATGATGATTTATAATGCAATTAAAATTGTGTTTGACTAGCAGTTATTATTACCACTTCTCACTACATCTCAATGAAAAACCAAAATGGCTCATAATAACACAAGCTATACTGGAAATCACCCTAACTTTAGAAATGGAAAGAAATCCACACTGATTATAAAGCAATGCGTGGGAACAAAATGGAAAGAAAATTATACTTTTCTTTGTCTTACAGCATTCTCAGGCTTTCTATAGCTCAAGAAATAGGTATGATTTAACAAAAAAAATAAAGAATTATAATATTTTTTATTTTCCTCTACTGTTTGTACACTGAAACAATTTTTCTTCAATGTGTTTTAAAGTTCGGGGTCCTCTTACACAAAGACTGCTCTTTTCAGTTGGAATGCAGACATGTAAGCTTCTATACTTAGTTTGTTTCCTACTATTATTATTATTCATACATTTTTAGCTGCTTCATACTTGACCTACACTAATCTCAAAGGTGGTTTTATATAAGGATTTTTCTGTTGCCTAATGTTCTGTTTCATCTGAGCAAAGTCTATGTAGGGATTGACAGGAACTCTTAGTTCTTTCTTGGGCTGGGAAAGACAGGATATGTATAAACATTCTTGGTGGGCCATAGGACCTGCAAGTATGCAGTGATCCAATATTCTTATGCAAAGAAGGAAAAGTGGTAAGGGATAAGATAAATAACACACTTTAATTTTTAAAATAATATGGTAATCTCGGTCACATAATACTGCATTAAAATATTTCTTCATTTCTTTCAACACTAATTTACGATGTACATATTACACTTATTTTAGTCTGCCTACTTGACTTTACAGAGTCTGAAATTAATCACTTTTTGTTCCTTCTTTGAAAAAAATACATATACCTTAGAATATGTCGATTTAACAGCGCTAAGGAATGCATGGACAGCTGGTAATTATTTCTAGTTGTGTCACTGAGGCTATTTCTGGAAGAGATTAGCATTTGAATTGGTAGACTGAGTAAAGAAGATTGCCCTCACCAATTCGGGTGGGCATCATTCATCCAATCCATTGAAGAGCTATATACAATAAAAAGGTAATGGAAGGCAAATTTGCTTCTCATCTGAGCAGGGATGTTTTTCTTCTCTTTCTTCTAGATATCAGAGCTCTTGTTTCTTGGGCTTTGGACTTGGATTGAATTACACCACTCTCTAGATTTCCTGGTTCTCTACCTTGCAGATGACAGATCATGGGACTTCTCAGCCTCCAAAGTCACATGAGCCAAGTCCCATAATAAATTTTCTCATATCTATGTATCACCTGTCAGTTCTGTTTCACTGGATAACTGTGACTAATACAATACTAGTCAATTTCCTTTATCTTTCTCTATTCCCTTTTTTAAAATTTTTTAGCTGACACATAATAATTGTACATTTTGGAGAGTACACAGTTATGTTTCAATACATATAATACATAGTGATCAGATCAGGATAATTAGCATATCCATTATCTCAAACATTTATCATTTCTTTGTGTTGGGAACATTCAATATCTTCCTTCTAGTTATTTGAAACTATATAACATATTATTGTTAACTATAATCATCCTACAGCACTATAGAAAACTAGAACTTGCTCCTCCTAACTAGATACAATTTTGTGTAATTTAACACATTTCCTTAATTTCCCCTTTCTCCCTATGGTTCCCAGCTTTCAGTATCTGCTGCTTTACTTTTTACTTCAGTTGAATCCACATTTTTTAACTTCTACCTATGAGTGAGAACATGGGATATTTAGCTTTCTGTTCCTGGCTTATTTCACTTAATATAAAGTACTCTAGTTCTATCTATGCTGCTGTGAATGACAGAATTTCATTCTTTCATATGACTTTATAATATTCAAGTATGTACAACCACATTTTCTTTATCCAATCATCTGCTGTTGGGCATCTAGTTTGATTCCATATCTTGGCTATTGTGAATAGTGCTGCAGTAAACATAGAGGTGCAGATTTCTCTTTGATATACTTTTTCCTTTCCTTTGGATAAATGCCAAGTGGAGGAATTGCTGGATCATGTGATAGTTCCATTTTTAGTTTTTTGAGAAACTTTCATACTGTTCTCTAAGCAACTGTTCTAATTTACATTCACATCAACAGCATACAAAAGTCCTCTTTACTCCACATACTTAACTGTATTTCTTATTATATTTTTGTTAATATCCATACTAACTGTGGTGAGATATTATTTCTTTGTGGTTTTGATTTGCATTTTCCCAATGATTGGTGATATTGAGCAATTTTTCATATATTTGCTGGTCACTAGTATGTCTTCTTTGAAAAATATCTGTTCAGGTTATTTGCACATTTTTTAAATCTTTCCTTTTTTTCAATGAAGATGTTTGAGTTTCTTCCATATTCTGGACATTAATCTTCGATTGGTTGCCTTTTTACATTGTTGATTGCTTTCTGTGCAGCAACTTTTTAATTTGATATAAATCCACTTATTTATTATTGCTTTTGTTGTCAATCTTTAAAAAAAAAAAAACTTCAACTTTTATTTTAGATACAGGGTATAGATGTGCAGATTGGTCATGTGGAAATTGCAATACAGATCCCATCGCCTAAGTAGTGAGCACAGTACCTGATAGGTATTTTTTTTTTAATTTAAATTTATTTTATTTTTTACCATCACACCTACCTCCACTCTTTTAGTCCACAGTGTCTATTGTTTCCATATTTATGTCCATGGGTGCTCAATATTTAGCTCTCTACCCCAGTAATTGAGAATATGTAGTATTTAATTTCCTGTACCTTCATTACTTTGCTTAGGATTACAGCCTCCAGCTCCATCCGTATTTCTGCAATGGCCATACTTTTATTATGTTTTTATGTCTGTGTAGTATTTCATGGTGTACGAATCACATTTTTTATCCAATCTACTCTTGGGCACCTGGGTTGATTCCATGTCTTTGCCATTATGAAGAGCACAACAATGAACATAGCTGTGCATGTGTCATTTTGGTAGAATAGTTTATTTTCTTTTGAGTATATACACAGTGATCAATCGCTTGGTCAAATGGTAGCTCTGTATTAAGTTCTTTGAGAAATCTCTGGACTGCTTTCCACAGTGACTGGACTAATTTACATTCCTTCCAACAGTGTATAGAGCATTCCCTTTTCTCCACAGCCTCACCAGCATCTGTTGTTTTTTGAATTTTTAATAATAGCCATCTGACTGGTGTGAGATGGTGTCTCATTGTGGCTTTGATTTGTGTTTCTTTGATGATCAGTGATACTGAGCATTTTTTCATGTTTGTTGGCCACTTGTATATCTTTTTTTGAAAAGTTTCTGTTTATGTTCTTTGCTAACATTTAGGATGTTGTTTTTTCCTTGTTGATTTGTCTAATGTCTCTATAGGTTCTGGATATTAGGCCTTTGTCAGATACATAGTTTGTGAATATCTTCTCTCATTCTCTGGGTTGTCAGTTTGCTCTGTTGATAGTTTCTTTTGTTGTGTAGAAGTTCTTTAGTTTAATTAGCTCCCACTTGTCTATTTTTGTTATTGTTGCAACTGCTTTTGGGGACTTAACTAAAATTGTTTTTGCCAAGGCCAATGTCTGGAAAAGTATTTTCTAGATTGTATTATAGGATTTTTGTAGTTTGAGGTCTTATATTTAAATATTTAATCCATCTTGAGCTTATTTTTGAATATGGTGAAATGTAGGGGTCCAGCTTCAATCTTCTGCATATAACTAGCCAGCTGTCCTATCACCATTTATTGAATAGGAACTCCTTTTTCTGTTGCTTGTTTTTGTCAGCCTTGTTGAAGATCAGATGGCTGTAGGTATGCATCTTTATTTCTGAGATTTCAATTCCATTCCATTGGTCAATATGCGTGTGTTTCTAACAGTACCAAACTCTTTTGGTGACAGTGACTTGTATTATAGTTTGAAGTTGGGTGGTGTTTTTTTTTTTTTTTTTTTTTTTTGCTTAGGATTGCTTTGTTCATTTGGGCTCTTTTGTGGTTCCATATGAATTTTAGAATAGTTTTTACTTTCTCAAATTCTGTGAATAATGACATTGGTAGTTTAATAGAAAAGCACTGAATCTGTAAATGGCTTTGGGAATTATGGCCATTTATTTGATATTGATTCTTCTTCCAATCCATGAGCATGGAATGATTTTCCATTTATTTGTGTCAGCTATGATTGTCTTCAGTAGTGTTTTGCACTTCTCCTTGTATAGATAGTTCACCTTCCTGGTTACCTGTATTACCAGTTATTTCAGTTTCTTTGTGGCTGTTGGATCCCAGATATCTGTAGTGAGAGTGACCAGACCCCCGTCCATTCATGCACCCCTTCTGCAGGCACCATTCGAGGCAGGGAACAAGTTGTAGCATTTAGGCAACCCCATGCAGGGTTCCCACCTTCCTCCTCCTTTTACCTCAGTGACTACATCTTTTCTCTATCCATTCCAATCTTTTCTCTCAGAAAATCTGTTCAAATCATAATGTAGTCAAAATCGCAGTCCCTTTCTGTGGGAGTGGTACTTTCCAGCTGTATTTCGTGGCCATCTTGGAAAAAGTCCATATTGCCAGTATTTTTGAGGTCTTATTCATAAAATCTTTTCCCAGATCAGTGTCCTAAAGTATTTTCCTCATGTCTTATTCTAATAATTTTGTAGCTTCCATTCTTACATATAGGCCTTTGATCAATTTTGAGTTGATTTTTATGTACAGGAAAGATATGGGTTTAGTTTTACTCTTTTGCATGCTGATATCCACTTTTCTCGGCACCGTTTATTAAAGAGACTCTCTTTTCCCCAGTGAGTGTTCTTGGCACCTTTGTCAAAAATCAATGGGATATAGATGCATAGATTGATTTCTGGATCCTCTATTTTGTTGGTCTGTGTGTTTATTTTTATGTCAGTACTATGTCATTTGTATTACTGTAGTTCTGTAGTAAATTTTAAATAAAAATAAAAATTTTATTTTTATGTCAGTACTATGTCATTTGTATTACTGTAGTTCTGTAGTAAATTTTGAAGTCAGATGGTGTGATGCCTCCAGCTTTATTTTCCTCAGTATTGCTTTGGCTATTCAGGGTCTTTTGTGGTTTCATTAAAAATTTAAGTTTTCTCTCTATTACTATGAAGAATGTCATCGATATTTCAATATTGCACTTAATCTAAAGATTGCCTTGAATAGAATGATCATTTAACACTATTAATTATTCCAATCACTGAGCAAGGTCTTTCCCTTTTTTTGTGTGTCCTCTTCAATCTCATACCATGTTTTGTAGTTTTCTCTGTAGAGAACTTTCAACTCCTTGGTTAAACTAATTCCTAGGCATTTCATTTATTTTTTTGTAGCGGTTTTAAATGGGGTTGCCTTTTAAATTTCTTTTTCAGTTAGTCTATTGTTTGTGCACAGAAACACTCTTGATATTTGTCTTTCAATTTTTTTATTCTGCACCTTCCTAAATTTGTTTATCAGGTCTAAGAGTTTTTTGGTAGAGTCTTCAGATTTTTCTATATATATGATGATGTTGTCTGAAACAGGAGCAATGTAACTTACTATTTTCCAATGTAGATGCCTTTATTTATTTCTCTTGCCTAATTGCTCTGGCTAGGACTTCTAGTACTATGTTGAATAAGAGATGAAAGTGGACATCTTTGTCTTCTTTCAGTTCTTAGCATAAAATATTTCAGCTTTTGCCATTTAATATGATGTTAACTGTGGATTTGCCATATATGGTCTGTTTTACATTTTTTCTATACCTAATTTGTTGAGAGTCCTCATCATGAAGGTATATTTAATGTTATCAAATGATTTTTCTGCATTTCTTGAGATGATCACATGATTTTTGTTCTTCATTCTGTTGATAAAGCATATTACGTTTATTGATTTTGTATGTTGAACCATCCTTTCTTTCCTGAGATAAATCTATCTTAATCATGGTGTTTTATCTTTTTGATATATTGTTGGATTTAGTTTGCTAGTATTTTGTTGACAAATTTGTGTTTACATTCATCAGGAATATTGGCCTGTAGTTTTCATTTTTTGTTGTGTCATTGTCTGATTTTGATATCAGGGTTATGTTGGCCTTTTAGAATAATTTAGAAAGAGCTCCCTTCACTTCCATCTTTGGGAATAGTTTGTGAAGAATTATTATTAAGTGTTCTTTAAATTTGTGGTAGAGTTCAATGGTGAAGCCATCTGGTCCTGGACTTTTTTTAGGTTTTGTTTTGTTTCAGATTCAATATCCTTGTTATTGGTCTTTTCAGAAATGTGATTTCTTTGTAGAGCAATCTTGGTAGGTTGTATGTATCCAGGAATTTATTCATTTCCTCTAGTTTTTCAAATTTATTGGTATATAGTTTTTAATAATAATTTCTAATGATTCTTTGTATTTCTGTGGTATTTGTTATTTCAGTTTCTTTGGGTAGATATACCAAGGAGCATGATTACCTGATCATAGGGTAAGAGTATGCTTAGTTTTATAAGAAACTTTCAAACTTTTTTCCAATGTGACTGTACCATTTTGCAATTTCACCAGCAAACAATGAGAGGTTTTGTTGCTTTATATCTTTGCTAGAATTTGACATTATCAGTGTTTTGGATTCTTATCACCCTAGTAGGTGTGTAGTGGTATAGCTTTGTTTAATTTGCAATTCTCTAATAGCATATAACATCGAGCAGCATTTTATATGCATATTTATCATGAGTATATGTTCTTTGGTGAGATATTCATTTTTTATCCAATTTTTAATCAGATTGTTTATTTTCTTACTGTTGAATTTTAACAGTTCTTTATGCATTTTGAATAACAATCCTTAATCAGATACAAGTTCTGTAAAGATTTTCTTAGTGTCTGTGGCTTTTCTCCTCATTTCCTTTACAGTGTCTTTCACAGAGCAGAAGTTTTTCATTTTAATGAAGTCCATCTCATCAATTGTTTCATGGATCATGCCTTTGTTGTTGTAGCTAAAATTTATCACCAATCCCAAGGTCATTTATAATGTTTGCTATGTTTTCTTCTAGGAGTCTTGAATGTTTTTCACTTTACATTTAAGTGTATGGTTCATTTACAATTAATTTTTGTTGACATGTAAGGTCTCTGTTTAGATTCATTGTTTTGTATGTGGATGACTATTTGTTCCAATACCATTAGTTAAAATAAAAATCTTTACTCCATTGCATTGGCATTTGCTGTCTTGTCAAAAATAAGTTGACTGTATTTGTGTTGGTATATTTCTGGACTCTGGATCCTGTCTCATTGTGTATTTGTCTGTTCTTTGGCCCATACCACACTGTCTTGATTACTTTAGCTTTACAGAAACGCCTAAACATGTATAGTGTCAGTTTTCTGCCTTCATTTTCCTCATTCAATATTGTAAATTAGGATCCTGCCACTTATGTGAAGATTCCACCTCCTATCAGATCAGCAGTGGCATTAGATTCTCTTAGGAACATGAACCCTACTGTGAACTGTACATGCAAGGTATGTCGGTTGCATGGTCCTTAGGAGTATCGAATGTCTTATGATCTGAGGTAGAGCTGAGGTGATGATTCTAGCATTAGGGAGCAGCTGGAAGTACAGATTTACATTAGCAGAGAGGTTTTGATGGCACAGAGACCATAATAAATTAATTGCTTACAGACTAATATCAAAACCCTATCAGTGATTGGCAAGTGACAATTAAGCTGTATCTGGTGGCAGGCTTTA
This sequence comes from Piliocolobus tephrosceles, assembly GCF_002776525.5. Lineage (NCBI taxonomy): Eukaryota > Metazoa > Chordata > Mammalia > Primates > Cercopithecidae > Piliocolobus > Piliocolobus tephrosceles. The sequence continues at coordinate 78,778,044 of NC_045440.1, read as the reverse complement.
TAATACCGAGTGAGTTGATGTACTTCAATTGTACAGATGTATTGGTGGCAGGCTTTAAGTCAGAATTGGACACTTATTTTAGTCTGTACATGACCTGCCCATTCTTTAATTTACCACTTCCATCTGTGCCTCTTTATCACACTTTGCACTTGTCTCAGTCAATTTTGGTAAGCCCACAAGCTAACCCTAGCCAAAATGAGTAAAAAACAAATGTCACTGGAGAGTTCTTTGAAAAGGGAGACAGGCCCAATGATGAGGCAGCAGAATACTCGAAGACTGCAAACAAAAAGAAAGTTGCATTTAAAAGAAAATACCGAGAGTTCTACTTAAATTATGAGTTCATTGCAATAGGTTACTCACATTCTCCAAGCCCACTTTGTATAGTGATGACCAGCTATGCAATTAAGCCATGAAAACTTCCAAATTGTTTTGCCATGTGGAAACCAAGCACCCTGCATTAAAAGACAAGCCTTTGAGCAGGGCACGAGGGCTCACACCTGTAATCCCAGCATTTTCGGAATCCAAGGTGGGTGGATCACTTGAGGTCAGGAGTTCAAGACCAGCCTGGCCAAAATGGTGAAACTCCATCTCTACTAAAAATACAAAAAAAAAAAAAAAGTGTGTGTGTGTGTGTGTGTGTGTGTGTGTGTGTATGTATGGGTGTGGTGGTACATGCCTATAATCCCAGCTACTGGAAAGGCTGAAGCAGGAAAATAACTTGAACCTGGGAGGTGGAGGTTGCAGTGAGCCGAAATCACGCCATTGCACTCCAGCCTGGGTGACAGTGAGACTACATCTCAAAAAAAAAAAAAAAAAAAAAAAAAAAAAAAATCTGGAGTTTTTTGAAAGAAAAACATGAATGCAAAGAACAGAAGTAATTATTGAAGGTCATCATTTCATCAAATGTGTCTGCACTGACAGCATTATTTTTAGTGGCTAACCACATTGCTAAAGCTAAGAATCCCTTTACTATTGGTGAAGAGTTGATCTTGCCTGCTCCTGAGGACATTTGTCATAAACTTTTAGGAGAGGCTGCAGTTCAAAAGGTGGCACATGTTCCTCTTTTGTCTAGCAGCATGACTAGATGATTTGATGAAATAGCAGAGGATATTGAGACAAAATTGTTAGAAAGGATTAATGAGTCACCTTGGTGCACAATCCAGGCTGATGAGTCTACTGATGTTGGCAACAAAGCAACAATGCTTGTCTTTGTGTGATATGATGTTTTAGGAGGATAGGCATGAGAATATGTTATGTGCACTTTTGTTGCCAAATGACACCACAGCTGTAGAACTATTCAAGTCTTTGAATGAGTACATATCAGGAAAACTGATTTGGTCATTTTGTGTTGGTATATCATGAATGGAGTAGCTGCCATGACTGAATGGCATTTTGGTTTCAATACTTGGGTCAAAGAGGTCACTTCTGAATGTTAGTCTACTCACTGTGGCATCCATATGGAATACTGGCTACCTGAAAAATGCCACATGGACTTAATGCTGTTTTGCACGATGTGATTAAAATTACCAGCCACATTAAAGTACATGCCCTTAACTCACGTCTGTTCGTGCAGCTCTGTGAAGAAATGGACACAAAGCACACATATCCTCTTTATAGACAGAAATAAGGTGGCTTTTTAAAGGCAGATCACTGGCTAGAGCTTTTGAGTTACAAGAGCCATTTCAGAGATTTCTTTTAGAAAAACAGTTACCACTGGCAGCAAATTTCAGTGACACAGAATGGGTCACAAAACTGTTTACTTGTGTGACATATTTAACCTGCTCAACAAACTCAATCTGTCACTTCAGAGGAGAACAACTGTGTTCAAGTTGGCAGATAAAGTGGCTGCCTTCAATTCCAAACTGGAATTATGGGGGTGACAAGTGAACATTGGGATTTTTGTCATATTTCAAACATTAGGAGAAATTTTCAAAAAGACTGAGCCAGGGCTTTCTTTCTCCCAGCCGGTGCATGATCATCTATCTTAGCTTTCAAAAGAGTTTCAGCATTACTCCCCAACCACAAAAGACCCCAGAACCAAGAAGGAAGGGATCCATGCTCCATCTGTGAATAAGCCAGGTGAATCGACTTTATCTGTGCTGGAAAAGAATCAACTGTTTGAGATAGCACATGATAGTGGCCTTAAAAGTATGTTTGCGACAACTTCAAGTCTCCATAAGTTCTAAATTAAAATCAAGGCATAAAAGCACCAAAAAGTCTACTTCTACTTGCAACATCCTATCTTTCTGAAGCAGGGTTTCCTGCAGTGACCACAACCAAAATGAGATTACGGAGTACACTGGATGTAAGCAACACACTTCTGGTGTCACTGTCTCCCATCACCCCCATATGGGACTGTCTAGTTGCAGGAAAACAAGCTCAGGGCTCCCACTGGTTCTACATTATGGTGATTTGTATAATTATTTGACTATGTATTACAATGTAACAATAATAGACCTAAGGTGCACAAGAAATATAATTCTCTTGAATCATCCTGAAACCATCCCCCACCAACTCTGTTCTGTGGAAAAATTGTCTTCCACCAAGTGGGTACCTGCTATCAAAAAGGTCAGGGACCACGGTTCTATGCAGTCATTTATCTGCTTTTATACATCCGTACATAACTTCAAGCAAAATTTGCTATTTTTTTCCCCTGCAATTTTCAGAGTCACTTTCACTCTCAAATAGTGCACACCATTCAGAAATGGGGATTGAAGGTGCTTGAGCAACAGTGAAGCACTCATTCCTAGGGGGTACAGACACAGTAGAAACTTTCTCAGGTTACTTATGTTTAAAAAAAAGAAAAAGAAAAGAAAAAGGACTCGAACAACTACTGTATTTTATGACATATTTAAACTTAAGGTCTTTTTGCTGCATTTTACCACATGTGCTCAAGTCTTGGCTTAGGAGAAAATTACAAACATCTGGTTTCAGAGTAACAGGATTTGATAGTTGTTAAGGGTTGTTAGTAAAAAAGAGAAATTCTTCAGCTAGGCATCAATGTATTTTCAAAGACAGTATTGAATGTATTGTTGTAACTTGTCTTAAAAGCTTAACTAGAAAATTAAAAACATAATAGTTCTCTATTATGGATTGTGTAACTAATTATTTAATTAATTCTTTTAAGCAAATTTCAGAACAAAAGAATTTCCTAAAGGAATAGCAATAAAAGAGAAGATCAAGTGGACAATAGAGGAAGACAAGCAAGACATTGAGGGGTGGGACGAAACACTGGCGTCACAAGTAGACAGAAATAAATTGCAGATTCTCTACTCAATAAGCCTCTGGAGATGGCAATTTAATAATAACATGCATTTTTAAACATTTAACACATAAAAACAAACATCAAAAATATTTTTAATAACAAAAGTTAGTTTGTTTCAAGATCTATTATGGCTAATGTGTAATTCTCTTGCATAAATTCCTGGTCCTTATATTTTAATTAAGTTTCATTTCTATAATGATGATGACCTAGCAAAAACACAAATCAACAGTAAATCATGGTATGTAGTTCTTGCTTCTTTGGGTGGAGAATATGTATCTATTTTTTATATGGTATGTGTGTGTGAGAGAGTATGTGTGTGTTTACTGATAGAAATAGTTTATAAGATCACAAATATAAATTCTGAGCTTTATATAATACGAAATGGCATGCATTTCATCTTTTCAGCAGGTGTAAAATTTTAAAGAAAATGCATGTAAATATATTTTAAACTGTCTATTGATTTGAATTGTCTGGCCTGAGAGAAAGTTAGATAGATTCAGATTAAATCAAACCACACAAAGGATACTTTAAAGTAATTCTTTTCACTTTGATATTTCTAGCAACATAAAATGTGGGGAAGAAAATTAGAAACGTAAAGTAAAACCTCATTAAAAATTTCTAAGAATTGTCAACTTGCCAGCAAAATTGAAATTCATCTTGTGTATGAAAAACATGCCTTTAATATCAAGAAACTAAGATGTGCATTATGACAAAAAATTATATTCAGCAAGTATATTTATTTATAAAAAATACAAAATTACATTTAGTGGTATGTAAATTTCCTTGGAACCTATACCTATTGTCTCTAGTTGTATAATATACAGGGTGATACCAATCTACAGGGAAACAATATCAAACTAAGCCAAATAAAAAAGAAAAAACATGCACTACTGGTCGCTAAGTATTAAAGCTGATGAGATCACTTAGGAGCAGTGCACAACTCAGCTGTATCCTGACTTCCTCCTTAAGTCTCAATATCTTGATATAAAAAGTATGTTCAGGCAGAGGGATCAAAATGGCTGACTAGGTACAAGAAGTATGTGTCTGCTACCTGGAGAGAAATCAGAGTAAAAGTAGATACACTTTGAACAGATCATCTAAAAGAAAATGCAAGGATTCACCAGAGAAAAGACAGAAAGTACTAGAATCAAGTAAGGAGAGGGTTTGAGGCAGCTTGCCTGGCCAGAGACTGACTGAGAGTCAAGAGAGGCTGGATATGGGAAGCTGTAAGAGAGAAACTCCCAGGGCACCACATTGTGAAAATGGCTTTTACAATCTTGGCTATAGGAGAAGCCCTCCACCCACTAGGGTCTCAGGCCTTACAAATGGAGGTGCCTAAAGGTTGCACAGCGATGTTGCTCCAGAAAGGAACCCATACCAGATCCCGTAGGCATCTGACTCTGGATTAGCCTTAGCTGCTAGCCTTAACTATACATTTTCAGGCTGTACTTACCAGGGATCCATAGACACAACTACTGCCACTGCACTGCTCCAAAGAGGGAGAGGGTCCCTGAGAGGGTCCTTCCACCCTGCTGTTGAGAATGAAACCTGAGCATTTCCCACAGCTTCCTGCCCAGGTTGCTTTCCTGGGAGGGGTCTAATATGGTTTGGCTCTGAAGACCCACCCAAATCTCATCTTAAATTGTAATCCCCACATGTTGAGGGAGAGACCTGGTAGGAGGTGACTGGATCGTGGGAGCAATTTCCCCCATGCTGTTCTTGTGATAGTGACTGAGTTCTCACAAGATCTGGTTGTTTTTATAAGTGTGTGGCTCTTCCCCTTCACTGTCTATCTCTCTCCTACCACCTTGGGAAGAAGAAGCCTACTTCCCCGTCACCTTCCACCTTGATTTTAAGTTTCCTGACGCCTCCCCAGCCATACAGAAATGTGAGTCAATTACACTTCTGTTGTTCATAAATTACCCAGTCTCAGATACTCTTTATAGCAGTGTGAGAACAAATGAATACAAGATCCTGCCCTCTCTGGTCCCAGGCCCAAGGTGCCATTTTGAGAGTTTAACACTGGGCTGCACCTCACCTTTGGGCTGATCTTGGGCTGATGTAGTTGCAACCACTGCCTAGCCAATGAAGGGCAGATAGTTTTTCTTTACTTATTTTACTATATTTTATTTTAATTTATTATCATTTTTTCTATTCAGCTTTTATTTTAGATTTAGGGGTACATATGCAGGTTTGCTACATGTGTAAATTGTGTGTTGCAGCCATTTAGCGTAGAGATAATTTTGTCACCCAGGTGATGAGCATAGTATTTGATAGGTTTTCAAACTTCACCCTCCTGTCACCCTCCACCCTCAAGTAGGTCACAATGTCTATTGTTCCCTTCTTTTGTGCCATGTGAACTCCATGTGAAACAGACTTGAGAAAAAAATTTAAAAAAAAAAAAAGGTCGTTGTATAATGATAAAGGTATTAATTTAGAAAGAGGATATAACAAACCTAAGTAGATATGCAGCCAACATTGAAGAACCCAAATTCATAAAACAAAAGTTACTAGACCTAAAAAACAAAGAGACAAACAGAAACACAATAATAGTATAGGAGTTAAATACTCAGCACTAGGCAGATCATTGAGACAAAATTAAACAATAAATATTGGACTTAAAGTGGACTTAGACCAAATAGGCATAACCAACAATTACAGAACATTCTACCCAACAACTACAGAACATATATTGTTTCCATCAACACCTGGAACTTTGTCTGAAATAGGCTGAATGTTAGGCCACAAAGTAAATTTTAACAAGTTTTTAAAAATCAAAAAATTATATATCTTCTCAGATTATAAAAGTTAGAAATCAGTATAAGGAAAAGCTTTGGAGGCTATACAAGTACATGCAAATTAAAAAGCATGCTCCTGAATGATCACTGGTTTAAGAAAAAAATTCAGACAAAAACTATAAAACATTTTGAAATGAATGAAAATAAAAAATACAACATACCCAAATCTGTAGGATACAGCAAAAGAGGGAAGTTTATAGCATTAGATATCTCCACCAAAGAATCAAAATGTAACAAATTAATAATGTAACATTGTACCTCATGGAACTAGGACAACAAAATCAAACTGAACCCACAGTTAGCAGAAGAAAAAAATAACAGACATCAGAGCAGAACTAAATTATATAGAGACAAAAACAAAAATGCAAGAGATTAAGGACCCACAACTTGGTTCTTTCGAAGGATAAACAAAGTTGATAAACCACTAGTTAGACTAACTAACAAAAGAGAGAAGATTCAAATAAACACAATCAGAAATGAAAAAGGAGACATTTCAAATGATAACACACAAATACAAAAGATTATTAGAGACTATTATAAACAGCTTTACACTTATAAACTAGAAATTAAGGAAATCAGTTAAATTCCCAGAAATGTACAACATGCCAAGATTTCACCAAGAAGAAATAAAACTCCTGAGCATGCCATTAATGAGAAGTGGGAATTAATTCATAATAAAACTTCTCCTTCAGGACAAAATAGATTAACAGCCAAATCCTACTAAACATTCAAAGAAGAACTAATAACAATTATTCTAAAACTATTCTAAAAATTAAGATGGAAATAATTTTTTTCTAGCTAATTATATGAGGCCAGTATCATCTGATACCAAAACCAGACAAAAAAGGATATAACAACAAAACAAGACAACTACAGACCAACATCTTTTATGAACACAGATGCAAAGATCCTTAACAAAATACTAGCAGATGAAATACAGCAGTGTGTCAAAAAGATGAAATACCATGATTAGATGAGATGTAACCCAGGAATGCAAAGACAGTTTAACATGCACACTCGATACATCACAACAACAGACTTAAAAATATAAATAATATGATCCACCCAATAGATGCAGAAAAAACATTCAATGAAATTAAGGATTAAAAAAAAAGTATCCAAATTGGAAAAGAGGAAGTCAAATCATATTTGATCATGGATAATATGATCTTATATCTCAAAAACCCAAAAGACTCCACCAAAAATCTCTTAGATTTGATAAATGAATTAATGAAGTTTCAGGATACAAAATTAACTTACAGCAATTATTAATGTTTCTATACATTAATAACAATCTAGCCAAAGATCCAAACAAGAAAGCAACCTCATTTACAATAGCTACTTTAAAAAGTGCCTGGGAATATATTTAACAAAGGAGATGAAAGACCTTTATAAGAATAACTACAAAACACTAATGAAACAAATGGTATATGAAATACAAAAATAGAAAACCTCCCACACTCATGGGTTGGAAGAATTAATATTGTTAAAATGACTATACTGCCCAAAGCATCCTACACATTCAATGCAATCTCTATCAAAATACTAATGCCATTTTTTACATAATTGGAAAATAATCTTAACTTCATATTGAAACAGGAAAGATCCCAAATAGCCAAAGAAATCCTAAGCAAAAGTAATAAAACTGGGGTCATCACATTACTCGAGTTTAAATTATATTACAAGTAACTACAAGTAAATTACTACAAGTAATCAAAACAGTGTGGTACTAGTATAAAACTGGACACATAGATCAATGAAACAGAATAGAGAACCCACAAATAAAGCCACATATCTACAACCAACTGATCGTTGACAAAGTTGACCAAAAAATAGAATGGAAAAATGACACAATAATCAGTAAGTGGTACTGGAAAAATTGGATAGCTAAATGCAGAAGAGTGAAACTAGACCAATAACTTTCACTTAAGTCATATTAATGACTTAAATATAAGACATGAAACTATAAAAATCCTAAAAAGAAAACCAAGGAAAATGTCTTCTAGACATTACCCTAGACAAATAACTTATGACCAAGTCCTCAAAAGCACATGCAACAAAACCAAAAATAGACAAATGGACCTAAACTAAAAAGCTTCTGCACAGGAAAACAGACAATCAACAGAGTAGAGACAATCTACAGAATGGGAAAAATATTTGCAGGCTATGCATCTAGTATTTAGAATCTGCAAGGAACTCAAATAACTCAACAATAAAAGAAGCCCATTAAAAAGTGGGCAAATGCCGGGCGCGGTGGCTCAAGTCTGTAATCCCAGCACTTTGGGAGGCCGAGACGGGCGGATCACGAGGTCAGGAGATCCAGACCATCCTGGCTAACACGGTGAAACGCCGTCTCTACTAAAAAATACAAAAAAACTAGCCGGGCGAGGTGGCGGGCGTCTGTAGTCCTAGATACTCGGGAGGCTGAGGCAGGAGAATGGCCTGAACCCGCGAGGGGGAGCTCGCAGTGAGCTGAGATCCGGCCACTGCACTACAGCCTGCGCGACAGAGCGAGACTCCGTCTCAAAAAAAAAAAAAAAAAAAAGATAAAGTGGACAAAATACATGAACATTTTTTAAAAGAAGACATATAAGCAGTTAAGAAACTTGAAAACATGTTCAACATCACGTCATCAAAGTATGAATAAAACCATAATAAGACACCATCTTACACCAATCAGAATGGCTATCATTAAAGTGTTTAACCACAACAGATGTTGGCAAAGAGGTATAGAAAAGGGAATACTTATACACTGTTGGTAGGAATATAAATTAGTGCAACTTTTATGAAAAACAATAGGTAGAATTGTCAAAGAATTAAAAATCGGACTATTTTTTTTTTTTTTTTTCTTTTGATATGGAGTTTCGCTCTTTGTTGCCCAGGCTGGAGTGCAGTGGCATGATCTCGGCTCACTGCAACCTCTGTTTCCTGGGTTCAAGTGAGTCTCCTGTCTCAGCCTCCTGAGTAGCTGGGATTACAGGTGTGTGTCACCATTCCTGGCTAATTTATTTTTAGTAGAGACGTGGTTTCATCATGTTGGCCAGGCTGATCTCGAACTCACTGCCATTTTAACCAGCAATTCCGCTACTGGCTATTTACCTAAAGAAAAAGAAATCATTATGTCAAAAAGATACCTACACTTGCATGTGTACTGCAGCACTATTCACAGTAGTAAAGGTATGGAATCATGTTAAGTTTCCATCAATAGAGGACTAGTTGAAGAAAATGTATATATACACTATGAAATACTACTCAGCCATAACAAAAAATGAAATCATGTTTTGTTTTTGTTTTTGTTTTGCAGCAACATGGATAGAACTACAAACCATTATTCTAAGTGAAATAACTCAGAAATATAAAGTCAAATACCATATGTTCTCACTTATAAGTGGAAGTTAAATAATGAGTACACATGGACATACAGAGTAGAATAATAGACATTGGAGTATACAAAATGAGGAAGGTGGGAGGCAGGTGAGAGTTTAAACATTACCTATCGGGTACAAAGTTCACTCTTTAGGTCATGGGTGCTAAAAGCCCAGATTTCACCACTACCCCAATATATGCACATAAGAAATCTACACTTGTGCCCTCTACATATGTTAATATATTTTTTCTAAATAAAAAAATATGTTTACATATCCAAGCTTAAAGTTATAATCTTTACGTACACCTTAAAATTTTGCTCTTGATATGTAAAGATAAAAAATTTAAATTTTGGCCAGATGCGTTGGCTCACACTTGTAATGCTAGCACTTTGGAAGGCTGAGGTGGGCGGATCACTTGAGGTCAGGAGTTCGAGACCAGCCTGGCCAACATGGTGAAACGCCATCTCTACTAAAAACACAAAACATTAGCCAGGTGTAGTGCTGTATGCCTCCAATCCCAGCCAGCCACACGGGAGGCTGAGACAAGAGAATCACTTGAACTTGGGAGGTGGAGATTGCAGGGAGTGGAGATCACCCCACTGCACTCCAGTGTGGGTGACAGAGTGAGCCTCCATCTCAAAATAAATAAATAAATAAGTTGTGACAATTTAGATATTAGTCACATTTTGTACAATCTATTCATTTAAAAGATATAGTTCAATTTTTATTATATTCATAGAGTTGTGCTATTATAAAAGAAATGATTATTTCATGATGCTTGTTAAAACACTAAGGAAGACTGTATTAAGGAACATAACAATAGATATAAAGACCACTACAATGAATTTCTCACTGTGGGACAGAATGACAGAGCTCAACTGTGACTACAGTGTGGGTAAATGAGGATTTATATAGCCAAGGAGAAAGGTGGGGGATGGTGAATGGAAATTTGTAACAGGATATCTCAGGGGTCAGGGTGATTCTGGCTAAATTCACCTAAAAAGATTCTTGGTGAAGACAGGCCAAGGCAATCAGATATTCCCTGGGGGATGCTGGAGGATGAAGAGCCTGATCAAATATCTAGGATAATCAGATGTTGAGGATGAAGAGGTATTTGTTGAATTGACTTAGCTAAGTTATTTGCTAAAACTGAATTTTATAAGAAAGTAAATAAGTGGACCTAGGGGAAGTTTCAGGAGACTGACTAAGGTGTGCTCCAGCAGAGAATTTTTGTAACTACTATGATCCCAGTCATTTGAGAACATTTTCATTAATCTACAAAAAAAAAAAAAAAAAAAAAAAAAAAACTATATAAGAATCAGCAATCACTCCCCAGATCCCTAACTCACAAGCCCCTTAAGCTACCACTAGTCTACTTTCTGTCTCCATAGATTTGCCAATGCTGGAAATATCGTGCAAATTAAATTATGCAATCTGTGATGTTTTCTGACTGGTTTATTTTATGTAGCATCATGTTTTCAAGGCTCACCCATGTTGTAGCATGTATTCATAATCCATTTTTTATTTCAAAATAATATTCCAATGTATGAATATATCACATTTTATTTATTCATTCAGAGGTTGGTGAACATTTTGCTCACTTCCAATCTTTGGCTACTGTAAAAATGGCACCATAAACTATCATGTACAAATTTTTACATGGATATGTGTTTTTATCTATTGAGTATATACCTAGAAGTGAAATTTCTGGGTCACATGGTTGTCTCATGTTTAACATTTGATGAACTGCCAAACTGTTTTCTAAAGGAGCTGCACACCTTTATATCCCCACCAGCAATTTATAGGCTTCTATTTTCTCCACATCTCACCAATGCTGGTTATATCTTCCTTTTTCTGTACCCAATCAAATGAGGGGGAAGTACTATTTCATTGTGTTTTGCATCTTCCTAATTGCTAATGAAATTAAGTGTCATTTCATCTCTTATTGGCTAGAGATGGAGTGGGGACAGTTGCTAACTTTTCTTTGAGGGGTAATGTTGCTATATAAGTGAGTTACTAGTCAGGAAAGATGGCCTTAGGTCTTTTGAGTTTCCTTCTCCTTGTGGGAACTTCCACCTTATGAGTGAGCTGAGGTAAAAGGTAATGGGGCCTAGTATTCTCAGCAGAACTTCTGTCCTATGAGAGGAGGGTGAACTGAGGAAGGAAATCTAAGATTTTTCAGCCTTTCTTGCCTGGATAACATTCCTGCAAGATAGAGGTGGGGTCTTGATATATGGTGGCAGCTTGTCCCTTCTGGGGAAGATTTTGTAGCCCTCAACTAGGAATTGGTAGAGAGGAAAACTGTTTTCTTGGCTGAAGCACAGCACCCATATCACTGATTTGGGAAGAAGGGAAAAGAGTGAGGGGATAATAGCTCAAATGAAAGAAGTTACTGTTCCTATGAAGATTTGGTAGGTTTCTCTTGAATAATCATCTCCGTATTTGGGGTATGTTCTTAGGATCATTTCAATAAATGTCTGTTTGTTTTCAAAACTATTTTAAACAGTTACGGTTATTTTACTGAAAAGAAGGTCACAGATCTCTTCATACTTCAAGTTCTTCCAAACTTGTCTTTCTCAGAATATCTTGAATTTTGAAAGTCTTCTTCTGCTTTGAAAAACATGAGATTTCAAATGATTCTTTGAAAATAAATGTATAACTTGAGAAGCAATTGAGGGCAATAAATCCTACAATTTAGTGCAATAAGTCTTTCTCTCAACTGTATCCATATTCTTCTTGAATAAATGAGTTAAAAATTATATAGTGGTAGGGGAAGCCAAGGGTTGACTGGAAATAAGTGATTTTAGAAGTGAAAATATCCCCCAGCATTACCCTAGATACGTTTAACATTTGTGTCATAACTTTGATAAAGTTTTTTATTTTTCTCAGAATATATAATTGCTCTTGTAAATTTAATCTATTATGTGTGTTTATTTTACCCTGAAGTTTTCCCATTGTCCTCATTATACTATTTTATGTCATCTTTCTTTCCCAAATAATTCCCATTCTAGAGTCTTTCTTCCTCTTGTTTCAGTCTTGACTATTTGATCTCTAAACCTACAATATAGCTGTTAACCAGAAGGTTTTCAGCTTGGTTCCACCACTTCCTGGATCCAATGTTTCTTTCTTGATGAATGTCTTCTCTTAGCCAGAGGGCATCCTCAAAATACTTAAGAAAAAAATGGTATCTTTCTATATCCTTGTACCATTGAACATGTCTTAGTTTTACCCGTATTTTGATTAACACAATAATCAGATTGAAAGTAAATTCCTCAGTAGGCCGATAAGCATATTACCAGTCTAATTTGGGTATTTTGAACACGATACTTTTTTTTCCATGTCTAGAATATTTGGAGTTTAAAAAAATCCTTTTTGCAGGATTTGAATTCACTCCTTGCTATAGCACAAGTCTTAGCAGAAGGCCTTCACTGTTGAAGTCGTTTTCATCCTACCCATACTGTTTATAAATTCCTAATTACATAAAACGTACTTCTCTAAATTCCTTCCACCCTCTTCTTTAAGCTTATAATTTCACAATGGTCATGCATTTTCAATTAGTTATTTTATTTTCTGATATTATTTTTTAAACTTTTTGCTACTTATTGAGCACTGCTCTTGGAAGATTGTCCGATTTCATACAAACCTGCTGTTTCTGAAGTCTATCCCTATGCCTCCTTTACATTTTATCCTGACCGGTTTCTTGTGTTCAATGTGTGGTAGCTGCACAGGTCGACATTCAGACAATTCATGCATATTTAACTTGGCCTCAAATTCTGGGATCAATCACGATCCTCATACTTAACAGTCATTAACGGAACTCACATAAGTAGATTGGTGGCTTACAACCAGGTTGGTTTACTATGTGACCTCATTATGAGCTTGTAGCCAGATGTTAGTAAATAGAAACAGACTTTCATCTGTTATCAAGCTCTTGACTTTATATCTCAAGTATTCTAACTGCTATTTTCTCATCTTTAGCACCCTAATCAAAGATCTATTTTATCCTTATGCATTTAGAATTCTCCCATTGCCTAAATGACTACCCTGAAACACTTATCTGACAGAGTCTTTAATATTTATTTCCAGAACACTCAACAGTGTTTTTTTTTTTTTTTATTTCCAGAAATACAAATGGTCCCTGACAGAAAAACTTACATTTAAATTGGTAAGATGTATATAATTCACATGAGACAATTAAATAACAATTATCCTAAAGGATTATATTACCTTGTCTATCAGTTCAAAGAAGTTCATTAAAAAATAGAAGATTTGAACAGGGGCTGCCTCATTGTAGGATTTAGAATTTGAGTTGGATCTAAATATCTACCATTTATTAAAAAACTATGTGTCACTGTATTTAGCCATCTTATTTGTAATATTTGCAACTTTATTTCAATATATTAATTTTTGTTATTTTATAGAACAGACTATCAAGCTTTAGAAATAAGTTACCACTCAAATTCACTTGGCTATTATTCACATCATTTAATTTGGATGCAAATTCAGATCTGTCTTATTCTAAAGCCGATGACATCTTACTGGGTGAGTCTACCTTTAAGATAAAAAAATGGGGTCAGGAAGTCAAGACCAGCCTGGCCAATATGGTGGAACCCTATCTCTACTAAAAATTCAAAAGTTAGCCAGGTGTGATGTCACATGCCTGTAATCCCAGCCACTCAGGAGGCTGAGACAGGAGAATCGCTTGAACTCGGGAAGCGGAGGTTACAGTGAGCCAAGATCGCGCCACTGCACTCCATCGTGGGAGACAGAGCGAGACTCTGTCTCTGGAAAATAAAAAAAGAAGGAAAGAAAGAAAAAAGATAAAGAGTGGCTTTTAGACCATATGATAAAGCTTCAGTGGAAGAAACAATAAGAGCACAAAGTAAAGGAGCATACATTAAAATGTCACGCTGCAGGCAGGTTGTGCTAAGACTGGGCACATTTCAGGATTTGAGGTTAGAGTATTAAGGAGGTAGCAATACTAGGGAACATTAGAAGGAGCTTAGAAACTCATAGGGCATGGTCTTCTGGCAATGGAATGATAGTAACAGTGGCAGCAGTAGCAGCAGTAAAGTTTCAGTAATTTATGATTCTGCTGTGTCTACAAAGTATGCAACTGAGAAAGTACTATCCCTTCAGAGCTCACCTCACTTTTAAGTGCCCTAAAACTACTAAGGTAAATGTAATTTTGGGGTTTCTATAACATTGCAGAAGCATTGTGTCAATAAACTCTCTTCAATTTTATCACACATATTTTCCTGATGCATGCAATTCCTAAAGCAGAACACAAAGGCTTTTATTCTGTTATTTCAGACAAAAGTTTAAAATGCAAAAGCTAGTATGAGAGGTAATGATTGTGAAATCAATGACAGATGTCTTCTTGTTTTGAAAAATACATAAATAGGAACTTAAGTGAGGAGAAGAGGTCATTAGTAAGACGCTAGGGATGTGTACAAAAATGTCAGCCTTACCTTGCATTTGGCCTTATACCAAAGTCTCTTGATTTGTTCTGAGGTAACTTGTGAAATAACTACATACATTTGACCAGATAGCTGATGCAGGTACCGCTCTTTAAGGGTGAATGTTTTATCTTTTTTTGCCCTCACTACACAATTAAATTTTACCATTATAATTATCGATTTGGTCACTCTAAAGGAATTATGTTAACTGTGTATTTTAATGATGATAGCGAAAGACTCATTTGACAAATGTTAAGCATATATTAAAGAGCAAGGTATCATAATTACTAATATATCCTTATACTAAATATCTACAAAGAAACAAACATACTAAATTAGGCTGTTAATTTATAATTTTTTTTGAAGGGATTAGTGAAATACTGAACCAGGCACGGTTAAGGACAATATGAGTATTTTTTTGTCTCCTATTGTGTCATCCACTCTTCCATCTGGACACAAAGGTGAGGTGATGTTTCTGGGGAGCTATAATATCCCTTAATGCTCTGAGTATTTCTTTGCATTTAGTCTAGTGTACTGATTGCAGGGAATCCTCAGTCTCTGTGTGCATTCATTATACTTGTCCAGGAGCGATGGCTCACACCTGCAGGCTTTTGCAGGCTGAGGCAGGAGGATTGCTTGAGCCTGGGAGTTGGAGGCCTACCTGGGCACATAGTGAGACCTATGTCTCTGAAGAAACAAACAAACAAAAAAAAAGAAATAAAAGAGGGATGACCAAATTGGATGACTAGAAGCAGCTAGTGTACATGGCTTACGTGGAAAGGAATGAAAGAGGGGAATAAATACACCTTCAACTGAAACATACAGGTACTCACACTGGGACTAATCAAGAGAACAACTTGAAGAAAACCCAGACAGGATGAGGGTCTGCCCAGGAGCAACATAGAGCTAGGGGAACCTACCCGGCTCAGAAAAGTGGTGAGTGAATGTGTGACCCTGGGAAACCATGTTTCTCCCATGAATCTTTGCAACTCTTGGGTCAGGAGATCTTTTTGTGAACCCACTCCAACAGGGCTTTCAGTCTGACAGAGCTACATGGAGTTCCTGCAGAGCAGCCACTCAGGCACACACGGAAACCCTGGAGCCTTAGATACCGGGGCTATCTGGCAAAAGTAACTGTAGCTCCTGCAAAGTGGGAGGCTAGTTGCCTGCCTGTACATACCCCTAGGAAAGAGGCTGAATCCAGCGGGGCTGAGCAGAGACAACCTGCTGGCCTCACTTCCATGGCACCAGACAGGATAAGATCCATTGACTTGGAATTCCTGCCTGCCACCAATAGCAACATTGTACCTCCCTAAGAAGGTGCTCCTGGGGTGAGGGGCGGGCCACCATCATTGCTGCTCGGGCAACTTAGCTATTTCAGCCTTCAGGTTTTGGATTGTCTGAACCGACTAGTGATGAAAGGGATCCCCCAGCACACAGGTAGCTGCTCTATCAAAATGTGGCCAGATTGTTGCTTTAAGAGGGTGCTGGATCGCGTTCCTCCTCACTGGGCGGGACCTCCCAACTGGGGTCCGTAGCCACCCCTGCTGGTGTTCTCCAGCCAACAAACATTTGAATTCTCCATGGGATAGCACTCCCAGATGGAGGGGCAAGCCATCATCTTTGCTGTTTGGGCAGCGTAGCCATTGCAGCCTTCAGCCATTGGAGAGTCCAGGCCAACCAGGAGCAGATGGGATCCCTCAGCACAGCATGACAGCTCTACCAAAATATGGCCAGGCTGATTGTTTTTTGTTTTTGTTTTTTTTTTTTTTTCTTTTTTATTATACTTTAAGTTGTAGGGTACATGTGAACAACATGCAGGTTTGTTACATATGTACACTTGTGCCATGTTGGTGTGCTGAACCCATCAACTCGTCATTTACATCAGGTATAACTCCCAATGCAATCCCTCCCTCCTCCCCCCACCCCATCATAGGCCCCAGTGTGTGATGTTCCCCTTCCAGAGTCCAAGTGATCTCATTGTTCAGTTCCCACCTATGAGTGAGAACGTGCGGTGTTTGGTTTTCTATTCTTGTGATAGTTTGCTGAGAATGATGGTTTCCAGCTGCATCCATGTCCCTACAAAGGATGCAAACTCATCCTTTTTTATGGCTGCATAGTATTCCATGGTGTATATGTGTCACATTTTCTTAATCCAGTCTGTCACTGATGGGCATTTGGGTTGATTCCAAGTCTTTGCTATTGTGAATAGTGCTGCAATAAACATACGTGTGCACGTGTCTTTATAGCAGCATGCTTTATAATCCTTTGGGTATATACCGAGTAATGGGATGGCTGGGTCATATGGTACTTCTAGTTCTAGATCCTTGAGGAATCGCCATACTGCTTTCCATAATGATTGAACTAGTTTACAATCCCACCAACAGTGTAAAAGTGTTCCTATTTCTCCACATCCTCTCCAGCACCTGTTGTTTCCTGACTTTTTAATGATTGTCATTCTAACTGATGTGAGATGGTATCTCATTGTGGTTTTGATTTGCATTTCTCTGATGGCCACTGATGATGAGCATTTCTTCATGTGTCGGTTGGCTGTATGAATGTCTTCTTTTGAGAAATGTCTGTTCATATCCTTTGCCCACTTTTTGATGGGGTTGTTTGATTTTTTTCTTGTAAATTTGTTTGAGTTCTTTGTAGGTTCTGGATATTAGCCCTTTGTCTGATGAGTAGATTGCAAAACTTTTCTCCCATTCTGTGGGTTGCCTGTTCACTCTGATGGTAGTTTCTTTTGCTGTGCAGAAGCTCTTTAGTTTAATTAGATCTCATTTGTCAATTTTTACTTTTGTTGCTGTTGCTTTCGGTGTTTTAGACATGAAGTCCTTGCCCAAGCCTATGTCCTGAATGGTATTAGCTAGGTTTTCTTCTAGGGTTTTTATGGTTTTAGGTCTAACATTTAAGTCTCTAATCCATCTTGAATTAATCTTTGTATAAGGAGTAAGGAAAGGATCCAGTTTCAGCTTTCTACTTATGGCTAGCCAATTTTCCCAGCACCATTTATTAAATAGGGAATCTTTTCCCTATTTCTTGTTTTTCTCAGGGTTGTCAAAGATCAGATGGCTGTAGATGTGTGGTATTCTTTCTGAGGGCTCTGTTCTGTTCCATTGGCCTATATCTCTGTTTTGGGACCAGTACCATGCTGTTTTGGTTACTGTAGCCTTGTAGTGTAGTTTGAAGTCAGGTAGCATGATGCCTCCAGCTTTCTTCTTTTGACTTAGGATTGTCTTGGCAATGCGGGCTCTTTTTTGGTTCCATATGAACTTTAAAGCAGTTTTTTCTAATTCTGTGAAGAAACTCATTGGTAGCTTGATGGGAATGGCATTGAATCTATAAATTAGCTTGGGCAGTATGGCCATTTTCACGATACTGATTCTTCCTCTCCATGAGCATGGTATGTTCTTCCATTTGTTTGTGTCCTCTTTTATTTCACTGAGCAGTGGTTTGTAGTTCTCCTTGAAGAGGTCTTTCCATCCCTTGTAAGTTGGATTCCTAGGTATTTTATTCTCTTTGAAGCAATTGTGAATGGAAGTTCATTCCTGATTTGGCTCTCTGTTTGTCTATTACTGGTGTATAAGAATTCTTGTGATTTTTGCACATTAATTTTGTATCCTGAGACTTTGCTGAAGTTACTTATCAGCTTAAAGAGATTTTAGGCTGAGATGATGGGGTTTTCTCAATATACAATCATGTCATCTGCAAACAGGAACAGTTTGACTTCTTCTTTTTCTAACTGAATACCCTTTATTTCTTTCTCTTGCCTGATTGCCCTAGCCAGAACTTCCAACACTATGTTGAATAGGAGTGGTGAGAGAGGGCATCCCTGTCTTGTGCTAGTTTTCAGAAGGAATGCTTCCAGTTTTTGCTCATTCAGTATGATATTGGCTGTGGGTTGGTTGTAAATAGCTCTTATTATTTTGAGATAAGTTCCATCAATACTGAATTTATGTAGAGTTTTTAGCATGAAGGGCTGTTGAGTTTTTTCAAAGGCCTTTTCTGTATCTATTGAGATAATCATGTGGTTTTTTTCTTTGGTTCTGTTTGTATGCTGGATTATGTTTATTGATTTGCATATGTTGAACCAGCCTTGCATCCCAGGGATGAAGCCCACTTGATCATGGTGAATAAGCTTTTTGATGTGCTGCTAGATTTGGTTTGCCAGTGTTTTCTTGAGGATTTTTGCATCGATGTTCAACAGGGATATTGGTCTAAATTTCTCTTTTTTTGTTGTGTCTCTGCCAGGCTTTGGTATCAGGATGATGCTGGCCTAATAAAATGAGTTAGGGAGGATTCCCTCTTTTTCTATTGATTGGAATATTTTCAGAAGGAATGCTACCAGTGCCTCCTTGTATCTCCAGTAGTATTCGGCTGTGAATCCGTCTGGTCCTGGACTTTTTTTGGTTCATAGGCTATTAATCATTGCCTCAATTTCAGAGCCTGCTATTGGTCTATTCAGGGATTCAACTTCTCCTGGTTTAGTCTTGGAAGAGTGTAAGTGTCCAGGAAATTATCCATTTCTTCTAGGTTTTCTAGTTTTTTTGTGTAGAGGTGTTTATAGTATTCTCTGATGGTAGTTTGTATTTCTGTGGAGTCAGTGGTGGTATCCTCTTTATCATTTTTTATTTCATCTATTTGATTCTTCTCTCTTTTCTTCTTTATTAATCTTGCTAGCAGTCTATCAATTTTGTTGATCTTTTCAAAAAAACAGCTCCTGAATTCATTGATTTTTTGGAGGGTTTTTGTATCTCTCTCTCCTTCAGTTCTGCTCTGATCTTAGTTATTTCTTGCCTTCTGCTAGCTTTTGAATGTGTTTGCTCTTGCTTCTCTAGTTCTTTCAATTGTGATGTTAGAGTGTCAATTTTAGATCTTTCCAGCTTTCTCTTGTGGGCATTTAGTGCTATAAATTTCCCTCTACACACTGCTTTAAATGTGTCCCAGAGATTCTAGTATGTTGTATCTTTGTTATCATTGGTTTCAAAGAACATCTTTATTTCTGCCTTCATTTCGTTATGTACCCAGTAGTCATTCAGGAGCAGGTTGTTCAGTTTCCATGTAATTGAGTGATTTTGATTGAGTTTCTTAGTCCTGAGTTCTAGTTTGATTACACTGTGGTCTGAGAGACAGTTTGTTATAATTTCTGTTCTTTTACATTTGCTGAGGAGTGCTTTACTTCCAATTATGTGGTCAATTTTGGAATAAGTGCAATGTGGTACTAAGAAGAATGTATATTCTGTTTATTTGGGGTGGAGAGTTCTGCAGATGTCTATTAGGTCCACTTGGTGCAGAGTTGAGTTCAATTCCTCGATATCCTTGTAAACTTTCTGTCTCGTTGATCTGTCTAATGTTGACAGTGGGGTGTTGAAGTCTCCAATCATTATTGTGTGGGAGTGTAAGTCTCCTTGTAAGTCTCTAAGAACTTGCTTTATGAATCTGGGTGTTCCTGTATTGGGTGCATATATATTTAGGATAGTTAGCTCTTCCTATCGAATTGATTCTTTACCATTATGTAATGGCCTTCTTTGTCTCTTTTGATCTTTGATGGTTTAAAGTCTGTTTTATCAGAGACTAGGATTGCAACCCCTGCTTTTTTTTTGTTCTCCATTTGCTTGGTACATCTTCCTCCATCCCTTTATTTTGAGCCTATGTGTGTCTCTGCATGTGAGATGGGTCTCCTGAATACAGCAAACTGATGGGTCTTGACTCTTTATCCAGTTTGCCAGTCTGTGTCTTTTAATGGGACCATTTAGTCCATTTACATTTAAGGTTAATATTGTTATGTGTGAACTTGATCCTGCCATTGTGATATTAACTGGTTATTTTGCTCGTTAGATGATGCAGTTTCTTCCTAGCCTCGATAGTCTTTACATTTTGGCATGTTTTTGCAATGGCTGGTACTGGTTGTTCCTTTCCATGTTTAGTGCTCCCTTCAGGATCTCTTGTAGGACAGACCTGGTGGTGACAAAATCTCTAAGCATTTGCTTATCTGTAAAGGATTTTATTTCTCCTTCACTGATGAATCTTAATTTGGGTGGATATGAAATTCTGGGTTTAAAATTCTTTTCTTTAAGAATGTTGAATAGTGGCCCTCACTCTCTTCTGGCTTGGAGAGTTTCTGCCGGGAGATCTGCTGTTAGTCTGATGGGCTTCCCTTTGTGGGTAACCCAACCTTTCTCTCTGGCTGCCCTTAAGATTTTTTCCTTCATTTCAACTTTGGTGAATCTGGCAATTATGTGTCTTGTAGTTGCTCTTCTTGAGGAGTATCTTTGTGGAATTCTTTGTATTTCCTGAATTTGAATGTTGGCCTGCCTTACTAGGTTGGGGAATTTCTCCGGGATGATATCCTGCAGAGTGTTTTCCAACTTGGTTCCATCTTCCCCCCACTTTCAGGCACACCAATGAGATGTAGATTTCGTCTTTTCACATAATCCCATATTTCTTGGAGTCCTTGCTCAATTCTTTTTTTTTTTTTTCTGTAGACTTCTCACTTCATTTCATTCATTTGATCTTCAATCATTGATACTCTTTCTTCCAGTTGATCGAGTTGGTTACTGAAGCTTGTGCGTATGTCACGTATTTCTTGTGTCATGGTTTTTATCTCTGTCAGTTCATTTATGGCCTTCTCTGCATTGATTATTCTAGTTATGCATTCTTCCACTCTTTTCAAGATTTTTAGTTTCTTTGCACTGGGTACGTAGTTCCTCCTTTAGCTCTGAGAAGTTTGATCGACTGAAGCCTTCTCCTCTCAATTCATCAAAGTCATTCTCCATCCAGCTTTGATCCATTGCTGGTGATGAGCTGTGTTTCTTTGGAGGGGGAGATGCACTCTGATTTTTTGAATTTCCAGCTTTTCTGCACTGCTTTTTCCCCATCTTTGTGGTTTTGTCTGCCTTTGGTCTTTGATACTGGTGACATACTGATGGGGTTTTGGTGTGGGTGTCCTTTCTGTTTGTTTTCCTTCTAACAGTCAGGACCCTCAGTTGTAGGTCTGTTGGAGATTGCCTGAGGTCCACTCCAGACCCTGTTTGCCTGGGTATCAGCAGCAGAAGCTGCAGAAGATAGAATAATGCTGAACAGCAAGTGCTGCTGTCTGATTCTTGCTCTGGAAGCTTTGTCTCAGGTGTACCCCACCGTGTAAGGTGTGAGGTGTCAGTCTGCACCTAGCTGCTGTCTGATTCTTGCTCTGGAAGCTTCGTCTCAGGGGTGTACCCCACTGTGTGAGGTGTGAGATGCCGGTCTACACCTCGTGGGGGATGTCTCCCAGTTAGGCTACTCAGGAGTCAGGGACCCACTTGAGCAGGCAGTCTGTCTGTTCTCAGATCTCAACCTCCATGCTGGGCAATCCACTGCTCTCTTCAAAGCAGTCAGACAGCTATCAGACTCCATCCAGAGGTGGAGTCTACACAGACAGGCAGGCCTCCTTGAGCTGTGGTGGGCTCCACCCAGTTCCCAGTTTGAGCTTCCCAGAGGCTTTGTTTACCTACTTAAGCCTCAGCAATGGCAGGCGTCGCCCCCCCCCCCCCCAGCCTCACTGCTGCCTTGCAGTTAGATCTCAGAGTGCTGTGCTAGCAATGAGGGAGGCTCCCTGGGCGTGCAATCCTCTGGGCTAGGTGTGAAATATAATCTCCTGGTGTGCCCTTTGTGAAGACCCTTGGTAAAGCACAGTAGTAAGGTGAGAGTTACCCGATTTTCCAGGTGTTGTGTGTCTCAGTTTCCCTTGGCTAGGAAAAGGGATTCCCTTCCCCCTTGTGCTTCCCAGGTGAGGCAATGCCTTGCCCTGCTTCAGCTCTAGCTGGTCGGGCTGCACCAGCTGACCAGCACCGACTGTCCGGCACTCCCCAGTGAGATGAAGCCAGTACCTCAGTTGAAAATGCAGAAATCACCCGTCTTTGGTGTCACTCGCGCTGGGAGCTGGAGGCTGGAGCTGTTTCCATTCGGCCATCTTGCTCACACCCCCAGCCAGGCTGATTCTTAAAGCAGGTTCCCAATCTCATTTCTCTTCCCTGGGTAGGGCCTCCAGCCACCTCTGTACCAGTTGACAGAGAGTTGAATTATTTCAGTGATGGAGTTCCCAGAGGGAGGGGTGGGCACTATCTTTGCTGTTTGGGCAATTTGGCCAATCCAGCTTTTGGGATTCAGAGTATCTGAGGTAGCCAGGGTCTGAAGTGAACCCCCAGTACAGCACAGCTGCTTTACCAAAATATGTCCCGATAGCTTTTTAAAGTAGGCTCCAATCCTGTTTCTCTTCACTGGGTGAGATCTCCCAACCAGAGTCTCCAGACATGGCCTATAAGTAAGTGCCTTTGGCCTGAACAGGCCCATATCTCCCTGGGACAAAGCTCCCAGAGGGAGGGTAAGGTCACCACTTTTGCTGTTTCTCAGGCTTCACTGGAGATACCTCCTGATACTAGAAAATGTGAGATGACTAGTGACTGCAGCAGGTCCCAGCATAATGTAGTCACCCTACAGAAAAGGGGACAGAACTGTTATGTGGGTGCCCATTCCCATTCTCCTCACCATGCAGGTCCCACATGTCTGAGTCTTGAGCCATCCCCCACTGTCAGAGATACCAAGCCAGAAGCAAGTTGGCAAGGCCCTGTTTAAAGCCTCCAAGGACAACTAAAAGCCTCTCTGCTATGGCCTCCGTGACAGAACTACTCTTCCCACCCTCAGGCTAATGAAGGTGTTTTATCTGAAAAGAATCTTATTTCTGATTTACTTAGGAAGTTTAATTTGACTGCACATGAAGTTCTTGGTTGAAATTTTTTTCTTTAAGATACTATCCCTATCCACACCTCCAACAAGTTGTGCATGACCCGAGGAAAGGAGGCCAGTCTACCTTCCATGAGTCCCACCCAATCTTCCCTGCAATACCGCACTACTCATCACCAAACAGGGAACCCCTGGCTTGGGCACACAGCATAGACCCTCCATCCTGGGCTGATTGCACTTAGTTATTACTGTCCTGTACCTCTCGGGGTTG
Organism: Piliocolobus tephrosceles; assembly: GCF_002776525.5. Taxonomy (NCBI): domain Eukaryota; kingdom Metazoa; phylum Chordata; class Mammalia; order Primates; family Cercopithecidae; genus Piliocolobus; species Piliocolobus tephrosceles. The sequence continues at coordinate 78,754,162 of NC_045440.1, read as the reverse complement.
GAGTCCCCAACACTTGACCACAATCACTACAAAAGTCTCTTCCTCTGCTGTCTCCAAGTTGGAGAAGGAACATAAACACTGAGATTTCCCCAGAGCTTCAGTGGACAGCCCAGGAGTACCAGGTTATGATCTATAGCCAGCACTCAAGGGGAGAAAAAAACTACACTTTCAAAGCATTATGAGGGGAAATGGCTGCAACTGTGAGGAAACATAAAGGAGCCACACAACTGAGCAAGAGTCAAACAACTGACCAATAACTCTAAGTGCCACCTACTGGATCACACACCAAAGCTTCAACACCAAAAAATATCTCACTAACATAACCCCTGCTGAAACCAGACACAAGACATTAGCTTCAAATAAAGACCTCGCACAAAGCCTTGAATTGGTAAAGACATCCAGAAAAGAAGTCTGTCAGCTGTACTCAATCTACACCGCAGTTAAAGGAACGTGCTCACACAGAAATCAGAAAGAACCAATATAAGAACTCTAGTAACTCAAATGGCCAGTGTCACATGTCCCCCAAATAATGGCACCAGTTCTCCAACAAGAGTTCTTAACCAGGCTGAACTGGCTAGAATGACAGAAATAGAATTCAAAACATGAATAAGAGTGAAGATCATTGAGATTCAGGAGGATGGAAAAACACAATCCAAGCAAAATAAAAATCACAATATAGCAACATAGCAGCTAAGGATGAAATAGCCAGTGTAAAAAAGGGTCTGACAGAGCTGAAAAACACAATACAAGAATTTCACAATGCAATCACAAGTATTGGCAGCAAGGTAGACCATGCCACACATAGGAAAGAATCTCAGAAAGTGAAGACTGATATAAATGAAATAAAACAGTCAGACAAAAATAAAGAAAAAAAATAAAAAGGAATGAGCAAAACCTCCAAGAAGTATGTGGTTATATAAAAAGGCGATGTCTATGAATCTTTGGCATCCCTGAAAAGGAGGGGAAGAAAGCGAGCAACGTGGAAAACATATTTCAGGACACAATTCATAAAAATTTCCCCAACTTTGCTAGAGAGGCCACCATTGAAATTCAGGAAATACAGACAACTCTTACAAGATTCTACACAGGAAGATCATTTCCAAAACATGTAACCTTCAGATTTTCCAAGGTCAAAATGAAAGAAAGAATGCTAAAGCAGATAGAAAGGGCAAGTTAGCTACAAAGTTATCCCCATCAGACTAAGAGTGGACCTCTCAGCTGAAACCCTGCAAGCCAGAAGAGATTGGGGGCCTATATTCAACATTCTTAGAAGAAAATATTTTCAACCAAGAACTTCATGTGCAGCAAAACCAAGCTTCCTAAGTAAATCAGAAATAAGATTCTTTTCAGATAAAGCAAATATTGAGGAAATTCATTATCACCAGACCTGACTTACAAAAGATCCTGAAAGGAGCACTAAATATAGAAAGAAAAGGTAACACAAAATCACACTTAAACACACAAACCAGTGACACTATAAATACTGTTCTTGAATGTAAATAGACTAAATGCCCCAGTTAAAAGTCACAGAGTGGCAAACTCAATATTAACATTTAGCCCCAGTTAAAAGGCACAGAGTGGCAAGCTGTTTAAAAAACCTAGACCAAAGGAGTATGCTATCTTCAAAAGACCATTTCACATGTAATGACACTCATACACTGAAAATGAGGGGATGGAGGAAAATCTACCAAGCTAATGGAGAACAGAAAAAAACAGAGGTTGCAATCCTAATTTCAGGCAAAATAGACTTTAAGCCAACAAAGATAAAAAATGACAATAAGAACATTATATAGTGGTAAAGGGTTCAATTCAACAAGAAGACACAATTATCCTAAACATATATACACCCAACACTGGAGCACAGAGATTCATAAAGCAACTTCTTAGCGACCTACAATGAGATGTGAACTCCCACACAATAATAGTGGGAGACTTCAACACTCGACTGACAGTGTTTGACAGATCATCAAAGCAGAAAATTAACAGATACTCAAAACCTGAACTTAACATTGTATCAAATAGATCTGATAAGCCTCTGCAGAACTCCTACCCCAAAACAAAAGAATAAAAGTTTGTCTTATTGCCACGTGGCACATACCCTAAAATTAACCACATAATCAAACATAAAACAATCCTCAGACAATTAAAAAAACCGAAGTCATATGAAAAATACTACTGGGTAATAGAACAATAAAAATAGAACTCAAGACTAAGAAAATTTCTCAAAACCACGTAATTACATGGAAATTAAACAACATGCTCCTTAATGAGTTTTTGGTAAATAAGAACATTGAAGCAGAAATCCAGAAGTTCTTTAAAACTAATAAGAACAAAAATACAACATATTATAATCTCTTGCACACAGCTAAGCATGTTAAGATGGAAATTCATAGCGCTAAGGGCCCACATCAAAAAGTTATAATGATCTCAAATTAACAACCTAAGAAAGAATTAGAGAGTCAAGAACAAATCAACTCCAAAGCTAGCACAAGACAGGAAATAATCAAAATCAAAGCTGACCTGAAGGAAATTGAGACACAAAAATCCATTCAAAGCATTAACAAATTCAGGAACTTGATTTTTAGAAAAAATAATAAAATCAATAGGCCACTAGCTAGACAAATAAAGATGGAAGGAGAGAAGATACAAATGCACACAATTAGAAATGGTGAAAGGGATGTTACCATTGACTCCACAAAAATAAATATAACCATCAGAAACTACTATGAACACCTTTATGTACATAAACTAGAAAATGTACAAGAGGTAGATAAATTCCTAGACACATACATCCTCTAAAGACTGAGCCAGGAAGAAATTCATTTCCTGAACTGAACAAGATTGAGCTATAAAATTGAATCAATAATAAAGAGCCTACCAACCAAAAAGAAAAACTATCCTGGAACTAGATAGACTCATCACTGAATTCTACCATATGTACGAAAAAGAGCTGGTAACATTCCTACTGAAAATTTTCAAAAAAAGTGAGGAGGAAAACGTTTGCCTCAACTGATTCTATGAGACCACCCTCATAATGATCATCTGGAAGTAACTAATTTACCAAAACCTGGCATGCATACAACACAAAAAGAGAAAACCTCAGGCCTATATCCTTAACGAACATTGATGCAAAAATCCTCAACATAATACTTCCAAACTGAATTCAGCAGCACATACAGGCAGAGGTTGGAACAGTTTGGAGGGCTCAGAAGAAGACAGAAAGATTTGAGACACTTTGGAACTTCCTAGAGACTTGTTGAATGACCTTGACCAAAATACTGATAGTGATATGGACAATAAAGTCTAGGCTGAGGTGGTCTCAGATAGAGATGAAGAACTTCCTGTTCTTGGCAACAGGAGCAAAGATGACTCTTGTTATGCTTTAGAAAGAGATTGGTGGTATTTTGCCCCTGCCCTAGTGACCTGTGAAACTTTGAACTTGAGAGAAATGATTTAGGGTATCTGGTGGTAGAAATTTCTAAGTGACAAAGCATTCCACAATAAGCAGAGCATAAAAATTTGGAAAATTTGAAGCGTGATGATGCGATAGGAAAAAAAAAAAAAAAGAAAAAGAAAAATTCTGGAGAGAAATTCAAGCCTGCTGCAGAAATTTGCATAAGTAATGAGGAGCTAAATGTTAGTCACCAAGACAATGGGGAAAATGTCTCCAGGGTATGTCAGAGACTTTCAAGACAGCTCCTCCCACCACAGGCCCAGAGGCCTAGGAGGAAAAAAGGTTTTCATGGGCTGAGTCCAGGACCCTCCTGCTCTGTGCATCCTCTGGACAATGGTGCCCTGCATTCCAGTTGCTTCAGCTCCATCTGTGGCTAAAAGGGCCAAGTTACAGTTTAGGCCATTTCTTCAGAGGGTGCAAGCCCTAAGTCTTGGCAGCCACCATGTGGTGGTGAGCCTGTGGGTGCAAGTAAGTCAAGAATTGAGTTTTGGAAACCTCCACCAAGATTTCAGAAGATGTATGGTAATACCTGGATGTCCAGGCAGAAGTATGCTGAAGGGGAAGAGCTCTCATGCAGAACGTCTGCTAGGGCAGTGCATAAGGGAAACGTGGAGTTGGAGCCCCCACACAGAGTCCATACTGGGGAACTGCCTAGTGGAGCTGTGAGAACAGGGCCACTATCTTCCAGACCCCAGAATGGTAGATTCACCAACAGCTTGCACTATGTGCCTGGAAAAGGCACACACTCAATACCAGCTTGTGAAAGCGGCCAGGAGGAGAGCTATACCCCTTGCAAAGCCATAGGGGTGGAGCTGCCCAAGGCCTCTACCTCGTGTTGTATCAGCATGACCTGGATGTGAGACATGAAGTCAAAGGAGATCATTTTGGAACTTTAAGGTTTAATGACTGCCATATTGGATTTTGAACTTGCATGGGGCCTGTATCCCCTTTGTTTTGGCTAATTTCTCGCATTTGGAATGGGCATATTTACTCAATGCCTGTAGCCACAGTGTATCTAGGAAGTAACTAATTTGCTTTCAATTTTACAGTATCATAAGTGGAAGGGATTTGCCATGTCTCAGATGAGAGTTTGGACTTGATATTTTGGGTTAATGCTGGAATGAGCTAACACTTTGGGGGACTGTTGGAAAGGTATGATTGGTTTTGAAATATGAGGATGCGTGATTTGGGAGGGGCCAGGGTGGAATGGAATGGTATAGTTTGGCTGTGTTCTCACCCAAATCTCATCTTGAATTGTACATGGGAACCATGATCCCAATGTGTCATGGGAGGGACATGGTGGGAGGTAATTGAATTATGGAGGCAGTTACCCCTATGCTACTGTTCTTGTGATAGTGAGTGAGTTCTCACAAGATCTGATGGTTTTATAAGGGGCTTTTCTCTCTTTGCTTGTCATTTCTCTTTCCTGCTGTCATGTGAAAAAGGATGTGTGTGCTTCCTCTTCCACCAAGATTGTAAGTTTCCTGAGGCCTCTCCAGCCCTGAAGAACTGTATGCCAATTAAAACTCTATACTTAATAGATTACCCTATCTTGGGCAGTTCTTTATAGCAGCATGAGAACGAATTAATACAATGCAGAAAGGGCTTTCAGTAAAATTAAATATCCTTCATGTTAAGAAATCTCAATAAACTAGGTATTATAGGAACTTACCTCAAAATAATAGGAACCGTCTATGACAAATCCGCAGTCAACAACATACTAAATGAGCAAAACCTGGAAACATTCTCCTTGAAAACCAGCACAAGACAAAGATGCACTCTATCATCACTTTTATTCAATAAAGTATCAAAAGTCTTAGCTGGAGCAATCAGGCAAGTGAAAGACATAAGGGGAATCTAAATAGAAAGAGAAGAAGTCAAACTATCCCTGATTGCAGACATCATGATTCTATATTTAGAAAACCCAATAGTCGCAGCTCAAAAGCTCCTTCAATCAACAAGCAACTTCAGTTCAGTAAAGCTTCAGGATACAAAATCAATGTATCTTGAAAAATCACCAATGTATCCTGAAAAAATCACCAGCATTCCTATACACCAAAAACAGCCAAACTGTGAGCCACATCAGGAACACAATCCCATCACAATTGCCACAAAAAGAATAAAATACCTAGGAATACAGCTAACCAAGGCAGTGAAAAATTGCTACAAAGAGAATTACAAAACAGTCTACAAAAAAATCAGAAAAGACACACAAAAAGAAGAAAACGCCCCATGTTCATGGTTATGAAGAATTAGTATCATTAAAATACCCGTACTTCCAAAAGTACTTTATGGATTCAAAGCTATTCTTATGAAATTACCAATGACATTCTTCACAGAACTAGAAAAAATATTTTAAAATTCATATGGGACCAAAAAAGAGCCTGCATACACGAGACAATCCTAAGGAAAAAGAACAAAGCTGGATGCATCACATTAGCCCACTTCAAACTGTACTACAGGGCTACAGTATCCAAAACAGCATGGTACTTGTATAAAAACAGGCACATAAACCAATAAAACAGAATAGAGACCCCAGAAATAAGACTGCACATCTATGACCATCTGATCTTTGACAAAGCTGACAAAAACAAGCAATGGGAAAAAATCCTTAGTCAATAAATTCTGCTGTGATAACTGGCTAACCATATGCAGAAGATTAAACCTGGACCTTTTTCTTATACCATGTACAAAAATAAACTTGAGATGAATTACAGACTTAAACATAAAACTCAAAATTGTAAAAACCCTGGAAGACAATCTAGGCAACACCATCATGGACATAAGAATGGGTAATGATTTCATGACAAAGACAGGAAAAACAATCACAATAAAAGCAAAAACTGACAACTGAAATCTAATCTTAAGAGCTTCTGCATAGCAAAAGAAACTATCAACAGAGTAAACAGACAAACTACAGAATGGGAGAAAATATTTGCAAACTGTGCATCTGACAAATGTCCAATATATGACATCAACAAGGAACTGAATCAAATTTACAAGAGCAACACAAACAGTCCCATTAAAAAGTGAGGAAAGGACATGAGCAGACACTTCTCAAAAGAAGACATACATATGAAACATATGAAACGTATGAACAAGCATATGAAAGAAAGCTCAATATCACTGAACATTAGAAAAATGCAAATCAAAACCATAAAATATACCATCTCATACCTGTCAGAATGGCTATTGTTAAAAAGTAAAAAAATAACAGATGCTGGTGTGGTTGTGGAGAAAAGGGAACACTTATACACTGTTGGTGGGAGTGTAAGTTAGTTCAACAAGTATGGAAAGCCGTGTGGCAGTTTCTCAAAGAACTAAAAGCAGAACTATCATCTAATCTAGCAATCCCATTACTGGGTATATACCCAGGAAAATATAAATTATTCTACCATAAAGTCACACGCATGTGAATGTTCATTGCAGCACTATTCACAATAGCAAAGACATGGAGTTTACCTAAATGCCCATCAATGACAGATTAGATGAAGAAAATGTGATATATATATATACCATGGAATATTATGCAGCCATAAAAAAGAACTAGATTATGTATTTTGCAGGAACATAGATGGAGCTAGATGCTATTATCCTTAGCAAACTAATGCAGGAGGAGAAAACCAAATGCTACATGTTCTCACTTTTAAGTGGCAGCCAAATGATAAGAACTTATTAACACAGGGAAATAACAGACACTGGGGACTCCTTGAGGATGGAGGTTGGAAGGAGGGAGAGGAGCAGAAAGGATAACTATTGGGTACTGGGACTAATACCTGGGTGAAGAAATAATCTGTACAACAGACCCCCATGACACTTGTTTACCTATGTAACATACCTTCACATATACCCCCGAACCTAAAATAACAGTTTAAAATCATAGACTGTAAGTAGAGGTTTTATCAATTTTCCTGCTTAAATATCTGTGTTATAAGATGTATTATGTTGATTTCACTTGTTTGTTAATATATTTGTTTTCTTATTATATTATTGTTGGTCTACTTTCTTCTGTGAAACTCTTCATATCTCGCTGGGTATACCAAGCAATGCCGTGAATGGTGTTTACTCGACAATTTCTCAGATATGTGTTGCAGAGACAAAATCTGAAGGATGAGGTGACGTTTTGCTCTGAAACAATGGGCAAGTTTAAATATCCTCCCATAAAATAGTGATTACCTCAAGTTGTGCTCCTCTACTGTGATATAAACCCTCTGTGTGCATCTTCTCTATCTATCCACATCATCCTTGTGGATTTTCTGGGGCCGAACAGCTGACACAAACATGAGTCCCTGGTGCTTTCTGTGCTGTGAATAGTAAAGTCTCTTTGTCTCTCTCTTCTTATAAATTCCAAGAAAACAAAAATAAGTAACTTTTTACTTCTAAAATAGGGTAAAATAAAATTCTACACTCTTATACCTATCAGTCCCCTATGGATGTGGGGGATTCTTTTAAATTTATTTTTCTTTCTGCAGTTACTTAAAAATTATCTGGCATGTAAAGACGTTTCAATACTTTTTAAATGATGAATGAGTTTTGTTGTTGCAGCACTAATACACAAGTTCTCTAAATTGAAAAATTATTAATCCTTGCAAGTTGGAAACTTAAGGAAGTTCATTATCTTCCAATACCATGTTGATAAATTGATATACTGCTGCTCAGCATAATGGTTCTCTCAGTGTCAGTGCAATGATAAAGGAAATTGTAATGACTATTCCAGCCTTTAGTGGAAGAAAGATAACTTACCTGTTTACTAATACCTGGAAAATTGCTTTAAAAAAGCTCTCAAAATTTATTTCCTTGTTATTTCCTAAATCTCACTATCAATCACACCACCTCTACCATGATCTGTAGTGGAAGGGCAAGATATAATATAATTACTTCATTCTTATGTGTGGCTTAACAAAGACAGTTATCTAAAGGAATTTTGCTATTTTGTGTCTTTGCCCATATATACCATAATAGACATTGTACATTTAAGATGACTTGACTTTACTAATCATGTCCAGGTGATAGATATGCTCCATATCGATCCTTGATTCTCTAATGATAAGTTATCCAAAGCAGCTAGATCCCCTTCAAGACTGAGGAATTTCAGCTGCATAAAATGTTGACTGTTGAGAGCCAACAGCTGTTTTTCTCCAGAAATTCCACTGACCAAAAGGAACCACCTCAGCCAAAGTAGTGTCCCTTCCCTGGGACAGTAGACATCCAAAACCAGATTAATGCTGGAGTAAGCAATCTGGCCTTGTTGTCTCAACTCAGAACATTTTCAAAGGGCCATCCCAACATCAAAGCTCCACAGAGACTTGGCATTGCAGTTCACATTCTCACTTTGCCTAATCCTATTTGCCTCTTAACTGCAGGTCTCCCTCAGAATTTGTTTCCAGGAAAGCTAAATTATGACATTTGGTACCAGGACAGGTTGCAAGCAATAGGCACCTAAATAGATTTTTGAGGAAAAGATTGATAGCCCCTGACAAACTACAGCAATATTTTTATAAACATTTTCAGTACTTCAGTGGCAAACTGGATAGTATACCAGTGAAAAAGTATGCAATGAATGATTCAGTATTTATTTTTGGCATTTGAAAGTTTCATAAAATATAGACATTATAAGGACACTGGAATCAGATGTTATTGCTGGGTGTCTTCAAGGTACAAACAAAAGTCAGAGAAAGTCTGGTGGTGACTAATTCTATTTAAGGCAGGATGTAAAAGTCAGTGGCCCTCCTCTATAGCATATAAATAAATTTTCAACTCCTTTAAGCTGAGTGCAGAAAAAGCAAAGGAATAAGGGCAGACTTAGTTGGAAGAAATCAGAACTCTAGAAACTTTTGACTTCTTAACCCAGAAACTCTGCTTTAATAAGGTTGAGTATTTTATAACAAGGTCATGGTTGTAATTGGGAATGAGTGGAACTCTAGGATTGTGATGAAAACCTCTGTGATAATATGTTCAGAAATCCAAAACCCCCAATTCCGCTAAACTCTTTGGGACTGAAAAAGTACCCACAATTTTCTGTTAAAGTCTAGTGTCCCTTCCTTTCTCACAGGTAGTGCAAATACATCTGTCCCACAAGACAAAATGCATCCATTTCAGGACCTACAACCATTTCCCACAGTTGTGCAGATTAATAACTAAGGTAAATCACAGCATAAACTTTTTTGGGAAGTGTTGAGCCTGCTAAAAGAGGAAAAGGATTATATCCTGAAGAAGTGTCAGGACCTATTTTACATATCCCGGTAGGAGTCAGCAAAGTATATATGGTGTATGGGTATCAAATCCTGATGATGCCTAATTATGGGGATGGGATAGAGACACAAAGTTTAAAAGTTTGAATTTATCAATATGAAAACACTCTCACATGATCCAGGATTTAACATCTCTATGCAAGGTTATCAGGTGCCATTGCTTGTAGGATAGTCCCTGGAAGTTTGAAAACTAGTGGTTCAAACCAAATGAAGTAGATAAGCCAACATTGCCACAGCAGATGGTGGAAGAAGAGATCAAAAGGCATGGCCATGCTGTGGTATATAAACAATGCTAGACTGAGAAACATAACAGCAACTATAACCTATAGAGGGTCCTGGATGAACTTACATTCACCAGAGGAGTAATGCATGCTCTGTCACAGAGCTTCAAGCATCAATGTAAACCTCAGCAATGACTGTCTTTTTTTCAGGGCTAATAGTAAGGTCTAATAGCAAAGGCAGGGCTAATAGTAAGAGATATCACAGACCAGACTTCTTGAGAGCAATGGAGTTGACAAATTATGAACACAATTAATCAGTGCTTAATTGTCAAAAATAAGGTGGAAAAATTGTGATAAGCAACAAGGTTAGAGTGTCAGTTAAAAGATTTTGACTTTGATAGTGCTGTGAAGTGGTTATTAGGATATGGCATCCATAAGGGCAAAGTAGATAGGCAGTCATTGAGGGTATTGCTCAGTACATTCAATAAAATGAAAACAAGGATATAAAAGACTACAATAAAAGATCATAAACACTTGCCAAGTTTCAGAACCTGAGCCTCTTCCCAATTCAGAACCCATTCATTGAATGAGAAGCTAGATGAAAGACTGCCATTCTATAGCATGTGTATCCAATAATGATTTCCTCAAGCCTCCCTCAAAGATCATGTACTCAAGTAGCCGAATGCTTGGAGTTTAGGATAAGTCTCAGCAGGAAAATTACAGCATACACTATAGAACCCTTGAATTTTGGTACAAGGCCCCACCAGCTGCATCAGAAGACTTTATTTCATTTGAAAAATGATTTCTGAAGTGCTACTGGACCCTGGTAGGGATAGATTACCTGAGTGTAATCATGGGGCCAGAGCTGCCCATCATGAGCTGGTTTTTGTCACAGCCAGCAAATCACAAGATCACACAGGTCTAGCAATAATAAATTCATCATATGATGAAAGTGATGTCTCTGGAATCGGAGAAGAGCAGGGCAAAGGTGCATAATAGGCTGCATGAACAGGGAGCCTACACCTTCATGCGATTCACCATTATTATTACACTGGCACCTCTTCCTCAAATCACTCATGTTATCATGAGATGTTGTTGCTTACGATCAGATGACAGAAAAAGAAACACACCAGTCTTGCTGCCTGGTACATTGGCTTAGTTCTCAAGTTGAAGCTAAAAATAACTCCTGTTGAACTATGACTCAACTAAATGGTGTTTTAAAAGACAGTGGTGAAGAGATAGCCTTCTGATGCACAAATCACATTGCAGGGACCTAGTGTTCCACATTGCATGGAAAGAAACATGGCCAGAAGTAAGAATGTATAAAAATTAATGGGCAGAAATAAATATTTTGGATAGAACAAAGAAGTATATGTTTGATGCCCAGGTGATTCACTGGTTTATCACTTGGCATGCCCTTGCTCAATTAATGATAAATTAACAAGTGCAGCAGCTGTTTTCTGACAATGGTGTGATGATCGATGGCTTGTTTTTTCTACCAAATTTCTTATAATTTTCCCCCAAAGACTTACCACGGTGCTGGAAAGCTTTCCCAGATGGGTTAAATTTACACACAAAGCACATGGATCTAAGTGGTACGTGGGTCAGATGGCAGTGAGTGCTGTTATGCACCACTAAGAACCTTCTTCAGGGCCAAGGTACTCATTCTCCCAACCGCTGGGAGTGTTGATTGGTCAGAGCTCACAGCTGGGCTTCTCTCTGACTATCAGCCTCAGCTTAAGGAGCTACATCACCAAAGTCATTCATCTTCCTCAGGACCAGCTTGCATCAAATGATGTGGCAATGCTAGGTAAGACTCAAGACTTGGGTCTTAAGACTTTGAGATATCTTTAAAGGTTCATCCCAAACATCAGGGCATTTTGTGGCATTGCCTGAAATATCAGTTGCAACCGCAGCAGAGTACAATTTCTCCCTTTGACCAATCCTCATTTTCTCATTGCTTTAGTGGTATGGTTGCTAATGGTACTCATCTTAATAAATTTTGCATAAAAATCTCCATCTTGGAACCTATTTCTGGGAAACCAACTTCCTCCTGCTTTACTCGTATTTTACTTATCCCCAAAGCAAATTCCCCACTTGCCATGAAAAAGTCATGGGTAACCAACTGCATGACATCGCTCAGTACCACTCATAAATGTCTACTATTTGGATAGCTGTCCTCTCATCTATTTCTTGCCTGCACATAATTGTTTATAGCATTTCCTTTTCCTGTAGACTCTTCTTCTCTTTCCTGTCTCCTTATATATTAATTTGACTTTAAAGAATTATTTTAGTCTTAACTCATCGTATTGTCCAAGCAATGTATGCTCTCTATGTTCTTAAATATACTTGTACCATGAATACAACCATTAGCATATTCTATATTGAATTATTTTTGTTTTGTCTGCGTATTGAGCTATGGAAGAAGTGCTCTGTTGATAAAGAACTTGGGTAAATATTCCCAAATTACAATTTACTACATAAATTAATGCAACCCATGAACGTGTAAGTTAAAAATGGCTTTTGGAGTCAAAATATTTGGATTTCACATTGCAACTCTCTCATTGTAGTGAGCAACTTATTTAACCTCACCAAAACCCAATTTTCTCCCTCATCTGTAAACATAATATTTTTATTAATAAAAAATACATTTTTAAAAACCTTTGTATTCCTAAGCCTGATCTTTGAATAAGATAGGTATCATTGCATATTATTGACATAACTTAAATTAGATGAATAACTTAAATTAGATGAATATTCTCTAATTTTTTTGTTTGTTTGTTTGTTGCTCTGTCACCAGTCTGGAGTGCAGTGGTGTGATCTCGTCTCACTGCAACCACTGCCTCCCATGTTCAAGTGAGTCTCCTGCTTCATCCTCCCAAGTAGCTGGTCCTACAGATGTGCATTGCCACGCCCAGCTAATTTTTGTATTTTTAGTACGTGGTTTCACCATGTTGGCCAGGATGGTCTCAATCTCTTGACCTTGTGATCTGCCCGCCTCAGCCTCCCAAAGTGCTGGGATTACAAGAGTGAGCCACTGTGGCCGGACTAATATTTGTCTAGAAAGACAACGGTCAGAATAGTAACAGCAAATTTCTAAAATGGGTGTGCCCCTGGTGTTTTTTGATAGCAACTGCGTTAGAAATGTAGTCTGGAAATACAAGGTTCTCTATACTCTAATCATGGAATGATACTTTCATTATTCAAAACTTATCCTGCTTAATGTTAGCAGGAGATTTTTAAACACAGATACAACCAAATGAGTTCTCTGAAAAAACTATTTGCTCTACTGTATTCCTTCAAAGACCTGTCCCAAACATATATCCTTTTCCTTAAAACAATTAAAGTCCACATAGGAACACATCATCTTATTATTAATAATTAATATTAGTGTAGTGCTTACAAAAATCCATGTTTAGTTCTGGGCAATGTTAATAAAACACAACATAAATACCTTGGAAATATTTCAAAAAGGGCATACAAATGATTTAATTTAATTTATAGCAGAAATTTTATATCTTAGGAAATTTATAAATCTGTGCTAATTTAGATAAAAGGTATGCTAATAAGAACTTTTAGGCATATGAAATTTTGAAGAAAATCATGTATTGCTTTTTAAACTCCAAATTTAGTCATTATAAAATTGTTTAAAACTACAGAAATATTTATACTAAATAATGAAAGTCTCCTTTCATTGTTTTAGTCCTCTCTCCAGAGGTAACCACTATTTACAGTTTGTATATATATTTTATATCTTTATATCTGTGTTTTTCACATATCCATGTTAAAGATATATGATTCATATTTACATGATATGATAAGCATCTTTATTTCCACTGAGAAACTATTGAAGCAAACAAGTGAAAGCATGTGGAAAAAATGTTCTCTAATTAATGAATTATTTCCTAGAATCTCAAATGTGATTCAAATATGATTTCTAGGAACACTAAGAAGGAAGGCAGGAGTCTAGAAATGAGAACTGTCTTTTCACCTTGGTTTTCACATGCTATTATCATCACTACTCAAACCTGCCAGTTCCTTCTCTTCTTTAATCTTGCCAGTGTTTCATGGAGATAAAGTGTTAATACACATTTTTAAAAAGCTTGAAGATTTGTGTTTTTAAAAGAGTTATATGGTTGAAATTTGTATCATGGTTATGAAAGCACTCTTTACGAGGTCTCACGTTTAAAGTGTGGGTCTCTCAAAGTTCTTTGCATATTCAAATGTGGTATAATTCTGTAGTTCTTTAAAAATAAAAGAAAAAATAAGAAAACAACAAAAAACTGTTCTAGTTAGTCCCATTTCTTTTGTCATCCTATTTCTTTCTTGGCCATTGCTGTCAATCAAGTATAATTGTGAAATTGCCTAGTAGATGGATATAAATTGAGACTAGTTTGAAACTCATTTTCTCTTTTAGCCCAGTTGGACAATTTAGCTCCATGCCATTTTTTGGACATACAATGGATAACAACCCTTTATTTAAAGGACATCTGGTCATCAATATAATTTGATTCTCATCTACAGGAGGCTATGTGTGTGTGTCTATGTGTTCAGATTAATATTGAAGACCTAAAATATGAATGATCATCAGCAGGAAGAGTAAAAGAAGTTTAATGAGAAGATTATAATCAGAAAATGCAGTAATGGGAAACTTGCTTAATGAGGACATTGGTGCCAAACTACATTATTCATAGGGCATTCTGATTAGAGACAAATGCAAAATTCCTTAGTGGAAATCTTCATTTACATTTCAAATAAATACTATTACTCTAACCTTTGGGTAAGAAAATGAGCTTTCATTCTGAATAACTAAAGACTCCCCCAAAGATAATGGTGTACCAAATATATTGTTAAAGAATAAATTGAGTATTGAATTACATTTTCTTGATTTTAAGAGTCATGTTTCATTGTAGATCCAGTACAAGACACATTTTTTTATCCCAATAATACATCTACTGGATTCAGGATCTTTGTTCATAAAAAAATATACGGCTATAAATAGATTTACACATTTTTTCTCATTTCATTATATTCTTAAAGCTCCCGTTCTCTTTTTAGGAGCAAATCAGCTTAACTGATTGAAACAAAGTGATAATAAAATGTGGATTGTAAATTATTCCTTTCTAAGTGGATTTCTTGACATAAAATGGAGCATTATTCCTAATGAGTGTGTTTATATATCGATAAGTAAGTTTATCATGATCACCTGTAAAATTTTTTTTCCAGTATAGAGTCTTTTGGGAATGGGGAATATGAGTTAGGATCACTATTATAAATTGAGAGAGACTCTGAGCTGAGAATGACTGGTAGAGAAGAAAATGTCAAAGTAAAACTCCAAGCATCGATTATACTTGTATACAATTGTGTACTGAATAGAAACTGTAAACAAAGAACACATATTTTAAATGAAGCATAAATTGATGGGTCTACTCTGATTGGACATTGATTACCTTACTTTCTGTGAAGAAAAGCTAAGGCCAGGAACTCAATTTTTGGATAGAACACAGAGAAACTAATAGACAAAATACCCTTTAAACTTGAAGAACAACAAATAGACTTTGTTAGTTTAGATTTCTTGGTAATTTTTAGCTTGTCAGTAACTAGTGTAAAATTTTATCTAGAAAAAAAACCAAAAAGTCCCAGATACTCAGGAAGCTAAGGCAGTAGGACCGCTTGAGCCCAGGAGTTCCAGGCTGCAGTGGGCCATGATTATACCACTTCATTCCAGCCTGAGTGACAGAGCAAGACCCCGTTCCTTGAAAAAAAAAAAAATAGTAATAACAAAAAACAGTAAAGAATTTATAAATAACTACCAATTGTCAGTGATTGAGGGGAAAAAAAAAGAATATGGACTAATAATTTTGACCTAGGAGTCTAAGTGGTTATGAAAGACAGGCATCCCAGGGCAGTTTGAGAAGCATGTCAATGCCACCTTAACCCTTTCAATTTACCCGTAGAGAGAGAGGTTCCAATGCAGGTGAGGTGATACATAGATTAATATCCACACAAATGCTATATCTTATATAATATCACACTTCACTAAGGATGCACACAATCAAGAGGTACACATAGGCAGCAAGATGTTTGGACCACCCTATGTGACTCTGGATTTTTCTTTCCTGTAAGAGTCTTGTACTCTCTGACTGATTATACATTGTGTTGCTATGCAGGTTAGTTCATACCCCAGTTAGGATGAATTTAGGTTATGAAAATCCCTATTTCATACCTCAGAGCTTACACAACATTCTCTAGAGAACCATGCTTCATAAACCGATAGATCATGTATTTGTTTATTGTAAGCAATTCTCAACCAAGATCATCTTGCAAAAAGCATTCCATGTATTAGGACTCTCATAGCAAATATCATTAGTCTATATACCTGGAGGTCAGCTATCAGCATGGTTACAAGGATATTAGTCCTGTTATCTGCTTCTTGTCTTCCCACAGGAGAACCTCTTCAATAAAAAGAGGAATATTTCACAGGACAATTATTGTAATTCCTTGTGCTGTAGAATTCAAAGTTCTAGTGAATAAATTTTTCAGTTGAATCACGAAGGGAAGGATATATTAGCATTTCCACACTTACTGTGCCATTAAGCCTGTTTTACATTCTGTCATGTTACACTTTGTATTGTTACACTTTGAAGCTCAGAAGGACTGTAATATATGTAAGATATTGCCAAGCAGTTGAGATGTTCCCCAAATGGTAAGTACTTGGTGCTCTTCTGAGTTTGAAGAGGATAGAATAGTGCAAGTTATACAGTATTTTGATTTCTCATAGAAGCTATAGACAGCAGACTCATCTCTTCTGGTTACCTTTGAAGATTTTAATTCTGTGTCTTCTTTTTGGTTGTAAGACTAGAAAAATTAAATATACCTTTGGATTATTGGGTGAATGCCAAATACGTTTATTGCAATATACTGCTTCTTTCTGCCCCACACTCAAAATATGACTGTTTTGTGTCTCGTGTTCTTAAAGTCAGGCTCTCCTTTAACAGCATAATTTGGTTTATTAATATGTTAATGACTGAAGCCATTTAGTGTTTACATTTCTCAGATAACAATTTCCAGGACCATAGATAATACAGTAATTTAATAAGATTTTTGTTTCAGAGTGGATAGATCTATTTTATCTAATAGTCTATTTTTCTGTGAATTTTTTAACTACTGATTCTAAATGACTACAAATTACATTTATCTCTTAGTATACAAATAGTAAATTCTTCCTTGACAAAAAGAAGCTATTAAAATGTGACGTTTGTCTTTATCAATGCAAATGTGGTGTTTCTTTTCATAATTATTTATTTTCTCAATCATCCAGCAGATGAGAAAGCTGCTTTCTTGGATTGCAGCTATGTTGAAAATGATGCTTGTATTTCATGCAAATTATATTTTAATACTTCAGAGCAAGATATAAATGGAATTGAAATGAACATTTATTCTTCTAGTCATTTCCTAGAACACACAATACCCACAGCCATAACTTGATATGAATAATGGTGATATTAATTATCAGTGCTGTTGTTTTAATTGAATAGAGAGTATGATGGCATTTATTCAAATGTTCATCAACTGCACACAATAATTGTTTGGCAACATGATATAATAAGTGACAGAATTACTATTACTTACTTTGGTACTCATTTTTAGAATATGAATAATACTGAATTGTTTTGGTATTCATGTGGATGTAAAATATTACTCCACAGGAGTCCTATTGTAATTTGCCAGAGCACTAATTAACACTACTGCATTAATATGAACAGATAAGTTACATACAGAAATGAAACAAGGAAAGCCATAAATGGCTTTATACCATTTACCATATTGATGGGTATTTGTTTTCATATATGAGAAAATACCTGCCAAGTACAAGTGGTGGCCCAATAAATCAATCCATACCTGTGATACTCAATGAGTTATTGGAGAATCTTAAACCTAGTCACGCTAGAATTAATGATAATTTCAGGAAGTTTGTCTCATCAGAAGGTTCTTGCCTCATAAACATTTAGAGGTCTCTGTTTTATATACCTCAAGGAAATAGCTATCTTGCAACCTTCCATGTATAGGAAAGAGACATCCTCATGACATAAATCACTGTCCTCAAGTGACTACAATTAATTAGGTAAATATTGTCAAGTCACATAACTTATAATGAGATATGCAATTATAACCATATGAAGAAGACATTTTCTAGTTTAGGATATAGGCATTATTGAGCTCAGCATGGTGTTGCAGGGATGCAGAAGATGACTGTGCATTTGACTTCTCCATTTGCTGACTATATAAACTTTGGCAATTTGCTTAACCTCTATATTATCACGGATATACTCTGTAAAATACATACATATCACAGATACACACTACACAGAACACACATGGACACACAACATGACATGTCTCCCCACACACGCACTCTTCTTTTGCAGCTCTATTTTCTTGGCTTCTAACACCACCGTTTACTCTTACCTCTATTTTCTTCCTAAAGAGAATGTTTCCATTTTTGACCGTGCATAATTCTACACTGTATTTACTTATATAATGAATGATTTATTTATTTTTATTTCTTAATACAGGACAGATTGCCATAGGAGTGGAATCACTGGGGGAATGATATTTGTACATGTATTATTGTAATAGATGTACAATATGTAACAAACTATTTCTACCAGCAATGTGTGAGGATACTATTTTCTAAATTCCTGCTAACATAAGATATTATCACACTTTTCCTTTGCCTTCCTAATAGTTATAAAATAATATCTCCTTGTTATTTTAGTTTTTATGACCCTGTCTAACTAGTGAGTTTGAACAGCTCTTCATGTAGTTGTTAAATTTGGGGGTCATTAATTGCTTATTCCTATCTTTGGTATCTTTCCCTTGAGTTGTCTGGCTTTCTGTTACTATGCTTCTAGGTTCTTTCATACACTATAGAGAACTATACTGGTCTTTCAGTTAATTCTAAACCTATTAATTCATTAGATCCTACTCTGAATTATAATGCTTATAATCATGGAAAGCATTATTTGTAATTAATCATTATTATATTATTTTTATACTCTGTAATTTTGTATAAAATGGCAGCTGATGTTTCTTTTTTGACATTTAATGATTATTTTCTACTTTAGATTTTGGCATGGTGAATTATAATATTAGATGTTTTAATATTTAAACATCATGGTTCAACATTATTTAATAGTGAAATATTATTATATTATTTATTACTCTGTACACCAAATGGTCTTATATATCATTACTACTGATATAATATAGAATTATTGTTAATATATTCTATTAATACATATACAATTTGCATTTTGTAATATTCAAGAAAGAAGTTTAGTTTTAGCACCAGTAATCAAAATTAAGAGTGGTTTATTGTTTATTTTGGAGCTCTTTTTAGCTTGCATTAACTGAACTCTATACCCATCAAACAATGCTGACATTTCACTCCACTCAGCCTGTGACAACCATTTTGCTCTCTATCTCTATGAATTTCACTGTACTAGTTAACTCACATAAATGAAATTATATAGTATGTGTCTTTTTTAAAGTGTCTGTTTTATTTAGCATAATGTTCTCAAGGTTCATGTAACAGAATGTCATAGAATGTTCCTCTATATTAAGGATAAATAATGTCCCATTCTATGTTATACTCCATTTTGTTTATTCATTCACCTGTAGATAGACACTTGTGTTCTATCTTTTGGCTAATTTGAAAAATGCTGCTCTGAACATGAGTATGCAAATATCTCTTCAAGACCATACTTTCAGTTATTTTTTGCTACATATTCAGAAGTGGAATTGCTTGATATTATGATAAATCTTTTTACTATTTTGAGGAACCACTATAGTGTTTATCATAGCAGCTACATGATTTCACATTCCCACCTGTAGTGCACGATAGTTCCAGTTTCTCCACATCCTCACCAACACTTGTTATTTTCTGTTTGTTTGCTTTTGGTAAAAGTCATTCTAATGAGTGTGAATTTGTAGTATTTCATTGTGATTTTGATTTGCATAGCCCTAATGACTAGTGAGATTAAGCTTTCAGGTCATTTGAGCATTTGTTTTGGAGAAATGTCTATGCAAATTCTTTGCCCAGTTTTTAAATGGGTTGTTTGCTTTGTTGTTGTTGTTGGGTTGTAGAAGTTCTTTATTTATTCTGCATCTTAACCCCTTGTTAGATATATGATTTTCAGTTGTGTTTTCAGTTTTTGGTTGCTTTTTTACTCTGTTGATTTTGTCTTTTGATGCATAGAAGTATTTAATGTTGGTATAGCCTGATTTATCTATTTTATTTCTTTTGTTTCTTTTACTCTGGTGTAATATGCAAAAAATCACTGCCAAATCCAGTGTCATAAAGTATTTCCTCTGTGCTTATTCTAAGTGTTTTACAGATTTACCTCTTACTTTTAGGTCTTTGATCCATTTTGACTTAATTTTTGTAGATTATGTTAGGTAAGATTCCAACTTCATTCTTTTGCATGTGGATATCCTGTTTTCCCCCAAAAAATGTTCTTTCCTTGTGAACGATCTTGGGCACTCTTGTTGAAATTCATTTGACCACATATGTGAGAATGTATTTTTAGGCTGACTATTCTATTCCATTGGTATGTATATCTGTCTGTATGAAATTATCACACTTTTTATTACTGTAGCATTGTAATTATATTTGAAATCAGAAAGTGAGTACCCCAGCTCCTTTCTTTCTTTCTTTTTCCTTTTTAAGATTGTTTTGGTTCTTTAATATCCCTTTGGATTCCAAATTAATTTTAGTGTGAATTTTTCTATTTTGGAAACAAATAATGCCATTGAGATTTCAATAGAAATTGCATTGAATCTGTAGCATAGTTTGAATAGTATTGATATCTTAACAATATTAAGTTTTTTAATCCAGGTACATGAGATATCTTCTTTAATTTCTTTAGCAACGTTTTGTAGTTTTCATTGCATAAGTCTTTCACCTCTGTGGTTAATTTTATTCCTAGATATTTTATTATTTTTCATATAATTATAAATTGATATTCTTTTTGAATCTCTCATTGTTAATGTATAGAAACATAATAGAATTTTGTGTTGATTTTGTATCCTGTGACTTTGCCGAATTCATTTGTTTATTCTAATATTTTTTGTGTATTTGTGTGTGTGTGGGATCGTTAGGGTTTTCTACTTATAAGATCTGTCATCTGCAAACACAAATGATTTTATTTCTACCTTCCCAATTTAGATGCCTTTTATTTATTTTTCTTGTCTAATTGCTCTGATTAGGACTTCTAGTATCATGTTAAATAGAGGTAGAGAAAGTTAAATTCTTTGTCTTGTTCCTGATCTTAGAGGAAAATATTTTAATCTTTCAACATTGAATATAATGTTTGGAGTTGATTATAAAGTTATGTTGAATTAAGAAAAATTAGTTTAGAGCTCTCTATATTTCAACAACTTGGAATGGATTCTTTAGAAATGAGGCAGAATTCAACTGCAAAATTTTATAGTTCTGTTTACTTTTTCATTGGTAGGTACTTTATCATATTTTCTTTCTTATGGTAATTGGTTTTTTAACATTTTTTCACTTCATTTTGGATAAATTTTGGTATTTATATTGAAGAGGTACTTGGCTGTACCCTCTAGGATTGTAATTATTTTCTATAGAATTGCCTACATTTTCTTAAAAATATTTGATGTTTTATGTATTTTTCACCTAATTCTTATTATGAATTTTAATATGTTATTTTCCATTATGAGACTCATATTATGTTTATATGTCTAGATATTTTACAATATATTTTAAAAATTTATATATTAATTTCAGCTTAAAATTAATAAATTTCCACTTTTTATTTTTGGTTTAATATCTTAAGATAAGTTTAAAATTTTGTTCCCATTATTGTTCCTCTTCATAGTGATATATTTCATGGATACAAATCTCTACTGAAGATTGCTTACATAAGCTATATTGTCATATAGGTTTGCTTTAAAATGTTCTACTTTGCACTGTTTTTCATATAGTTGATAGTATCAGTATTGATTTCTAATATGGTCTAAGTTGTATGTAGAAGTGTTAATTTCTTGGCAGTTAAGGCTTGGTGGAGATAAATCACCTTGTTGTTACCAATATCTAAATATACTTGTTTAAGATTAAATATTGATTAAACCACAGATGTTGAATTTGTTGATGTTTTTCTTTGAGCCAATATATGATCAGTACATATATATTTTTAATGTTTGGGGCTTTAAAAAGGAATAGTGAAAAGAATTTTAGCCCCTGTATATCAATAAACTAAATTCGTTGATTGAATTAAATGCTCTATATTTTTATTTTTTATTCTATAGGAGCTGTTTTGAAAGAAACATATGAAAATATTTTATAATAAATCAATTTTCTTTACAATCCTAATAGTTTAGAGAGTACATATTTATCAGCAACTTAGGTGTTACATGTTAATGATTATAGTATTTTCTTTATGTGTTGGGCCTTTTATTTTTATTTAATATTTTCTTTTCTCATGTTAAATGCTTGTAATCTTATATTTCACTCATCTGATATTAAATGGGCCTCTACATTTTCTTTTTGGCTGCATTTGCTTCATTTTTTCCTGCCCAAGTCTTTATTTCTAATTTACTTTGTGTTATACATTTAGTATCTTTGTTATATGCATCTTTCTACTTTCTATTGTCACAATAATGTGCCACAAAGAACCACAAAACCCCAGTGTTTTGCAATAGTAATCATTTATTTATAGCAAACTAATTTTGTGGCAGAATTCAGCTGTACTGACCTATGGCTGGCTGATTTTTAGCTATATTTATTTATCTGTCTGCAGTGAACTGCATATGAATGGGAGTTCTTCAGATTTTCATCAGGTTTCTCTCATTTACCTGAAAGTTTGCTATCTGTTAGCTGATCTAGGATGGTCTCTACTGGGACAACTTGAGCAACTTAGTTTGCGTCATGTGTCTCATTCTGGAGCTGACTATCCCAAGCATGTTGCTTTAGCCAGGACAGTGGACCAATAGCAATGCAACATGCACCCCTTTCAAGACTTAACTTCTTTTTTTTTTTTTTTTTTTTGAGACGGAGTCTTGCTCTGTCACCCGGGCTAGAGTGCAGTGGCCGGATCTCAGCTCACTGCAAGTTCCGCCTCCCGGGTTTACGCCATTCTCCTGCCTCAGCCTCCGGAGTAGCTGGGACTACAGGCGCCCGCCACCTCGCCCGGCTAGTTTTTTGTATTTTTAGTAGAGACAGAGTTTCACCGTGTTAGCCAGGATGGTCTCGATCTCCTGACCTCGTGATCCGCCCGTCTCGGCCTCCCAAAGTGCTGGGATTACAGGCTTGAGCCACCGCGCCCGGCCTAAGACTTAACTTCTTACCTGGGTACACTGGTACTTCTAAATCAAATGACAGATCCAAGCAATGAAATGACTCTGCTTCCTTTGTAAAAAGGACTGTATTTATTTTAGAAAAGGTGTGGATTCAAGAAGTAACAAAGAACTTGAATCATTTCTCCAATCTAAAACAAACATAAAAGTTTACTTCTTCTTAACTCAATTTGACAAGCTGTTTCTTTTAATGGAAGAATTAAGCTCATTTTATTTCTTCCAGTTTTTTAGTTTGTAACATTTGTTTTTCTCTTTCATATTTTTATTATATTTTCTGATGTGAACACAGCAATATTTGTCATTTTTCTCTTTATAATTTATAAACTATGCTATATTTTACTATTGTTTTATTTTACTCTCCCTATAATGGTGTTCATAATCAAACATTTGTCTTCAGTTTTATGTGAAAATAAAATACTAATTTCCCCACCAAAACATTCTGATTTTCAAATCTTAGCCATCCTATCCCTCTATCTTTCTACCCAAATTTTTCTCCCTTTTTTATATTAATTAATTTGGTTTGACACTTTCACTTTTTTCTCAGTAATTTAAATATATTTTAAATTATTATGGATACATAATTAAATTACTATGAATACATACTAGATACATATTTATGGGGTACAAGTGATGTACATATTTTGAGGGTACATGTGATGTTTTCATATAGGCATATCATGTATAAGGATATCAAGGTAAATGAGGTATCCATCACCACTAGTATTTATCATTTCTTTGTGTGAGAAACATTCCAGTTTCATTTTAGTTATTTTAAAATATACAATAAATTATTGTTGCCTGTAGTCACCCTCTTGTACTGTCAATTAGTAAGATCAAACACTGGATCTTCTTCATTCTATTTCACTGTATTTTTGCACCCATTAACCACCCTCACTTCCCACACATATTATTACCCTTCCCAGCCTCTGGTAGCCATCATTCTGCTCTCTATCACCATGAGTTTAATTGTTTTAATTTTTAGTTCCCACATATGAGTGAGAATATGTGAAATTTGTCTTTCTGTTCCTGTCTTAATTCACTTAAAAAATCCTCCAGTTCCATGCATGTTTCTGGAAATGACAGAATTTAATTCTTTTTTGTGGTTGAATAATATTGCATTGTGTATATGTACCACATTTTCTTTATCCATTCACCCACTTAGATTGATTGCAGACTTTGACTATTGTTAATAATGCTTCAATAAACATGGGAGTGCAGATATCTTTACAATATACTAATTTCTTTTCTTGTGGGTATATATCTAGTAGTAGGATTGCTAGATTATATGGTAGTTCTATTTTTAGATTTTTGAGAACCGTACATACTATTCTTAACAGTGGCTATGCTAATTTATATTCCTACCAACAGTGTACAAGGGTTCTCTTTTCTCCACATGCTCACCAATATTTGCATAGCTTGTCTTTTGGATAAAAACCATTTTAATGTGGGTGAGATGATATCTAATTGTAGTTTTGATTTGCATTTCTCTAATGATTAATGATGTTGAGAATTTTTTATGCATCTGTTGGTCATTTATATCTGTTCCTTTGTGAATTGTCTACTCAAATCTTTTGCTCATTTTAAATCAGCTTATTGAATTTTTTCCTATGGAGTTGTTTGAGCATATAATATATTCCAATTGTCTAGTCTTAAATTTGTTTTCCTATCCTGTGTATGGTCTTTTCACTTTGTTGATTGTTTACTTTGCTGTGCAGAAGTGTTTTTTAAAAAATTTTATGTGATTTCATTTGTCCATTTTTTTCCTTTGGTTGCCTGTGATTTTGAGGTATTACTCAAGGAATCTTTACTGAGATCAATGTTCTGGAGAGTTATCCTAATATTTCCTTTAGTAGTGTGATAGTTTGAGGTCTTAGATATGTCTCTAATCCATTTTGATTTGATTTTTGTATACAGCGAGAGATAGGGGTCTAGTTTCATTTTTCTGCATATGGATATCCAGTATCTCCAGCATCATCTATTGAACAGACTGTTTTTTTCCTAATGTATGTTCTTGGCATTTTTGTGAAAAATTAGTTCACTTTACTTGTGTGGATCTTTTTTTCTGGTATCTCTATTCTGTTTCATTGGTCTGCGTGTTTGTTTTTATTCCAGTATCATGCTGTTTTGGTAACTATAGCTGAAGTCACATAATATGATTCCTCCAGTTTAGCTATTTTTGTTCAGGATGGCTTTGGCTACCTATCACAGGTACTTTTTGCTTCCAAATAAAATTCAGGATTTTTTTTTATTTCTGTAAAAATGTCATTGCTGTTTTAATAGGGATTGCATTAAATTTGTTGATTGTTTTGGGTAGTAGACTACAGAGTGACTGTATGCCAATAAATTGAAACTCTGTGATAAATGGATAAATTTCTACACAAGCACAACCTACCAAGATTGAACAACAAAGAAATTCTCAACCTGAATAAATCAATAACAAGTAGCCAGATCAATGCCATAATAAAATATCTCCTTTCCAAGAAAACCCCAGGACCTGTGGCTTCACTGCTAAATTTTGCCAAACATTTGAAGAAGAACTAATACTATTCATACTTAAACTATTCCAAAAGAATAGAGGAGGAAGAAAACTTCCAAATTCATTCTACAAAGTCAGTATTACCCTGGAACCAAGTCCAAAGACACAACAAAAAAGACAACTGAAGGCCCTCTGAACATTGATGCAAAAATCCTCAGCCAATACTAGCAAAACCAATTTAACAGCACATTAAAAAAATCATTTATCATGACCAAGTGGGATATATCTTAGGGATATAAAAAAGGTTTAACATACACAAATCAACCAATGCAATACCTCATACGACTATGGAAGGACAAAAACCATATGATCATTTCAATTGACGCTGGAACAGCATTCAGTAAAATTTAACATACCTTTATGATTAAAAACTCTTTTAAAAACCAGGTATGAAAGGAACATATCTCAATACAATAAAAGCCATATACAACAGATTCACAGCCAGTATCATAATAAATGAGAAAAAATTGCAAGTCTTTTGTCTAAGTCTGGAACACGAGGATGTTCACTTTGACTGCCTTTATTCCACACAGTACTCAGGGTGCTAGGTAGAGCAGAACAAGAGAAAGAAATAAAAGATACTCACATTGGAATGGAAACAGTAAAATTATCCTGGTTTGCAGATGATATTTGGAGGAACCTAAAAATTCCATCCAAAGCTATTAGAACTGATAAACAAATTATGTAAATTTTCAGTATACAAAATTAACCTTAAAACTTAATTTTTAACTGCTGGAAGTGTTAAACAAACACACACACACACACGCATTCCATATGTGTTCTTAATTTTTAACTGCTGGAAGTGTTAAACAAAATTAACATACAAAAATCAATAGCATTTCTATATGCCAATAGTGAACAATCTGAAAAGGAAATCAAGACAAGTAACCCCATTTACAATAGTTACAAATAAAATAAAGTTATTAATAACATACTTAACCAAGGAAGCAAAACACCTCTACAATAAAAACTATAAAACTTTGATGAAAGAAATTGAAGAGGTCATTAAAAAACGGAAAGAATTCCATGTTCATGGATTAGAAGAATCAACATTGTTAAAGTGTCCATACTTTCACTTCTGACCCTTAAATTTTTCTTTGCATCTGGCCTTGCAATTTCAAGAAGTGAATGTAATAACTATCATCTATCTTTTATATTCTATCTTGTTTATTATTATTTTTGGTAGAATATATAGTTAGTTTGAAAAGGTTAAAAGCAAAGAACAGGCAAACAGCAATGCAAGAACATATCAAAGTTTTTGTTGCATTCCTATTTTCCCTCCTTTTCTTATTTACCTTCTGATATGTTTTTATTTGCTGTCTGTATAGTCTACTTTAGGGATTATATTTTTCTTAATTTTCTTAATTTTCAATATATTCTCTTATTTAATGTATATCTCCTTATAGTTGAATGATATAATTTTTGACTCGGTGTCTTCTCTCCTAATAGCCTATAAATATTATTCCACCATCTTCAAGCCTAAAATGTTGCAGATGTAAGGCCAGGCGTGGTGACTCACACCTGTAATCCCAGCACTTTGGGAGGCTGAGGCAGGAGGATCACCTGAGGTCAGGAGTGCGAGATCAATCTGGCCAACATGGTGAAACCCCATCTCTACTAAAAATACAAAAATTAGCCAGACACAGTGGCTCATGCCTGTAATTCTAGCTACTCGGGAGGCTGAGGCAGAAGAATTGCTTGAACCCGGGAGGCTGAGGTTGTAGTGAGCTGAAATGGCACCACTACACTCCAGCCTGGGGGATAAGAGCAAGACTTTGTCTCAAAAAAAGAAAAAAAAAAAAGTTACAGATGTAACATCTACATAGATCTACTTCTTTTCCTTGAATAAGTCATTTTTTTTTTTTTTTTTTTTTTTTTTTTTTTTTTTGAGACAGAGTCTCGCTCTGTCGCCCAGGCTGGAGTGCAGTGGCCGGATCTCAGCTCACTGCAAACTCTGCCTCCCAGGTTTACACCATTCTCCTGCCTCAGCCTCCTGAGTAGCTGGGACTACAGGCGCCCGCCACCTCGCGCGGCTAGTTTTTTGTATTTTTTAGTAGAGACGGGGTTTCACCGTGTTAGCCAGGATGGTCTCGATCTCCTGACCTCGTGATCCGCCCGTCTCGGCCTCCCAAAGTGCTGGGATTACAGGCTTGAGCCACCGCGCCCGGCCGAATAAGTCATTTTTATTTTAATTTGAAAGCTTATGATATTTTATTTCCTTGATTTTGGAATTCAAGAATTTTAGCACTAAATGCCTGAGTGTGTGAAACTTGTGAAACTTGCTAAGAAAATTCAGTCTGAGATAAAATTTTTTCTTTAGTTTAGGATAATTTTTCATTCTTTGCCTCTTTAAACTGAAAAAGTCAGATCTCATTATCTTCTTTTCTTTCAATTTTCTACCAAAAATGTTTACTTGAAAATCCCTTTTTTCCAATCCACAGAGTTTTTCTTTCTTTCTTGTGTGTCCTCCACATGAATCTCCTTAAATACTAGAATCATCATTGTTATTTAAGTCTACAGTTGCTCCCTCTATCAGACCAGGCCTACTTTTTGAGAAACTGTCCGTGTGTGTGTGTGTGTGTTTATATATTTTGTTATTACTCTCTCTGTCTTCCGGACCCCATCCTTTGTTATTTCTTTCGATTAGTTCAGTGAGTCCAGATCAAGCTACTAGAGAACATTAAATAAAGTTTTTATCAAGAATGGGGGAGTCAGGCTGCTAGTATAACAGCAGATAGTCATTATTCCCCTATATGGATAGTAGAAAGAGGCTTCTGGGTTTCTCTCAGACTGAAGTATAGACAAGACTCAGATCATATATTCAGACCATCTTCAATTCTCTGAGAAGTAATAAGTAAAGGGAAGTCTTATTAAGATGATCTATATCAGCTTTTCCTTGGAGGATCCTATCCTGTCCATTGACCAAAGTCTAACCATAACTTACTCCAGATAGGTCTTTGTTTTAGTGTTCTCTTGCACTGGTGTCCAGAGACTCAGGTGTTTCAGAGTAGAGATACTGCAATAATTGTCTTGATTGTTCCCTTTATGTCCTAGCTATTTACCTGTCCCAGTGTCTGCTTGGCTTACAAGAGGAGACTTGCTTGTAGCTGAAATAGGGGAAGGAGAAGCAAGATACTTTTAGGTACCTCCTGGGAATCCCCTTAACTTAAGCTGATCTCCTGCCATAATAATTCCAAAATTTCATGTCCTACCATATAAATAGAACCTAATCGGTATGGCATTCAAATTCTTCCAATTTCTTATTTGCCCCTAACTTTTTTTGGATGTGTCTGTCCATTCTGTCTTCTCTGAGGTTCAATTTCTACTGGACAGAACTTTGCCTTATGTTACCATGGTACATTCAAGCTTAGTAAAGTATCTCTTTAACTCTTAAAATATTTAATATATAACATTGGAATGAACAGATGAATGAGGTAATACATAAATACTTAACTCTGTGCTCTTCCTTGCCTGTTTGCGACAGCAAATAATAATTTATTGCCCCGTCGGAGAGTATAAATCTAAGGCATTCACTTTTACTTCGTTTCACCAATTAGAATAGATGTTTACATATGTCAATCATTATGCTTTTATTCTTTTGGTAATCTTCTTCACAACAATAACAACATACTGGTAATTACTAAATGTTTGTCCACTGATTTGCCTTATAAAATAAAACATAAGAGAATATTTGTGTTACCTATTAGCAAGTAGCATTTAAGAAAAACCCTGAGAATTAACTTATCTTGTTGGCTATGCCTGCCT
The DNA here is from genome assembly GCF_002776525.5 of Piliocolobus tephrosceles. Lineage (NCBI taxonomy): Eukaryota > Metazoa > Chordata > Mammalia > Primates > Cercopithecidae > Piliocolobus > Piliocolobus tephrosceles. The sequence continues at coordinate 78,724,555 of NC_045440.1, read as the reverse complement.
GCTTTCAAATTCTGGTTCTACTCATTTTGGGTTTCATTATCCCTAAGCATAATCCAATAACATTAATTAATCATGCAGGCAAAATGATCACACCAGTGCCTAACATAAAACATTTGCTCAAAAATATTATTATCATTATTCTATTAGCCAAAAATAGAAGCATATTTATTACTCACCAAAAAGTTATTAAATAAACACAAATATTGAACACCGTTCTTCCTATGTGTTCTATATAAAACATGTATATGAATAAACAAAAATTACTTAAAGTGCACACATGCATAGATTCAGGAGAAGACTATATCCCATATCCAAGTAATTATCACAATTACATGACTTTAAAGCCATATTCATACTCAGCTTAACTGAAAGAAAATGGCTATTGTGTGATTTGCCTCTAGAGACTAATACACTCAAAAGTGTAATAACAGCTAAAAGCTGTAAAGAGCCATTGATTATTCGAGAGAAGACACAAGTAAGCATGGGTGAATATCATTGTTGGATCATACATACACACACACATGCAGAAACACATATACATGCACACTCCACCACTAACTGTAATACATCAAAGATGGGTAGTAAAACCATTTTGTGAGTACCATGGTAGCATTAGCAGTGAAATCTTGATTTGAAATTTTTTCAGTACAGCTTTAAAATTCTATTAACTTTCATTTCTAATATCAAATTTTTAAGGAAGAAGAGAAAAGAGCAGCTAAGTATAAAAAAGGTCCAATGAAGAATTATCTTAAAATGACATTTTTATGATTATAGCCATATTTAATAACTTCAAATGAAGAATTATCCCCCATTTGATGTTTTTAAGACCAAGACCATATAAAAACGTCATTTTAAAATGATGTTTTTACAATCAAAGCAATCTGTAAAAATGTCAGGTGAACAACTCAATGAATTAAATGTTTCTAAGGATATAAAGTAGGTTAAAATGTTCAGTGGAGCATTTCATTGGCATTTGATTTTTTAAAAGGAAATATTAATCATGAAAATGTGGGACTTAGTATGTTACTATCTTTAATTTTTCAGTTGTCTGATCTGTGGAAATAACTAATAAGTAAACGTTCTTCTGATCTAACATTAAAATGATAGATGAAAATGAACCAGCATCAAAATATTGAAATATATGGAGTGTCTTAAAATTAACTTTTCAAGACAGAATTAATTGTTAAAAACAAATTATGTACAAATATGCCATTTTTACTATTTAAAATATTTTGTAATTTGTATATGCTATTTTATACTCAAGATTAAAATATAAAGTTGATATCATCAGATATTTCTCACAGAAAATCAAAGTTCACAAATTCTCAATATAGCTAAAAATTATACACAGAATATCCTCCTTTTCTGAAATATGGAGATTTGATGAGGATATGCAAATGGTATAAAACTTTCTGGGTGTTGGTCCAATATTATTTCAAGTAGCTCTTTATGGCAATTTTCTTTAGTAAAACTTTTGACAGTGTTGGAAATTTCTATATCTGCACCCTCCAGTGTGGTAATCACTAACTGTGGCTACTGAGCATGTGAAGTATGCCATATATGATAGAGAAATTAAAGTTTAATTTATTTAATTCTAATTTGCATTTAAAAATTCACATGCACAGATATCTAGGACCTAATTTTTAGTATGTTACATGATTTGCATTGGGATATGGTTCAATTCTAAACTTTCTGTCTGTGACTAAACTTTCTGACTAGGTCAGAACAAACTTTTACTACGTAAAAATATAGTAAATTGTTTTGTAAGTCACGTATAGTTTGATTTAAATGTAGGGCCATTAAAATAAATTGAATGCCTAAACATAGACTGTCAGATTAAGCCTGTACAATACAATGTTTTCAAAGGTAATTCTAATAACATATTCATTTATTTTTAATAAATAAAAAAGAGTATATGGATTTATTTGCAGTGCCATAAACAATAAAAAATCTTAAGCTTATCATAAATAGGCCTAACCAGATATGTTTATAGGCAAATATTTGTGTGCGCACTCACACACACACACACATACACACACACAAATAATCATGTGGATATATATACTTATAACAAAAGTTACCATTTAAGCTTTCTCTGAAGCTTTAAAAGTTCGAATTTCAACTTATTAGAAATAATTTGTCATTCAAAATAGTTCTTTATTAGTCCAGTATCCATGACATATTTCCATTAAGAATGTTGAGGTAACTAACAATGCTCACTTATGTAAAATGTTTTAGATTTTAGTAAACATTTCTCCTTGCTTTATTGCTTTTAAAACTTATGGTAATGCAAAGGGCAGGTCTTGCAACTATGTCCTTTTTCTTCACGTGAAGATCTCAAGGCCTGAAGAAATTAAGGTATAGATAGATACCACAGAGAAAAAAATCACCACGATGATGATGATAATGGTAATGCCTGACACTTACAGGACCTTCCAATCTGTAATCATATCTAATGACCATGCTCTTCCATGAGATTGAGCTATCTTGATTACCACTCCTATTTCATAGGTAAGAGGCATTACATACTCTCATCCAAGTCACTGTTAGTTGAAGCTAAAATCCACGTCTCATGACTCCCTGCCTAGTGGTGCTTCTAAGAACTGGATGGACATCATGTGGAGATATACAGTGCTAGAAAATAAAAAAAAAAAAAAAAAAAAAAGCAGGTTTGGCTGATTGCAAATGAGTTGCAAAGGATGTCTATAAATCAAATGTGACTGAAAGATCAATGCTTTGATAAGTGGAAGAGATGAGAGGAGTGTCAGTGATAATGGAAAATTTAGCACAGGGGAGTACTTAGGGAGCATATAAGAATTCTGCCTATGTCATCTTGAATCGTAGTTATGTCAAGTCATCGAGTATTTTATGCCCTGTAAATGCATTGTGACCCTTACTCTGTCCACCTTGCAGAGGCTGGACAATCTTAAAGAACATTGTTTGTGCCATCTTTTGCATGGTTTTGACATGTTCTGCTTTCTCCTCTATCCCATCTGTTCTCTCTTACATTTCTCTTTTATTATGCTTCTCTGATATTGTAGGCCAACTACATTTCTTTAAGTTTTTACCATCCACCAATAATTGTGTCTAAAGTACTTTACATTCACTATTTAATGCATTCCCTCCAACAACTCTGTGAATAAGATTTTATTATATACATTATACAGATCAATAAACTAAGGAATATAAATGACCCTTCCCAGAGACAACTAACCAGTGACTTTTGAAACCAGATTACAAACATAGATATGTCTATCTACAAAGTCCCTCCGTGTCCATAAGAATTACACTCTAACTAGCATGGTGTTAAGCTAGGAGTAGCTCCTTGATTAACCCATATTCTCCCTAGTTTTACACATCCCTAGGATAAACTCAGTAGAAATCTATCGGAATTTTAAAAATGATACCATTTGATAACAGAGTAGAATGACTACAGCTAACAACATATTGTATTTCAACATGGCTAGAAGAAATAATTTGAAATGTTCCCAAAACAAAGAAATGATAAAACACTGGAGGTAATGCATACCCCAAATATACCAACTTGATTATTAGATAGTCAATGTATGTAACAAAATATTGCATGTACCCCACATATATGCACAGATATCATATGCTAATAAACATAAAATAGATAATATTGAGGAGTCAATAATGAACAAAATCTCTGCCAGAGACCTGAGGATAGCAGTCAAGTCATGGTTTTTCAAAGGCATTATATCCACTGCAGAAACTTTACTGAAAATTAGACAAATATTAGATGATCCATAACTTACACAGAAGAATGTTTCCTTTCCCTCTCTGACATTTGTATGAGTGCCAATTAAAACTTATACTGCTGCTTATGTGTTTCCCACCATGAACTGCCTGACACACGCTAGGGCATATCATGGGATAAGATTTGCAGAAAAATGCTCTTTAAGTTTATATATGATGGAAAAAAATTATATTACCTCTTAGTTATGTTGAAGCAGGACTTCTTTTTTGACCTTTAGGATACAAGCAGCCACAATTTCATGGCTAGTTAAGTTGGAATGAACTAAGGGCTGGATGCAAAGCAGCATTTTATAGATAATGTGAAGATTTTCAATTTGTGGAATGTTTATGGAAATAAATGAGTTTGGAGTTTGAGGTAAAAATCAGTGGTGCTACCAAATCTACACATTTATTTTACAAGATGAATATGAATAAGCTTGGGATGTTTTTAGTTTCCAATAATTATCAAAACAGTCTAAAACAGCTGACATTTACTGAGCAATTAGTGGGCCAGTTAGAGTGCTGTTAATCAACATATAATATCTCATTTACTGCTCGCATTCTTATTAGGTAATTCCTATCTTTTTTCCTCTTTAGTAGATGTGAAAACTGAAGTTTATCAACTTGAATATTTTCCTAAGTCAAAGAGTTTCTATGTGGTAAAGGAATAAGTAAAGCCTTGATCTACATTGCTCCAAAGCAGCATTTTTTATGACTGGAAGTTTAGTTTTCTGAATCAGAAGCTACAATGCTTACTCTAACTGATTTCATGGACAGAATATATGAGTGTACTAATTTCTACAAGGATAGAAGAAATAGCAGGGATATGTTTCACTCTATTCTTAGATTTTCCCTATTTGCTTAATGAAAATTAGCATTGTCTACTCATATGTCACAAGCGTATTAGGAAATATAAAGAATTCCTTTTCATTTATCCATTGAACTTCATCAAAATAATTCAAACTGTCAATATATTGAGTTAAAATTGATATGTTTAGAATGACCTAAGCACAGAGACTTATGGTACCAATTTTAATTAGCCTAAACAGTATAGAAGAAACACAGTATCTTAAAGAAGTCAACATTTTTGGAAACTGCACTTTTGGGTCAAGACCAGAATTCAGGATATGAAATAGTCTAGTCAGATTGTGTTTCAAATTTTCTGTCTGAATTAACACTGAGTATTTATAGATATAGAATGCATTATAAAAATAAAGTTTACAGCAACATAATAGAAGTCAGAAAAATTAATATGGTTTAGGTAGTTCTTGATTTGGAAATAACTTCTCAGCATGATAGAAGGGGATTATTAATAGAGTGTTGTGAAAAATATATTGTGGGCAAATTTTGAGTGGTGTTTGCATGACATAGTGAATTATAAAACTATAAATGCAAGGTAAGTGTGTACTAATAGGCTCATTCTTGTTATATTAATACTACTTACCCTAAACACCTTTAAATCATCTAGAAATTTTGAAACTAAAAAAAATTTAAGATAATCTGTACTAACATCATAATTTTAAAGATTAAATTATTGAAGCATGAGAGATTAAATAAGAAAGCTGTAGCATATGTGCTCATGGTGAGATTTAAGATGAGAACCTATATCTTCTAGCTCCTGGCCCATCATGCCTTCTTCATGTTATTTTTAAAATTCAGCTAAAATATAATTATGTAAATCTGAAATCAAAATCAGCTATTTGCAATCTGTTAGGAAAAGATATCCTAATTAGAAAGAAAAGTAGAGATTAATCAACAAAACTCTTCTCTTTATTCTGTCCAATTTTCTTCTTAATGACAAGAAATACTACTATTGTAAAGATCTTCAATTGGTTTGGAAAATAAAAACATTGCTTTAATTTCAAAATAGCTTATTTGTGTTCAATTAAAAAAAATCTTTGTTGACTGGATCCAGAATTTGTAAAAATTTACTTTGTACATTAATGGGTAAATTGAATAACATAAAAATGTTGGCAATCATTTTACTAGTGAATTTTGAAGTTTAGGTAATTCCTCGCTGAAATCTACATGAGAAACCAAATAAATTCTTTGAAATTTAGCAATTAAATGAACGGGCAAATAAGATATGATGATCCTTCTTTCATTTTCTCTTTGTTTCCTATTCTATGATAATTCCCTCCACCATTCACTAACTGCCCCCAACCCCAGAAAAGGACATTAAAAGTAGACAAAGTGGTTCTCTGCTACCATCTACGATGGAAGACAATGAACAGATTTACACTCCCACCTAAAACAATTGTAAAGGTATATTATATATATATACACACATATATATATACACACACATATATATACCTTTGTAATTGTTTGTATATATTGATTGTGTATATATACCTTTGCAATATAAATATATAAAATATATATTTTATATGTATTTACATTATATATTAAATACATATAATTGCCATTCCCACAAGTCAGATTGGAAAAAAATAAAATACATATATATAAAACCCCAAGACACTGAATAGCAGCAAGAAAGAACAGTATGTGCTAGAGACAGAAAACAAGTGAAGGAAGTCCTATGATTTCCTGAGCTTATTGACTTGAGATAATTTCCAGTCTCATCACAGAGGATGGTCCCAAATAGAGCCCAGCAGACAATTGCTTAACATCATAGCTGACTGAGAGTAATGCCAATTGAGGCCCAAAAGATGACCAGAAAATATATATAAAAAATCATCTTTGGGCTGATATTTCCATAGGAGGAATTAAGGACATATGACAGATTTCTGGATATACAGAAGATTGATTATATTTGAAAGGCTATGGACAAACCCAAAGAAAGACCTGACAAGGCTCTAATTGCTCACCTCTGGACGATGTTGAATATATGCCTCCACATGTGCAAAGAATCTCTTGACAAAAGGTGAAAGGATTATTGGCTAAGGAATCTAAACAAATTTCTGTCTAAATACTAAAGTAACTTTCTTCAGTGGCTACACACAACAAAGAATAAAAAATTAACAGAATTAGTCCTAAAAAGTCTAAATAGTTTAGGAACATTAAAACAAAACAAGCAAAACAAAAAATAAAAGACAGCAGCAATCATGAAAACAGAAAGAACAAACAACAAGAAACAGTTGGGGTGAGGAGTGAATTGTATTCTCAGAACGGAAACATCAAATTATATTAATGCCAATTTATACTAATAATGACAAAATCTTCAAATAAATATAAAGGTATGATTCATACACATTTTTAAAAAGCAATCAATTAAAAAAATGCATCCCTAAGAAAGCACACGTGTTACTTACTAAAAAGCTGTATTTTTTAATTCCTGAAATTTGATGTAAAACATTAATATATACCTCCAAATAGCTCAATGAATTACAAGTAGAATAAGCATAGAGTTTTACACTTAGGCACATCATAATCAAAATATCAAAAGGTATAGGCAAATTATCTATCCAGAATTAAACTAGAAAAAAAAGACACATCACATAGAAATAATCTTTAATATAACTAACAGATGACATTGCGTTAGCATTGAAAACCAGAAGGCATAGGATTAACTATTCAGTGTTCAAAGAAAAACAAAATCAACCGAAAATTTTGCATCCAGAAAATGATTCTTCAAAAAACAAAAAAGACATTTTTAGATTGTTAAAAATTTTCAAAAGTGAGATAATTAATTCTTACAAAGTTCTTCAAAAAATACCAAAAGGAATCCTTCATACTAAAAGTAAAGGACACTACACAATAACTCAAATCCACAGAAAGAAATAAAAAGCTTCAGTAGCCTGTAGTCCCAGCACTTTGGGATGCCAAGGCTGGTGGATCACCTGAGGTCAGGAGTTCAAGACCAGCCTGGCCAACATGGTGAAGCTTCGTTTCTACTAAAAAATGCAAAAATCAGCTGGGTGTGGTGGTGGGCGAGAGTATAAAATGTTTATGTTGTAAAAATTTTTTAACTGATTTAAATTATTATAAAAAGGTATGGATAGTCTTATGATGTATAAAGATTTAATCTATTTGCCAAAAACAAAAAGAAACGAGAAGAGATAATCCAATATTATAGTATATTGCAGCAAAGATTTTATATTCTGATGAACTGAAATGTATAGTAATTCAAATTAGGATATTTCAAGCTAAGATATTAATTGCATTTCCCAAGTAAATGATTATAAAAACAGCTTTAAAATTAGTAAAAAACAAAAACCAAGGAAATGAAAAAATGAATTTAAAATGAAAGATTATCAAAAATATTATCACACAATAAATCAATAATTTAAGGTATAGGAGAAAGAAAAAATGGCATAAATATATAGAAAAATAGCAATATGGCAGGTATACATCATACATTGTCCACAAGACATTTAATATAAATAGATTAAACACTTTAATCAAAAAGCAGATTGAGAGAATGGATTAAAAACAACATGATAAAATTACATTATCTCTACAAGATACATAGTTTAAATGCAAAGAAACAACCAGATAGAAAGTAAAAGTGGGCAAAACACATACCATGCAAATATTAACCAAAAAAACAAACAAACAAAAAAAACAAAAAAACAGCTGGACTTGGTATACTGATATCAGAGCCAAAATAGACTTTAATTGAAACACTGAAGTTACACAAAAATTAGTACATTTTACAATAGTAAAAGGGGGAAATAATAAGACACATATAAAATTATAAATATCCATCTAACTAAAGAACTTCAAAATAAATAAAGAATAATAGACACAATTGACTAACATAAACAACAGTAATAGTTGGAGATTCTAATACTTCACCTTTAATATTGAATAGAACAATAAGCAGGAGATTAACAATTTAATAGAAGACTTAAACATTATAAGTCAACCAAATGAATATCTCTGAAACACTTTACCCAAAGCACACATTTTTCTCAAGTACACATGAAAAATTCTCTGGGATAGGCCGCACGCTATATATGCTAGGCCAAAAACATTAAAAGAGAGACACAAAGAATTTAAGGTTGAAATCATACAAAGTATATTCCTGACTGCAATGAAATTAAATTAGAAAGCAGTAATAGAAGAAAATTTGGGAAAATCATAAATACATATAAGATAAACAATAAATTGCTTTTGACCAATAGGCTAAAGAAGAAATCATAGGTGAAATTAGAAAATAGTTTTTAATGAATGAAAACAAAACACAATGTACCAAAATAAATATGCAATGAAAGAAATGCTCAGATGAAAATCTATAAATGTAAGTGCCTAAATTTCAATGAAATAAACATCTCAATTTTGTAATTTAACCTTCAACCTCAAGAAACTATGAAAAGAGTAGACACTAAACACAAAGAAACCAGAAGGCAATAAATAATAAATATGAATTGAAATAATAAAAAAGAGTACAAATCATAGAGAACACATTTAAAAAACACAAAATTGATTTTTGGATGGAATTAAAATTTTTTAAATTTTCAGCTAGACTGGACCAAAATATGAGAGAATATTCAAATTATTTAAATCAAAAATGAAAGGGAAATGACCACGACTGCTTTTAAAGAAACAAAAAGATTATAAGAGAAGACTGTGAGAAACTCTATGTCAACAAATTTAATAACCTAGATGAAATGGATGTTTCTACAAACCACAGAACTCAACTAGAAACATTAACTGGGTACAGAATCTAAAGAGACCTGTAACACTAGAGACGTTGCATTACTAATCAACACACTTAAAACATTGGAAAGCCCAGCACTCAATGATTTCCACAGAACATTTAAAGAATAATTAATGTAAAATGTTAATAAACTTTTAAAAACTTAAAGAGGATGCAACAAACTCAATTCACTCTAAAAAGCCAGTTTAAAAACACAAATTGGAAAAGGTCATCCAAGAATATGTAAACTAAGTGGCTTTATATCTTTTAAATATACTGAATTTGTAAGAAAAAATAAATCTGCCCACAAAAGGTATCCAGGCCCAGATGACTTAACTGGAGATATCTACAAATAATATCAATTCTACACAAAGTTTTTCAGAAAATAAAGACCAGGGAACATTCCTAATTAATTCCATGAGACCGCTATAATAGTGATACCAAAAACAGATGAAGTCATTGAGAAAAACAAAACAAGAAAGAACTGCAGATCAATATCCTTCATAAAAATACAACACTTTAACAACACTTACTAAATTAAATCCAACTATATCAACTATATACAAAAGGAATAATATATTATGAACAGAGTTTATCCCAGGATTGCTAGGTTGGTTTAACATTCAAAAACCAATTTGTCTAATTCATCATATTAATAAATAAGAAAGAAAAAAACTATGATTATCATTCTAAATATATGAAAAAAGCCTGTCAAAATTCAACATTCATTTCTTATAAATACTGTGAGTAGATAATACTTCCTCAACCTAATAATTGGCATGTTTCAAAAACCTACATTTAATAAAGCCAGATGGAGTACACTATTTTACCACTCCATTTATATTTAACTTTATAGAAAATGCAAATTAATCTATACCATCAGAAAGCAGAGCAGTGGTAGTCAGGAGATGGAATGGAGAGTTTCAGGGACGGGCAAGAGATAAAGGTTACAAAGAGACCCATGGAAATTTTAGAAATAAATCTATATTAGTTGACGTCATTGTGGTTATGGTACAGTGACATATAAATATTTCAAAACTTATCAAATTGTACATTTTTTCTAAGTGTAGTATATTGTATATTAATTACACCTCAAGAAAAGCATTAACATAGTATGTGCTTTGATTTCATCAGAAAGAACTCTTGTAAAGGCAATTTTGCCAAATCTTTGCATAGAACAAATTCAATCTAATTCAATAGGATCACATACATTTTCTCTTGAGGAAACAAGAGCTTGAAATATGTACAATTTTTGGAAAGAAGTAAAGTTCCGTGAGGCTTAATTACCTAAATATAAGTTCAAGTTAAAAGAAATGGAATTATAATTTTTCTCTACTAACAAAAAAAAAATTTCATCTTGAAAACTCCTGGTGAATATCTTTATTGTATTTGACAAGTGAATAAAGTATGTGGCATATACATTCTGTCCATAAAATAATTTAAAAATTTTTTAAAAAATTTAGGTTTTTAAATATCTATTTTCCCTCATAGTCATTTACAACCTCTTGTCAAAATTATAATATTAAATGTATTTGCCATCTGTGGCTATGCATACAAAAGTTGCAAGTATATCTTATTTTCTTCCTGAATACTGTTTCATCATATCTTTGCTTCCTTTCTCTTTGAAGGCCAGAAGATGTTGCACATTTCAAACAGACAAGTTAAGCTACAGAAGATAGTTTCTTGAAGGACTCAACCAAATAAAGAATATCTAAAGTTGCACGCCTCATTGTGAAGGAAGTATATTAAACATACACTCCGACAAGATGAACACAGCAAAATTGCACTTACATTGTATAATCACTACACAAAAAGCCAATAATCACTTTGTTCAAAAGAGGTAATGCCGCATAATATAAGTAGTAGTTTAAGCAATTATCCAGTAGAACAGTTAATCATCACCCTCAGTTCACAGCCTTTTGTTTCTCACGAATACACATGTCAGATTGTAATTAAATGCACTCACACTGTTCAGGGCAGAATGAGAGTCCTGGGTTGAAATGTGGGAACCAACTGAAAAGCACAAAGAAGACAAGTTTAGACAGTTTTTTAAGTGTATCTGCCTGGCATGGGGTCTTGGTTGACAAATTGGCTATATAAGGGTGAAACCAGAGTGGGTACCTTATTTAAAGAAAAAAATAATTTATGCCTATAGAAAAATTATGTTATTCCATTTATAAATTTTCTAAGCATTGAGTTTCTGAGTGAATTATTTGCCAGATATGTTTTTTTGAAATTAGATTTATAAGAAAAGAAAGATTTTAGTTGCACTGGTTTGTTCAAATTGTTTTATGATAAATGTTTTAGAAATCTAAACAACACATCCGGATCTCCATATCTTCTCTTTCACTTCTAATAAATAATAATATAGGGATCCATTTTGCAGTTACAGTAGCAAAGTATGCTACAGTATAATTTTGCTATTTGATTATTGTTTTTCTATCCCCTGAAACAAAATAATCAAATAGCAAAATTATATTCACTTCTGTTGAAATTTGCTTTTTACAACTTTATAATTTGTAGTAGAAAAATCATGATTTATAAATATAGAAAATAAAAATATTCAGAATCAAATGCAATCTATTACCGTGATGAAATGGATGGTGACGTTTTCATTCTTTCAATATAATCACAGTTTGATGATTACGATGGTTTTGTTCAATAATGTGACCCTGAATGCAGGGTCATGCCTTATATAGGCTGGCAGGGGAAGAGGTTGGGCCAGGGCGGTGACGGGGGGCCGGGTCTTCTCAAATTACAATTGCGCATGCGCCGTGGGTTTGTAATTTTCCCCGGCGCGGGATCGCACCTGCGCCGTAGGCTGCATATCTTTCTGGGCGCGAAAAGGTTTGCGCGCGCGGGAAAGGTTTGGGCGCGCGCGGGAAAGGTTTTAGGCACGCGCGGGAAAGGTTTGGGCGCGCGCGGGAAAGGTTTTAGGCACGCGCGGGAAAGGTTTTAGGCGCGCACGGGAACAGGTTATAATGAAGAACCCGGAAATGTGCCATTTTGTCTCCGCTTTGCGGAGATCAAGCAACAGAGGTAGGCTAACTCCGGGCCTCATGGCTCCGGACAACGGGGGCTGCAAATTTACATTTCTAACAAGCCCATAGGTGATCCTAATACTGTTAGATCACACTTTTGTCCAAGTTCCTAGGTAAACCCCACATAGGTTTCTGGTAGGTATTTGAAACTTAAAGGAATTAAAAAGGTGTTCAGCCTTGCTCTTTAAATTCCAAACTTGGTCCTCTTTAGTGTTCTTCATCAAGTTTATTTGGTTCACTATATATTTGGTGATAAGGCTGAAGCATATCAATCAGGTCAGATTTCTTCCTATTTTTCAGATGTTGCATCCAACTTATTAACTAAGTCTCTGATATGACCTCACACACATTTTGTGGTTTCTTTTTATTTTTAATTTTTGTAAATTTATAATAGGCATATATGTTTATGAGGTGCACGAAAGATTTTGATACAGGCATACAATGTGTAATAACCACATCAGGGTAAATGAAGTATCCATCATCTCAAACATTTATTCTTTCTTTGTATTAGAAAAATCTAATTACATTCTCTTAGGGTTTTTAAAATATACAATAAATTATTATTGACTGTAGTCGCCATATTATGCCATCAAAAACTAGATCTTATTTATTTCATTTAACTACACACACACACACACACACACACACACACACACACACACACACATTACCCTTCTTAGCCTCTGGTAACCATTGTTCTACTCTCTATCTTCATGAGGTTTAATTTTTAGCTCCCACAAATAAATGAGAACATGCAAAGTTGTCTTTCTGTTCCTAACTTATTTCATTTACAATAATGGCCTCCAGGTTCACCCATATTGTTGCAAATGACAGGATTTCATTTTTTTTTTTTTTTTTTTTTTTTACTGTTGAAGAATGTTCTGTTTTTTATATGTACCACAATTTCTTTATCCATTCCCTGTTGATAGTCACTGAGGTTGATTCTAAATCTTGGCTATTGTGAATACTGCTGCAATAAATATGGAGTGCAGCCATCTCTCCGATATGCTGATTTCCTTTTTTGAATACATGCCTAGTAGTGGCATTGCTGTATTATATGGTAACTCTATTTTTAGTTTTTTTTAAGGAACCTCTAAACTGTTCTCCATAGTGGTTGTACTAATTTACATTCCCACTGACAGTATAGGAGGGTTCCTTTTCTCCACATCCTTCCCAACATTTGTTGTCACCTGTTCTTTGGATAAAATCCATTTTAAACTTACTATAGTTTTGATATGCATTTTTCTGATAATCAGTGATACTGAGCACATTTACATATACCTGTTTGACATATGTCTTCTTTTGAAAAATGTCTTTTCAGATTTTTGCCCATTTTTGAGTCAGATTATAAGAGTTTTCCCTATAGAGTTGTTTTAGCTTCTTATATATTCTGGTTGTTAATCCCTTGTCAGATGTACACTTTGCAAACATTTTTTCCCATTCTTTGGGTTTTCCCCCACTTTGTTGAGTGTTTCCTCTGTGTGCAAAACTTTTTAACTCGATGTGATCCCATTTGTCCATTTTTGCTTTGTTTGCCTGTGCTTATGGAGTATTACTCAAGAAAAGTTTGTTAACTTCAATACTCTGGAGAGTTTTCTTTCAGAAGTTTCATAGTTTCAAATAATAGATTTAAATCTTTAATCAATTTTGATTGGATTTTTGTATATGGTTAGGATTAGTGCTTAATTTTATGCTTCTGCATATAGATATCTATTTTTCCCTAGCACCATTTGTGGAAGAGACTGTCTTTTTCCTCAATGTATTTTCCTGTCACTTTTGTTGAAAATGAGTTCACTGTAGATTATAGCTTTGTTTCTGTTTTCTCTACTCTGTAATATTGGCATGTGTTTCTGTTTTTACTCCAGTACCATGCTGTTTGGGTTACTGTAGCTCTATGGTAAAAATTGAAGTTAAATAATGTGATTCTTGCAGTTTTGTTATTCTTGCTCAGAATGGCTTTGGCTACTATAGGTCTTTTGTGGTTCCATACAAATTTTAAGACTGTTTTTCTATTTCTGTGAAGAATGTCACTGATATTTTCATAGGGACTGCATTTGACCTGTAGAATACTCTAGATAATATAGACATTTTAATCATATTGATTCTTGCAATCCACAAACATGAAAAATCTTATCATTTTTTAGTAGCCTCCTCAATTTCTTTCATCAATATTCTGTATTACTCATTGTGGAGATCTTTCACTTTTTTGGTAAGTTAATTCCTAAGTATTTAATTTAATTGTAGATGTTGTAAATGAAATTACTTTCTTGATTTCTTTTTCAGATTGTTCGCTGTTGGCATATATAAATGCTACTGATTTTCATATGTTGAATTTGTATCCTACAACTTTAATGAACTTGTTTGTCAGTTCTAAATTTTTCTAGAATATTTCTTTATTCAAATATAAAATCATGTCTCCTGCAAACAAGAATAGCTAGACTCCTTCCTTTCTCTTTGCATTTACTTCATTGTCTTGTCTGACTGCTCTATCTACGACTTCCAGTACTAAATTGAGGAACAGTGGTGAAAGTGGACATCTAGTCGTGTTCCAGATCTTAGAGGAAAGTTCTTAGAGGAAGTATTTTTTCCCTATTTAGTATGATGCCAGATGTGGGTATGTTTTATATGGCTTTTCTTATATTGAGGTATATTCCTTGTATGCCAAGTTTTTTAAAGAGATTTATTTTTTAATCAGGAAAGAATGTTGAATTGTACTGAAAGCATTTTAAGCATCAATTGAAATGATCATATGATTTTGTCTTTTGTTCTGCTGATATGATGTGTGTGATGGTTAATATTAGGTGTCTACTTGTTGGATTGAAGGATGCCTAGATGGATGCTAAAGTGTTGTTTCCAGGAGTGACTGTGAAGGTGTTGCCAGAGGAGCTTGACATTTGAGTCAGTGGACTGGGAGAGGAAGACCCATCCTCAGTGTAGTTGGGCACCATCCAATCAGCTGCCAGCACAGCAAAAACAAAGTGGGCAGAAGAAGGTGGGGTAACTTTGCGTGCTGGATCTTCTGACCTCATACAATAAATTTGGAAATATTTCATCTTCCTCTATTTTTGGAATAGTTTTAGTAGGATTGGTATTTGATCTTCTATACATGCTTGGTAACATTCAATATTAAAACTATTGGGTCCCAGATTTTCCTTTGCTGGGAGAGTTTTTCTTATGGCTTTGATCTCATTAGTTGTTATTGGTCTTCTGGCTTTCTGCTTTTTCTTATCCTGAATTCTTCCTCCTAATCCTCCTGCCCTTGGACATCAGACTCCAAGATGTTTGGCCTTTGAACTCTTGTACTAACACCAGTGATTTTTTGGGGGCTCTTGGGCTTAGGGGAAGGCTACACTGTCAGGTTCCCCGGTTTTGAGGCTTTTGAGCTTGGACTGAGCCACTACTGGCTTCTTCCTCAGCTTTCAGACAGCCTATCGTGGGACTTCACCTTGTGATCATGTGAGCCAATTCTCTCTAATAATCTCCTTTTCATAGACACATATATCTTATTAATTCTCTCCTTCTCGAGATCCCTAACTAATACAATGTATTACACTGATGGATTTGAATATGTTGTATCACGCTGGCGTCCCTGTGATAAATCTCACTTGGTCATGATGAATAATCTCTTTAATGTGTTGGATTCAGTTTGCTGATACTTTGTTGATTTTTGCATCAATGCTTATCAGGGATATTGGCCTATAGTTTTCTTTTTTGTTGTGTCTTTTTCTGGTTTTGGTATGAGAGAAATACTGACATTGTACAATACATTTGGAAGTATTCTCTCCTCTTTTATTTTTGGAAAGGTTTAGTAGGATTGGTATTAGTTCTTCTTTAAATGTTTGGTGTAATTCAACAGTGAAGCTTTTGGGTGCTAGGTTTTTCTTTGCTGAGAGAGTATTTATTATGGCTTTGATATTATTACTTGTTTTTGGTCTGTTAACATTTTGGATTTTTTAATGCTTCAGTCTTGGAAAGGCAAATTTCTGCATGTATTCTAGGCTTCTCAATTTATTGGCATTTATTTGCTCAATAGTAGCCTCTAAGGATTCTTAAATGTCTGTGGTATTGGTTTTAATGTCTCTTTTTCCATTTCTGATTTTATTTATTTGGTCTTCTCTCTTTTTTTTTTTTTCTTAGCCTTGCTAATAGTTTGTCAATTTTATTTATCTTTTCAAAATACCAACTTTTTGTTTCATTGATCTTTTGTATTGATTTCTAGTTTTATTCCATTGTGGTCAGTGAAGATACTGGATATATTTCAATTATTTTTTCAATTTTTTAAGACTTCTTTTATGGCCCAACATATGGCTTACCCTTGAGAATAATCCATCTGCTAAGGAGAAGAATGTGTATTCTGTAGATGCTGGATGAAATGTTCTATAAGTATCTATTAGGACTTTTTGTTCTATAGTGTAGATTAAGTTTGGTGTTTCCTTGTTGATTTTCTATCTGGATTATCTTTCCAATGCTGTAAGTGGATTGTTGAAGTTCTCAGCTATTATTGATTTGTGTTTTTCTTTCTCTTCAGCTTTATTATATGCTTTATATATCTGGGTGCTCCAGTGTTGGGTGCCTATATGTTTATAATTTTTATATCCTCTGGCTAAATTGATCTCTTTTTCATAATATAATGGACTTGTTTGTCTCTTTTTATAGTGTGTCTTAAAGTCTATTCTACTGATATAAGTATAGCTATTCATTTTTTGTTTTCATTTGTATGTAATATCTTTTTCCAAGCCTTTATTTTAATTAATATTTTTTCTTCTTCCTTTCTTCCTTTCTTCCTTTCCCCCTTCCTTCCTTCCTTCCTTCCTTCCTTCCTTCCTTCCTTCCTTCCT
>NC_045440.1:78582007-78707302 GCF_002776525.5 Piliocolobus tephrosceles | reverse complement strand
CCTTCCTTCCTTCCTTCCTTCCTTCCTTCCTTCCTTCCTTCCTTCCTTTCTTGCTTGCTTTCTTTTTTTTTTTGATAGATTTTTTCTCTGTTGCCCAGGCTGGAGTGCAGTGGTGCCATCTCAGCTCACTGCAACCTCCGCCTCCCGGGCTCAAGTGATACTACTGCCTCAGCCTCCCGAGTAGCTAGGATTAAAGGTGCCTGCCACCATGGCCAGCTTTTTTTTTTTTTTTTTTTTTTTTTTTGTATTTTTGGTAGCGAGGGGTTTCACCACGTTTGCCAGGCTGGTCTCAAACTCCTGGCCTCAAATGATCTGCCCACCTTGTTCTCACAAAGTGCTGGAGTTACAGACGTGAGCAACTGCTCCTGCCTAAACCTTTATTTTCATGCTATATGTGTCTTTACATGTGAATTTTTTTTGTACTCAACAGATCACTGCTTTTGTTTTTTGTTTTTTTTTTCCATCCAGCCACTATATGCTTTTTGATTGGAGGGTTTCTTCTATTCTATTTATATTCAATATTATCATTGACAAGTAAGGACTTCCTTTTACCATTTTGTTACTTGTTTTCTGATTGTTGTGTGTGCGTGTGTTTTTCCTTCTTTGTTCCTGGCTTCCCTTTAGTAAAGGCAATTTTCACAGGTGATATGTTCTAATTTCTTGCTTTTTTTTTTTTAATTTTTGCATCCATTCTATGTTTCCAATTTAAGATTACCATGAGACTTTCAAACACTATCTTATAACCCATTATTTTAAATGATGACAATTTAACCCATTGCATAAATAAACTAACGAACAAGTGTTGAGAAAGCTAATAAGAGCTATACACTTTAACTCAGTTTTCCCACTTTTCAACATTTTGTTCTACTTATTTGTTATTTTACTGTGTCTTGAAAAGTTACTGTATTTATTATTTTTGATTGGTTCATCTTTTAATCTTTTTATCCACAATTGAGAAGTTTACACAGCACAGTTATGGTGGTATAATTTTTGGTGGTTGTCTGTGCACATGCTAGAATTAGTGAGTTTTGCACGATGGTTTCTTATTGCTCATTAACATTCTTTTCTTTCAGGTTGAAAATCTCCTTTTACCATTTTTGTATGACATGCCTGTTGTTGATGAAATCCCTCAGCTTGTGTTTTATTTTATCTTATTATATTTTTAACTTATATTTTAGATTAGGTGTTTGTTATATACGTAAACTTGTGTCATGGGAGTTCATTGTACAGAGTACTTCATTACCCAGGTATTAAGCCCAGTAGCCAGTTGTAATTTTTTTTCCTCTTCTCCCTCGTCCCACCCTCCACCTTCAAGTAGACATCAGCGTCTGTTGTTTTCTTCTTTGTTTTCATTAGTTCTCATTATTTAGGTCTAACTTATAAGTAACAACATGCAGTATTGACTTTCTGTTCCTGTATTATTGTGATAAGAATCATAGCCTCCAGCTTCATCCATGTTCCCACAAAAGACATTATCTTGTTCTTTATTATGGCTGCATAGTATTGCATGGTATGTATGTACCACATTTTCTTTATTCGATCTGTCATTGATGGACATCTAGGTGGATTCCATGTCTCTGCTATTGTGACTGCACAGTGCTACAGTGAACATTCACATGCATGTCTCTCTATGGTAGAATAATTTATATATTCTTTGGGTATATATCCAGTAATGGGATTGCTGGGTCTAGTGGTAGTTCTGTTTTTAGCTTTTTAAGAAATTGCCAAACTTCTTTCCACAATGGTTGAATTAAGTTTTCTCCCACCAACAGTGTATCAGTGTTCTCTTTTCTTCACAAACTTGACAGCATCTGTTATTTTTTGACTTTTTAATAGGCATTCTAACTAGTTTGAAATGGTATCTCATTGTAGTTTTGATTTACATTTTTCTAATGTTCAATGATGTTGATCTCTATTCAAAAACTTGGTGTTGGGTGCATGTATGTCTTCTTTTGAAAAGTGTCTGTTCATGTCCTTTGCCCACTTTTAATTTTTTTTTTATTTTAAATTAATGTAAGCTCTTTATAAATGCTGGACCTTCAAGATGTTAGACCTTTGTCAGATGCATAGTTTGCAAATATTCTCTCCTATTTTTTGTTGTTGTTGTTGTCTTTTCATACCATTGATGGTTTTCTTGTTTGTTTGTTTTTGCTATGTAGAGCTCTTAAGTTTAATTAAATCTCGTTTGTCAATTTTTGCTTTCATTGCAGTTGCTTCATGTGTCTTTGTCATAAAATTTTTGCCCATTCCTATGTTAAGAATGGTATTGCCTAGGTTATTCTCTAGAATTTTTATAGTTTTGGGTTTTACATTTAAGTCTTTAATCCTGAGTCAATTTTTGTATGTGGTATAAAGAAGAGATCCAGTTTCAGTCTTCTCCATAGGGCTAGCCTGTTACCCTAGCACCATTTATTGAATATGGATTATTTTCTCCATTGCCCATTTTTGTCAGCTTTATAAAAGATCACACAATTTTAGGTGTGTGGCCTTATTGCTGGGCTCTTGATTCTGTTCCATTGGTCTATGTGTCTGTTTTTGTGTACAGTGTTGTTTTGGTTACAGTAGCCCTGTAGTATAGTTTGAAGTCAGGTAGCCTGATGCCTCCACCTTTGTTATTTTGCTTACGATTGTGGTTTTAATATGCATTTCTCTAATAATCAGTAATACCGAGGGTTATTTTCATATATACTTGAAGACAGAGTTGGATATAGTTATCCAGTATCTTTTTTGGTTCCACATGAATTTTAAAATAGTTTTCTCTAGTTCTGTGAATAATGTTGTTGGTAGTTTCATAAGAATAGCATTGAATCTGTAAAGCATTTTGGGCGTTAAAGCCATTTTAATAATATTGATTCTTTCTATCCAAGAGCACGGGGTGTTTTTATCAGTTGTTTGTGTATTTTTTGATTTTTTTGAACAGTGTCTTGTAATTATCTTTCTAGAGATCTTTCACCTCCCTGGTTAGCTGTATTCCCATGTATTTTCTGTTATTTTTGTCGCAATTGTAAATGGGATTGTGTTCCTGATTTGGCTCCTGGTTTAGTTGTTGTAGGTGTGTAAGAATGCTAGCAATTTTTGTACATTGAATTTGTATCCTGAAGCTTTACTGAAGTTGTTTGTCAGCTGAAGAAACTTTTGGGCTGAGATTACTGAATTTTCTAGATATAGAATCACGATGTCTGCAATCAGGAAAGTTTGACTTTTTCTCTTCTTATTTGGGTGTGCTTTATTCCTTTTTCTTGCCTGATTGCTCTAGATAGGACTGTTAATGCTATATTGAAAAGGAATGGGGAGAGAGCATCCTTGTCTTGTGCTTGTTTTCAAGAGGAATAGTTCCAGATTTTGCCAATTCAGTATGTTGTTGGCTGTGGGATTATCATTGATAGCTCTTATTATTTTGAGGTATGTTCCTTCAATATGTGTTTCATTGAGTTTTTAGCATATACCTTTGAATTTTACAGAAGATTTTTCTGTATCTATTGAGATAATCATGTGGTTTTTGTCTTTAGTCTCATTTGCGTGATGAATCACATTTATTGATTTGCATATGTTGAACCAACATTGCATCCTGGGGATGAAGGCTACTTGATTGTGGTGGTTTAGCTTTTTGATGTGCTGCTGGATTCAGTTTGCAAGTGTTTTGTTTAGGATTTTTGCAACAACGTTCATCAAGTGTATTTGCCTGAAGCTTTCTTTTTTATTGTATCTCTGCCAGGTTTTGGTATCAGGATTTTGCTGGCCTCATAGAAAGAGTTGGAGTGGAGTCCCTTCTCCTCAAATTTTGGAAAAGATTCAGTAGCAATGGTACCAGCTCTTCCTTGTAGATCTGACAGAATTCAGCTGTGAATCCATCTGGTTCTTGGCTTTGTTTTGGCTGGTGGTCTCTTTATTACTGATTCAATTTCAGAGCTCATAACTAATCTGTTTAGGGAATGAATTTCTTCCTGATTTAGTCTTTGGAGGGTATATGTGTCCAGGCATTTATTCACTTCTTATTGGTTTTCTAGTTTGTGTGGATAGGAGTGTATGTAGTAGATTCTGATGATTATTTTTATTTCTTGGGGTCAGTAGTAACATCCCCTTTGTCATTTCTAACTGAGTGAATTTGAATCTTCTATCTTTTCTTCTTTATTCACTTAGCTAGCAACCCATCTATCCTACTATTTAAAAATAAAAGCTCCTGGATTAGTTAATGTTGTGAATCGTTTTTTGGTGTCTCAGTTTCCTTCAGTTTGGCTCTAATTTTGGTCATTTTCTGTCTTCTGCTAGCTATGCAGTTGATTTGTTCTTGACTCGGTAATTCTTTCAGTCTTGATGCTAGGTTAATAATTTGAGGTCTTTATAACTTTATGATGTGGACATTGAGTGCTATGAATTTTTATCTTAACACTGCCTTAGCTTTGTCCCAGAGATTATGGCATGTTGTAACTTTGTTTTCATTAGTTTTAAAGAACTTCTTCATTTCTACCTTAATGTTATTATTTACCCAAAATTCATTCAGGAGCATGTTGTTTAATTTCCATATGTTGCATGATTTTGAGCAATTCCTTAGTCTTGAATTATTATAATTATTATAATAATAATAATAATAATAATAATAATAATAATTATTATTATTATTATTATTGTGCTGCAATCCAACAGTATGTTTGGTATGATTTCAGTTATTTGGATTTGCTGAAAATCATTTTATATCTGATTATGTGGTCAGCCTTAGAGTATGTGCCATGTGGCAAAGAGAAAAATGTATATTCTGTTGTTTTGTGTGGAGAGTTTTTAGAATTTTATCAGAACCATTTAGTCCAATGTTGAGTTCAGTTCCTGAATATCTTTGTTAATTTTCTGCCTCCATGATCTGTCTAATACTATCAGTGGAGTGCTTAAGTCTCCCACTATTATGGTGTGGGAGAATATATCTCCTTGTAGGTCTCTAAGAAGTTGCTTTATGAATCTGGGTGTTCCTGTGTTAGGTGCATATGTATTTAAGATAGCTATGTCTTCTTGTTGAATTGAAGTCTTTACCATTATGTAAAGCCCATTTTTGTCTTTTTTTGATCTTTTTTGATTTAAAATCTATTTTGTCTGACATTAGGATTGCAATGCCTGCTTTTTTTCTGTTTTCCATTTGCTTGGTAGATTTTCCTCCATCCTTTTATTTTTGCCAATGAGTCATTACATGTGCAATGACTCTCTTGAAGACAGCATATCATTTTTTCTCTTTTTTTTTTTTTTTTTCCAGCTTGCCACTCTGACTTTTTTAATTGGGTCCGATAGTCCATTTACATGTAATGTTAGTATTGATATGTGTGAATCTGCTTATGTCATTGTGTTGTTAGCTAGTTGTTATGCTGGCTTGTTTGTGTGGTTGCTTTACAATGCCACTGGTCTGTGCATATAAGTGTGTTTTTGTATTAGCTTGTAGCAGTCTTTTCTTTCTATACTAGTACACTTTTCAAGATCTCTTGTAAGCAGGTCTGGTGTTAATGAACTCCTTCAACATTTGCTTATCTGTAAAGTATCTTATTTCTCTTTTGTATAGGAAGCTGAGTTTGGCTGGATATAAAGTTCTTGGTTCAATTTTTTTTTCTTTTAATTTAAGAATGTTAAATATAGGCCCCCCAATCTCTTCTGGCTTTTAGGCTTTCATCTGAGAGGTCTTCTGTTAGTCTGATGGGGTTCCCTTTGTAGTTGACCTGCCATTTTTCTCTGTCCACTATTAATGTTTTTTCTTTCATTTTGACTTTGGAAAATCTAATGACTATGTGTCTTGGGTGTAATCTACTTGTAAAGAATCTTGTAGGACTTCTCCATACTTCCTGAATTTGACTATTGGTCTGTCTAGTAAGCTTGAGGAAGTTTTTATGGACAGTATCTTGAAATATGTTTTCTAAGTTGTTTGCTTTCTGCCCTTGTTTTTCGGGGGTGCCAATGATTGGCAGATTTGAGCTCTTTACATAATCTCATACTTTTTGAAGGTCTTGTATATTCTTTTTCATTCTGCTTTTTAAAATTTATTTATTTATTTATTTATTTATTTATTTATTTATTTATTTTGGTCTGACTGTCTTATTTCAGATTCCATTCTTCAAGTTCTGTGATTTTTTTTTTCTTAGCCTGATCTATGCTGCCATTAATACTATTGATTACATTGTAAAATTCTTGTATTGTGTCTTTTAGCTCTGTAAGACCCATTAGGTTATTTTCTATACCAGTCATTTCATCCTTCAGCTCCTGGATCATTTTATTGTGATTCTTAGTTTCCTTGCATTGGGTTTTGCTGTTCTTGTGTATCTTGATGACCTTCATTTTAATCCATATTCTGAAGTATATTTCTTTCACTTCAGCTAAGAACTCATGTTGGAGAACTTGTGTTGTCATTTGAAGGATATACAACACTCTAGCCATTTGTGTACCAAAGTTCTTGCATTGGTTCTGTCTCATCTTTATGTATGGGTGTGCCTTTAACTGCAGTGTAGATTGAGTACAGTCATTAGATTTCCTTTTTGGATATTACAGGGCCAAGGGTTTTTTGTTTGTTTGTTTTGTTGTTTTCAAGACAGAGTCTTACTCTGCTGCCCAGGCTGGAGTGTGGTCACGCGATCTTGGCTCACTGCAACCTCTGCCTCCTGGGTTCAAGCAATTCTACTGCCTCAGCATCCCCTAGTAGCTGTAATTACAGACACATGCCATCACACCCAGCTAATTTTTGTACTTTTTTAGTAGAGACAGAGTTTTGCCATGTTGGCCAGGCTGGTCCCAAACTGTTGACTTCAGGTGATCCACCTGCCTCAGCCTCCCAAAGTGCTGGGATTACAGGTGTGAGCCACCATGCCTGGCTGGAGCCAAGGGTTTAGAAGGTTAGTTATTTGAAGCCAACTTGTTGTCTTTGGTTTCACTGGGGTGTATGTTAGTGAGGTATTTTGGTGTTGAAATTTTGGGGTATTATTTAGTAGATGGCACTTATCTTTACTGTTCAGCTGGTAGACTCTTGTTCCATTGTTTAGCTCCCCTATGCTTCCTTTCAGTTGCAGCTGTGTTTCCTCTCAGTGCACTGAAAGTGTGGGGTCCTCTCCCCATGAGGGTTGACTGTAGGTTGCATCTTGGCACTCCTGGGCTGCCTACTGAAGCTCTGGTGCAACAATCTCAGGGTTTATGTTCCTTTCCTAACTTGGAGGCACCAGAGAAAGGGACATTTGTAGTGGTTGTGGCCAATTGTTGTTTGCTTGTCTCCTGGGGGCTCCACCCCAGAGAGAGGCAGGTCACAATCGCTCAGTGTAATCAGCCCAGCATGGAGGTTCTGTGCTGTGGGCCCAAGCCAGGGGTTCTTTGTCTGATGATGAGCATCAGGGCTTGGTGGGACCCATGGGAAACAGACTGCCTTCCTCTTTTTCTGTCAACTGCAGCTTGCTAGAGGTGTGGATAAGACACTTAGGGTCATTGCTCCTCTGTTAGTCTGAGGGTAGCAAGGGCAGTTCCATTGCAGAAGCAATGTAGAGAGGCTTTCAGTTGTCCCTGGAGGCTCTGTTTAGGGAGTTGCAGAACTGCTACCAACTCAATTGCCCCAGCAGGGGGCCCAAGGTTGGAGGACCTGCCTGGTGAGGAGATATGGGAATGGGCACCCACATAATAGTTTGGCCATTATTCCACATTATTCCACAGGGCTGCTGCAGTATGCTGGGGATCTGCTCCAGTTCTTAGTCTCCTCAGATTTTTCTAGTACATTGAAGGTCTCAATAGTGAAGGCTGTGGAACAGCAAAAATGGCAGCCTGCCCCTCCCTTTGGGATCTCTATTCCACGGAGATATAAACCTGTTGACAGCTTGAATATACCTATAGTAGGTGGGTGTAGACTAGTTCAGAGGTTCTTCCCAGTGAGGAGGAACAGAATTGGGGACCTGCTTTACAAAGCAATCTAGCCACATTTTTGTGGAGCAGCAGTGCTGTGCTTGGGGTCTACTTCAGTCTCTGGTTGCCTTGGACTCTCCAAAGCATGAAAGTCAGAATGGCTAAGTTGCCAAACCTTAAATATGGCGGCCCATTCCTCCCTCTGGGAGCTCTATTCTAGAGAGGTTTGAAACCTCTATCAAGCCAGAAAACACCAGCCAGAGTAGCTAGAGGCCCTGCTCAGGACGTCCCTTCAATGAGGGGGAATGGGATCTGGGATGGGGTACACACTTATCACAGCAGTCTGACAATGTTTTTATAGAGCAGCTATGCTGTTTTGGGGATCTGCTTTAGTCTCTTGTTGCCTCAGAGTCTCCAAAGCCTGAAGGCCAGAACAGCTACATTGCCCAAATAGAAAAGATGGCAACCCACCTCTTCCTCTGGAAGCTTCATTCCAGGAAGGTTTGAAACCTCTCTAAGCAGGAGAACACCAATGGGGTTGGCTGGAGACCCCAGTTGAGAGATCCCACCCAGGGAGGAGAAACAAGACTGGGGACTTATTTTACATAGCAGTCTGGCCGCATTTTTGTGGAGCAGCTATTCTATGCTGGGAGTCTGCTTCAGCTCCTAGCTTCCAGTCACCAAGCTTTTTCTTTTTTTTCTTTTTTTTTTTTTGAAAGTGTTTCTCTTTCATGTTTGAAGGATATTTTTGCTAGACATAGTATTCTAGGATAAAAGTTTTTCCTTTGGCATTTTAAATATGTTATGTCACTCTCTCGACCTGTGGGGTTTCCAATGACAAGTCTGCTGTTAGACATGTTTGACCTCCATTGTAATTGTTCGCCTTTTCCTTGTTGCTTTCTCAAGGATTCTTTCTTTACCCTTGACCTTTAAGAGTTTGACTGTCAAATGTCTTGAGGTAGTCTTTTGTGAGTTAAATCTGCTTAGTATTCTATAACATTGTTGTACTTGAATATTTGTATCTATTTCAGGTTTGGGAAGTTCTCTATTATTATACCTTTGAGTAAACTTTCTACCTTTATCTCTTTCTATGCCTTCTCTTTAAGGCCAATAACTCTTAGATTTTCCATTTTTAGACTATTTTCTATATCTTGTAGGTGTACTTTCTTCTTCTTTCTTTTTTCTTTTGTCTCCTCTTACTATGTATTTTCAAATAGCCTGTCTTCAAGCTCACAAATTCTTTCATTTGCTTGATCAATTCTGCTGGTAAGTTAATTCTGATGTATACTTCAGTATGTTAATTTCCTTTTTCAACTCCACAATTTCTGCTTGAATATTTTCAGTTATTTCAATCTCTTTGCTAAATTTACCTGATAGAATTCTGAATTTCTTCTCTGTGTTAGTTTGAATTTCACGGAGATTCCTCTGAACTGCTATTTAGAAATCTCTGCCTGCATGGTCACATTTCTCTGTTTTCTGAAGATTGGTCCCTGATGCCTTATTTAGTTCATTTGGTAAGATCATGTTTGCCTGAATGGTCTTGATGTTTGTGGGTATTTGTTGATGTCTGGGCATTGCAAAGTTAAGTATTTATTGTACCTTTTGCAGTCTGGCTATTTCTACAGATTCTTTTTAGAAAGGCATTCCAGGTATTTGAAAGAACTTGGGTGTTGTAATCTAAATTTTTGGTCATCACAGTCATGTCTGCATCAGGGGGCACTCCAAGCTTAGTGATGCTTGTCTCTTGCAGACTCACATACGTATTGCCTTGGTGGTCCTGGATAAGACCCGGAAGAATTATCTGAATCACCAAGCAGAGATTCTTGTTCTTTTTCCTTACTTTACCCAAATGAACAAAATCCCTCTCTTTATGTTGAGCTGTCTAGAACTGAGAGAGAAGTAACACAAGCATCTCTATGTCCACCACCACTGGGACTGTGGTGCATCAGATCTGAAGATAGCATGGTACTTGCTTTCACACAAGACACGTGGTAACCACTGCCTACCACCTATATGTACTCAAGACCTTAGGGATGTGTCCTGTCCTTCAATTTGGCCAGCCAACCTCTGGCCCCAGCCAGGTCTAGGGATGCCATCTGGGAGCCAAAGGCTAGAGTTGGAAACCTTAGCAACCTATTTGTTTCTCTATTCTGCTGTGGCTGAGCTGGCCCCCAGGCCATAAGACAAAGTTCGTCCCACTCCTCTTTCACCTTTCCACAAGGAGAGGAGTCTCACCTGATAGCCACCATAGCCCCACACCCACAGTAGACACTACCTGGCCACTGCTGAGTCCCTCCCTATAGGGCAGTGGGCTCCCCTATGGCCCAGGAAAGGTCAAAAAATGCCATCCAAGAACCAAGGCCAGGAATCACAAGATGGTTGGTGCCCTACCCCACTGTGGCTGAGCTGGTAACCAAGCTGCAAGACAAATTCTCATTTACTCTTCCCTCTCTTTTCCTCAGGTAGAAGGAATACCTCCCTTTGGCCACCACATGCAAATGTGCTGGGTCACTTCTGAAACCAGTGTGTCCGGAATTGGTGAGTTCTTAGTTTCACCGACTTCAAGAATGAAGCGGCAGAACCTCACGGTGAGTGTTACAGTTCTTAAAGATGGTGTGTCCAGAGTTTGTTCCTTCAGACATTCAGATGTGTCTGGAACTTCTTCCTTCTGGTGGGTTCCTGGTCTCTCTGTCAGGAGTGAAGCTGCACACCTTCGTGGTGAGTGTTATAGCTCTTAAAGGCAGCATCTCTGGAGTTGTTCATTTTTCCCGGTTGGTTTATGGTCTCATTGGCTTCAGGAGCGAAGCTGCAGACCTTCCCGGTGAGTGTTACAGCTCATAAAGGCAGCCTGGACCCAAAGAGTGTGCAGCAGCAAGATTTATTTCAAAGAGTAAAAGAACAAAGTTTCCACAGTGTGGAAGAGGACACCAGCCAGTTACCCCTGGCTGGCTGGGGCAGCCTGCTTTTTTTCCCTTGTCTGACCCCACCCTCATTCTGCTAATTGGTCTATATTACAGAGCGCTGATTGGTCCATTTTACAGAGAGCTGATTGGTCCATTTTGACAGAGTACTGATTGGTGCATTTACAATCCTTGAGCTGGACAGTGTCACAGAGTGCTAGTTAGCTAGATACAGAGTTAGCTAGACACAGAGTACTGATTGGTGTATTTACAAATCCTGAGCTAGACACAGAGTGCTGATTGGTACATTTACAATCCTTGAGCTAGACACAGAGTGCTAGATGGAAAAGTTCTCCAAGTCCCCACTAGGCTCTGTGTCTACCTTAGCTAGACACAGAGTTAGCTAGACATAGAGTTAGCTAGATGCAGAGTACCTGTTGGTGTATTTACAAACCTTGAGCTAGACACAGAGTACTGATTGGTGTATTTATGATTCTCTAGCTAGACATAAAAGTTCTCCAAGTCCCCACCAGATTAGCTAGATACAGAGTGCTGATTGGTGCACCTACAATCCTCCAGCTAGATATAAAAGTTCTCCAAGTCCCCATCAGCTCAGGAGCCCAGCTGGCTTCACCTATTGGATCCTGCTCAGGGGCTGCAGGTGGAGCTGCTGGCAAAGTCCCCAGCGGCGCCTGCACTCCTCAGTCCTTGGGCTGTGATGGGACCAAGCGTCAGGGATCAGGGGTGGCGCCCGTTGGGGAGACTCTGGTGGCACAGGAGCCCACCGCAGCGGGGGAACTCAGACATGGAGCTGCCAGGAGGTAGTCCCCAGTTCCCGCCCGCGCCTCTCCCTCCACACCTCCGGGCAAGCAGAGGGAGGCAGCTGTGGCCTCAGCCAGCCCAGAGAGGGGCTCCCATGGTGCCCTGGCAGGCTGAAGGGCTCCTCTAGTGCGGCCAGAGTGGAGGCCAAGGCCAGGGAGGCTCTGAGAGTAAAGGCTGCTAGCACATTTGTCACCTCTCACCAGCACATTTGTGAGTCTCACCCAAGGCCCATAGTGAGTACTGCTGGATATCACTGATAATTATTTAGAGCCCAAAAGGTCTTTATTAGGATAGGCCCCAAGGACTCTTTAGTTTCCTGCACAAACTGGGTTGTTTCCTTCAAGGCTTCAGGTTGTTTTCTGGCTAAAAGTGTGTCTAGAAGTTTCATTCAGGAGCTAGCCTGGAATAGGGACTGAGGACTCTGCCAACTGCCCTATCCTACTGTGACTGAGCTGGTATCCAAGTTATAAGACAAAGTCCTCTTTACTCT
This sequence comes from Piliocolobus tephrosceles, assembly GCF_002776525.5. Taxonomy (NCBI): domain Eukaryota; kingdom Metazoa; phylum Chordata; class Mammalia; order Primates; family Cercopithecidae; genus Piliocolobus; species Piliocolobus tephrosceles. Next base: position 78,695,245 of record NC_045440.1, on the reverse strand, counting down.
TCCCTCCCCTTTTCTCAAGCAAAGAAAAGTAGTTTCCTCTGGAGCTGTGGGCTGCACAGCCTGAGATTTGGGGAGGGGGTGGCACAAGCAGTCCTTGGTTGCCCCAGCTGGTATTTCACTGAGTCATGGAACCACCAAATCCACTGGCTCCAAGCCCAGTACAGCATGAGGACTTGCCCAATAATTGCAATCCTTAAGGGCTAGCGTGTCTTTCAAGTTTGTTTACTAACCCAGAGTACTTTTTCCCATGGTGGCAAGGCTTGCTGAAATTCAGGTTCTGACTACTGGGATGGACAATTGCTCTAGTTAGAGCTAAGTCTCTTTTTCTCTGCTTGAAGAGAGGAGAGGAAATAGTAAAGAAGACTTTGTCTTGCAACTTAGATACCAACTCAGTCACAGTAGGATAGGGCAGTGGGCAGAGTTCTGAGGTCCCCATTCCAGACCACTAAATGTTCCCTCTGTGAGTTCCAGATGAATTCTGCCTAGTGCTGTTTTCCACTGTGATAAAACAGCATGGAGCTTCAATGCAAAGTCCTCCAATTTCCGTACTGTACCTTTTCTAAGCCCAGAGATTACCTCTGTGTGCCATGCAGCTGTTGCTTGAGGATTGGGGAGGGGTGGCACTGGCAATTCAAGACACTTTTCTACCCTTTTCAGTGCCGTTTCCTGTGACATGAAGTTAAAACCAAGGACTGTGATTTCTCACCTGATTTTGGTCTTTATAAAGGTACCTTTGTGTGTGTGTGTGTGTGTGTGTGTGGATAGTTGTTCAATTTGGTATTCCTGTGGGGAGAACTTCTAGTGAAGTTCTATTCTCTAGAAGGCTTCTATCTAGACATTTTCCCCCACTTTTTTTTTTTTTTTTTTTTTACTATTATTCTCTTCATCTCCTCTGTCCTATTTTAGTTCAGAACACTGCCATCTCTCAAGTCTTGTTATAGCAGCCTTTTAATTCATCTACCTTAATTTTCATAACCTAGCCCATCTTTCACTTGCAGCCAAAATAATATTCATCACTGTAATTCTGATTACATCAACCTCTATCTTAAAATTAATCACAACCTTTAACATTGTCTACAAGACAATTTCATTGTCATGTCTACAAAACCATTTCATTGTCATAACGAATCACTCACTATCTACAGTCCATGCTCAAGCTACACTCGATGTCTTTATGTTGCTTGACCCCCTCCGTTATTTATTTCTTCAATGAACTTCCACATTTGATTTCCTTTTCTGAAACTCTCTTATTTTTCCACCAACTCAACATATCCGAAGTAAATCATAACCCTCCTCCCAACTTATTCTCCTGAATTCACCATCCTAGTTATGAGAATGTCTATTTACTGGGAGCAATCCTAGATTTTTCTCATTACCACATTTCTCAATATTTTTGAAAACGTGTCCCTTTAAGTTCTACACTCAAAATATTTATGCAGGTTATCTTCTCTCATTCTCATTGATTTTTATATCAGTTTTATTCTTATTTAATTAACATAATATTCAAGTTGCACGTTTAAAGTATACATTTTAAATTATTTTAGCATATTCGCAGAACTGTACAATCATCAGCACAATCAAAAGAGTGTGTTCTTTGAAACAGAATATTTTCTTAACACCAAAAAGAAATTCTGCACATAACAGTAATTTCTCCCCATTTCTTCCCAATGTCACCTTGTCCTAAAAATATTTCTTATGATTTGGTGTAACATCTAAGATATCTGTTGCCTAAATCAAGTTAGCAAGGCTTTAGATCCATATTTTCTTATACAAGTTTTAGTTATTGCATTACATTTTAGTAAATGTAATGTCTTCGAGGAATCACCACACTGATTTCTACAATGGCTGAACTAATATACACTCTCACCAACAGTATATAAATGTTTCTGGTTTTTTCTCTACAGCCTCACCAGTGCCAGCATCTGTTACTTTTTGACTTTTTAGTGATAGGTATTCTGACTGGTGTGGTATCTCATTGTGGTTTAATGTTTTAATTTAATTTTTATAAATGCCATAAGTTAGGGTCCAATTATTACTTTTTGCATGTGGATATCCAGTTGTTCCAGCATCAATTTTTGAAGAGATTATTTTTTTCCCCATTGAATGTTTTTGATGCTCTTTACAAAACTCAATTGACAATAAATGTGAGAACTTATTTCTGGACTTTCAATTCTCTACTATAGGTTTTGTTCATCTTTATGTCACTAACACACTCTCCTGATTACTGAAGTTTTTAATATTATAGTAGCCTTTGAAATTGGAAAATGTGTCTTCCAAATTTGTTCTTCATATTCAATATTTATTTGGCAACTCCGGGCCCTTTGATTTGTGCATGTGAATTTCATAATCTGACTATCAATTTCTGTAAAGAAACCAGTTGGTATTTTGATAAAGCTAGCACTGAGTTTGAAGATAAATTTACAGAATATTTCCATCTTAACAATATTAAGTCATCTGCTTCTTAAAATTGATATCTTTCTATTTATTTGGAGCTGCTCACATTTCTTATGATAGATTGAAGTTTTCAGATAATAAGATTTGCATTTATTTTGTTAAATGTATTGTTCATTTTTGTGCTGTAATAAATTGTATTGTTTTCTTTTTCCTTCCTTCCTCCTTTCCTTTCCTTTCCTTTCTTTTCCTTTTCCTTTTCCTTTTCCTTTTCTTGGAGACAGAGTCTCCCCCTTTGTCACATAGGCTAGAGTGATGTGGCACGATTTCAGCTCACTGCAACCTCCACCTCCCAGGTTCAAGTGATTCTCGTGCTTCAGCCTCCCAAGTAGCTGAGACTACAGGCATGCACCATCATGTGCAGGTAAATTTTGCGTGTGTGTATTTTTAGTAGAGACAGGGTTTCACCATGTTGCCGAGGCTAGTCTTAAACTCCTGAGCTGAGGTAATCCACACTTCTTGGCCCCCCAAAGTGCTAGGACTATAGGCGTGAGCCACTACACCCAACTGGTAGTGTTTTCTTAATTGCACTTTAAGATTGTACATGGCAATTATAGAAACTCTTTCTATATAATTTTACAAGTTTTTATAATATTGTATATTATACAAAAACACAATCTTTTTAATACATTTTTCTTGGATCCTGCAAACTAACTGAACTCATTCATTAGGTCTAATAGTTTTTCATAAAATCCTCAGGATTTTCTATGTACAAGATGAGGTCATTTGTGAATAGTTTTATTATTATTATTTTTTTATTTTCCAGTTTGGACACTTTTTAAGAGTTGCTAATTACCTTGGTTAGAACCGCTAGTGTAACATTTACTAGAAATGTAGCAAATTGACACATTTATCTTGTTCCTAACCTTAGGAGGAAAGCTTCTGGTCTTTCACCATCAAGTGTGATTTTATCTGTGAGTTTTCAAGGTGCACTATTATATTCAGGATGTTTTCTCTTATTCCTAATTGGTTCAGTGATTTTTTAAATGATAAAATGTGTTGAATTTTGCCAAATTCTTACTCTGTGCCTATTGAGATAATCATGCAGTTTTTGTCTTCTATTTATTGATATGGTGCATTTCAATAATTCATTTATGAATGTTAAGCTGATGTTGCATTGCTGAAATACATTCCACTTGGTCATATTGTATAATCCTTTTCGTATTCTTCTATATTCTATGTAGTAATATTTTTCTGAGGATTTTTGCATCACTGTTCATAAAATATTAATCTATAGCTTTCTTATCTTCTCAGGATAACAGTGACCTCATAAAAATAGTAGTTTTTTTTTTGTTTTTTTATTTTTGGAAGGGTTTGCAAAGAAGTTATACTGATTCTTAATAAAATATTTGGTAGAATTTACAATGAAACTATCTAGGCAATGAGCTTTCCAGTGGAATGTTGTAAAATTGCGAATTCAATTGAATTTTTGTTACAGATCTATTTCTATTTTACATCATTTATTGAGTCAAATTCTGTATTTTGTGTCTTTCTATGAATTTATTGATTTAATCTAAGTTTTCTAAATTTTGGCATAGTTTTGCTCCGAGTATCTTCTTAGTATCCCTTTTCACCCTTTTAAGGTTGGTAATAACATATGATCTTTCTTTTCTGATTTTAGAAATTTGAGTTTTCACTTTTTTTATGTCTAGTTTAAATTTGCCAAATTTATTCATATTTTTATAGATGAGTTTTTGTTTTGTTGATTTTCTCTATTGTTTATAGTTATATATATAAACTTGTATATAGTTACATATAAACATATATATAGTTATATATATAAACAATAACCCATTTCATTAATTTTCACTCTAATCTTCATTTTTTGTGCCATTTGCATTCTAATAACTTAGCTTGTCTTATATTTCCAGTTCATTAAGGTTATGTTTTAAAACCTTTTTTATTTTTAAAAATAGCCTTTTTACCATTTTCAATTTTCCTCTAACCTCTATTTTAACTACATCCTATATCTTGATCTGTTTTGTTTTCATTGTCATTCATCCCAGGTATTTTATAATTTCCCTTATGTTTTTTCCTTTTGTAACTTAGGAATATGATTTTTTTATTGCAAATGTATTTGTGGATTTTGCAAATTTCTTTCAGTTAATTATCTCTGATTTTATTCCACTGTGATCAGGGTAGCACTTTTGTATGATACCAACTTTTGTAATGTTATTGAGACTTATTGTTTGGCCAGTGTATTGCGTATTTCTGTAGAACAACATTGCATGTACCTTTGAGAGAAGGTATATTCTGCAGTTGTTAGGTGGTGTTCCATAGATATTAGTGAGTTCTAGTTGGTTTATAGTGTTGTTGAAGTCATCTGTTATTTTGTTGATCATCTGCCTAGTTGTTTTATTAATGAAGGTAGGGTTTTGAAGTCTTCAACTACTATTGTACTCTTCCTTCAATTCTGTTAGTTTTTGCATCCTATATTTTTGGAGTTTTCCTTTGTTGTTTGGTTCATATATTTTTTTACACCTTTCTGATGGATTGACTATTTCATCATTATAGAATGTACTTCTTTTGCTCTAGTTAAAATGTTTGACTTAAAGTCTATCTTATCTGTCACTAGTATAAGCACTGCAGCTTTCTTACGGTTGCTGTTTGCATAATATCTATTTTTCTCTCCTTTTGCATTCCACTTCTGGTGTTTTGATTCTAAAGGATGTCTCTTGTAAAGAGCATATAATTGAATTCTCTTTATATAATCCTGTTTGGCAATGTTAGTCTTTTGATTATTTTTTTTTTATCCTTTGACTGTAATGTTATTATTGATACAGTTGGATTTACTTTTTGTCATTTTGCTTTTATTTTCGCTATACCTGATACCATCTTTTTTTCTGTTCTTTTTATTACTTTCTTTGGCATAGCAAATATTTTCTAGTGTAACATTTTACTTCTTTTATATATATATATATATATGTTGTTATTTTCTTCAGTTCTCTCAGGCTTACCATATACATCTAGATTTTTAGAATCTACAAATCTCTGCTATTGTAATTGCAGTAAAATACAGAAATGTAACTCCTATGAACCTCTGCTTCATCTTCCCTGTTTTTCTGCTATTACATCATAAAGAGTTCATCTATGCATGCTGTGTTTCAAATAAAGGCAGTTTCTTTAGGAAACGCTTCAGAACTCTTTGGTCTTGTAACTTGCATGTACACTTGGGGGAAAAATATCTCTGGGCTACTTTTCCAGAGCTGGGATTAGGTAAAGTGACCCACTACTCTTGATGTGATGCCAACGCTTCATGGGTAGCATTTTAGTGGGATGGTAATCCCTAGTCTTCTTGGCTTTCATCTAGTGCGAAACCTCTACCCTATGAGCAATTTGGAATATGACCAATCAGTGTCACAATATTCTCAATCTACCATTGTGAGGTCTAGAACCTCTGCTCTAGAAGTGGGTATTTGGTGGAGAAACAGAATCCAGCCTCTTAGCAGCACTCACCTAAAATTCAGCCTCTGAAACACTGTAGCTGCAAGAGAACAAATGAAAAATTCTGGGGGCCTGCCCTTCCTAGTGAGATAACACAACCCTTGACTGAGAAATGGTGAGAAAGGGAGCTTCATCATTTTGTCCACCCGGCTTGTTCTGCAGTTTCCATAAATGCTCAGCATAAGCATAAGCTGAAAGGCTTTGAACAGGTTGTGTTGTATCCAATATTCCATGGACTCTCATTGTTATTACTATTTATAATAATTAGAACTCTAATTGGACTAATTCTGTTATTTTTTCTCACCTTAGATTCCTATTATCTTCCCCATATTGTAATATCATTTTCTAAATGTAGATTTGTTGTTTTCCCATTCATTAATCTTTTGCTTTATCCTGAAATATTATTTCCTTTGAACTACGATAACATGCATCTATACTCCTTCAGAAGTAATGTAATTTAACCGTTTTTGATGATTATTTCTACAAACAGAAATTGTTTTCTTCACTATGGGCTCCCCAAAAAATATTATTTTAGTATTAAACTTATCAGCATGTCTGTGAATAATTTATAAAAATGTCTGTCTTCCATCTTAGCTACATTCTTATAGTTTATTATATAATAACTTAAATTTATAAATATTAAAAATAGTATGAAGTAATCATAGTCCATAGCTATTTATTTTTCTTTCCCGTATATTCACCAAAAAGCACAGCGTATGCATTCAATAAATATTTACTGAAAAATAATTGAAATTCAGTCAAGAGACAAGGTAGTGAAGAAAATATTTACATATTTAAGATAATGTATTTTTATCTCATTTTTCAGAATTATAAAATTTAAAGAATAGAAGAGGCTTCAAATATCAAGTAGGCTCCAATCAGCTTACTGACATTTCTTACTTTGTGAACTTCTTAACTTTACTCAATGAGAAATGTATTTCCACTTACGAAGGGCATTCCAGATTTTGGAATCCTAATTACTCAGACGTTCTGTTGTTAAACAATAATCTGTCTTCATATAGCTACAGTTCATTGATATTTGTTTCACTTACTGAAGACACTATAATATGCTAGATTTTAAATTTATGTAATTTATTGTAGCAAGTTTATAATTTATTGTAGCAAGATCCCTATTGAAGCTGCTTTTTTATAATTTTTGTATGTCTATTTGGTGACTTACAAACAACACCAAAGCCATTATTTATGAAAAAAGTGTTTGAAAACTTGAATCTCATTATCTGTTCTGTAAAATTTCAGAGAAAAGAAACTGTTCTGTATAATACTATAATGATGGTAATATGTCATTATGAATTCATCATACCTAAAAAATTAACAGTGCTGAGAGCAAATCTTAATTATGGACTGGATGGTAATAATGGATAGGTGTTGGTTAATCTATGGTAAAAATATACTCCTCTGTTGCATGATATGGTCATTGAAGAGGCTATGGAAGTGTGTATAATACAGTTTTTTAAAAATGAAACTAACTTTGAGGTAAGAAAACCAACACGTATATATGATAGTGCTTTTCAGGATTATATGTTATTGACTGAAGTAGAGATTCAGATTTGGATAAAGAGTAAATAACATTTTATTTTAAGCTTCTTGAGTTTCTCAACACATTGTTCTATTTTATGTTTGGTATAATTGTCTACTCTAATCTTCTTAAAATACTACTCCTCCAACATTTGCACTCCTCCTGAAATTTTACATATTTGATGAAGATTCTTTCCAAAAAAGAAAATTACAATTATTATTCTTAAATTATTGGGTACAGTTTGTGAAACATGACTTTTTATTTTTATTTTTCTATTAAAAAATGCAGAGTAATCTAACCTTGAAAAATTTACATGTATACCACAGTGTACCTAACATTCAGTTTTGCCTTTTTATTATGTTAACTAATTATAATTTTATATTATTTTCCCTGAGTTTCAAAAAAGAAACTCTTTGATTGTTACTTTATCAAGTCAATGTAATCTGCAGGATTACATTACAATACAATATAAGAACATGAGATAGGCTTTCATTCGTGCTCAGAAACTGAAATTAAAATCTAGGCAAACTGTTAGTCACCTTGTTATCATATTTGTTTTCCAACATTCCCTCATGAGAGTTATTGAGCACTGTCACAAATTATAAATGTTTAACCATTACTAATAATTTTAATTCACATTTCAGTTTTGAGAAGGAGTCTTAGATTAGGTCATGGCCAAATTTAAGTGTATTCTATATCAGTTTTAGAGAAGTTCACAGCGTCTGCTAGAGCAGTCTGGAAGAAAGGAAATTTAAAAATAATGCTGGTAACAACAAGAACATTCAAAAATATACAGATAGAAACTAAAAGTCTAATAAGACTTTCTGTCTATGTAGTTGTCTGCAATCATACATAAAACTTTCACAATTAATAATTTAGTAATTCATTAATCCACCAGAAAACCAGAGTCTCATAAAGACAGCACCAAAGGCAGGCCAATCTTTATGAGGATTTTTCTTTCCTCTGAAATGGACTTCATGTGAAGTTAATTCTGAGACATCTAGGACTAGATAGAAAACATATACCTGTACATTATATATACGTATTATATGTATCTCTTTATATAAGATATTGTGTATGTATTATATATGCATATACATATATTCGTTAAATATATATAGTCTATGAGAAAATAATTATATACCTCTTTCATAATATTTGACATTTTTTGTGTCTACGGTTACCGTATGCCAAAGGCACACATACAAATCAAACTAGTGCTCTGACATCCTTCCAATTAAAGAGAAACACTAATTAGAAATTCAACACTCTATTATAGAATAGGTTGAAAATGAAAAGTAATTTTAACCTGAAAAATTAATTTGGATCTCCTGTATATTTTAATGAATATACGATGCAATATATTTGAACACCTTTTTTTCTTAATTATTGTATTAGTCTGGGTTCTCCAGAGAAATAGAATCATTAGAGAGAGAGACAGAGATTTTAAGAACTTGGCTCACATAATATTCAAACTTGGGAAGTCCGTTATCTACCGGCTGTGCCAGCAGGCTACTGCTGGGCACTTTTCTCTTGCTTAGGGAGCCGGTGTTTTCCTCAATTCATGCCTTCTACTGATTGGATGAAGTTCACCCACATCATGAAGAGAACTCTGCTTTGCCCAAAGGTCACAATTTAACTATTAATCTCATCCAAAAATACTTTTTCAATTGACACATACATTTAATCATCATAATTATACACGTAAAAGACAAACTTTATAAAAGGTCACTATTGGTATTTCTTTTTCACCATTATTAATGTAAGTAACAGTTAACTCCTGCTTAAGGTAAATCTTATGGGAGAAGAGCAAACATTTAACAGTGATTCACAGATAGCAAGATATCATGTGGATTTTTTAAAATCTGCTTTGTACTAAAAATATGATCAAGGTCCTAAGCTGGGGAAAATAGGCATCAAAGAAAGCAATCATTAGATGGGGCAAACAGCTTCTCCAAAGGATTTGCAGAAAGCTATGAGTATAAATGTGGATGTTCAAATAAGACTGGCACAAGAGTTGTGAGAGTTGTCACTCTTTTGTAGAGTAATTTAATTGGGAAGATAAATATTCTCTCCCCAAATCCAAAGAGTAGAGTTCCGAGAATCAATCATAGAAATTATGGGTGTTTGTAATATAGAAACACTCACATCTCAGTACCTCCAGCGTAACAAAGTATGTGAGAAGAGAGTTCTCTGGTAATTATTCCGGGAGCCTAACAAATTAAAGTGTTTATTGTTAGGCCTACTCCTCGAATATAGTGAAGAAGGGAGACATATTCTTTTCCTCTGAAATTTGACAGCATTCTTGAATATAGAAAGGAGCCTGCCTCTGGTCTTTGGGTAGTTGAAAAAAATGGTATCTGAAAGAGTAGCTCATCCCAGCAGGCCCTGAAGGGACTGTGTTGTAATGGACCTGGGAACATGATGCACAAAACTCCCTTTGCAGCCCCATAAAGTGGCAGAGGAGGATCCCAGTGCTTCTCGTGATACCACAGGAATAAACATGTAGGATAGAAAAGAAGCAGGCTCTGCCATACTCTGCTGAAGGCTTCTGTACCAAATGAGGGTAAGGAATCCTAAAAAGGGTCAGGGTGATCTATTCCTGGTAGGGTCAGGGCAAAGTATGGTGTCTTTTTGGAAAAGGTTTCCTTAGAAGCAAAGAGGGCTGAAGGGTGCTTAATTCAGCCTAGCAAAACACCACACACACAATTTACCTGAAACCACCAAATTAACAGAGATTCACAGCATCAGGAAAAAAAAAAAATAGGCAGAAGCATAACAAGACCAACAGTCTATTCCCCAGTGACAAGAGGGCAGTAAGATAAGGGGACCTGTGTCTGTTTCACTCTTCCTTCGTATCCCTAACCCCTGAGAATAACCTACCTACAAAAAAAGAGAGTGGATGGTCTTAGAGAAAGAACATGTCACCCTCTTCTCTAATCCAAGCAATGGTTGTTCAAGGTCTAACAACTTTGAATCGAGTCTGAGGTCAAAACATTAATGCAAACTAGGATTAGCTTCAATTCATGTCATCAGATTGCATTAGTCATTTAAGATTTATGAAATTTTTGTAATTGCAGTCAGCCCCAGAGGAAAAGTGAGATCCAATAGAGTTGAAGGTAGAGATTGAAGCCAAATGGTGAAACAAACAAACAAACAAAACCAAAAACTGTCTGCTGTGTTAGAGCACTTGCAAGTTCGTTGCCAAGACCGATATTATACAAAACATTTACATATAACTTAGAAGTTACTGCTGAAAAGAAATAGGCAGAATAATAACGAATATAAATAGAACTTAACACAAGGTTTTCCATGGGTTATAACACATAGAGCCTAATCAAGAACTCTAGAGACATACCAAATTCAAGCCACATAGTAATTTTAGGATTTATTTTTGGCCTTTTAAACAGTAATACTAGGTCCTTAACCTATTTCGTAAAATTACAGCAGTGGTTCTCAGTAGCCATGTCAGGGTTGGTGAAAACTGTGTCCCCTAAGGGATATTTGGAAGTGTCCAGAGATATACGTATTTCACACAATAGGCCCAGGTTGGTTAAGATAGAGCTACTGGCACCAAATAGGTAGATACTCGCAATGTCGCTGGGTATCCTGTGATGGGAAGGGTAGCTGCCTACAATTAAGAATGATCTGAATTAAATATCAACAGTGCCAAGGTAGAGAGATTCATATAAATGATGCACAATAAATATGGGAACAGGTGAGCCATGCGAGTTGGGTAGGTTTAGGGAGATGATTCAGTTGCCATCTCAAAATAGACTTTCTAATCAGAAGAAAATTGTTGATACATTGTATTGTGAACCTTAAAAACCAATATAAACCATTACATTTCTTTCCTGTAGATGCTGATAAACATCCTTGATAAATTAATTTAATTCAGCTGGGTTTATGGTAACCCTGAAGAACCACTAACAACACACATAAACTAGTCGGACCACTAGGACACAGGTTTTTGCTTAATTCTTTGTAAATCTATTGGTTTAAGTTGGTATTAATTAGAAATATTTATTCAAACATATTTTTGAAACCATTTATGTGCTAAACATTAAATAAGACATTAGGTAGACAAAAATAAACCAAAAAATGGTCCCTACTTTCAAGAAGTTTAGAGATCAGCAGAACTGAAAACTAAGGATTATTTTAAAAAAAGAAAGAGCAACAAACAAGATTAATCACCTTTCACTTTTAATTTTTTGCTTTCCTGAATAAAGAATGTATGCCTTAGGTTAAACCAGAATGTTGTGATAAGTACCAGAAACAATGTATCTTAAGTTGATTGAGAATATTGAAGAATTTTATAGAAAAGCAAGAACAGGGTTGGGAGCAGTGGCTGACACCTGTAATCCCAGTACTTTGGGAGGCCGAGGCGGGTGGATCACAAGGTCAGGAGATCGAGACTATCCTGGACAACATGGTGAAACCCTGTCTCTACTAAATACAAAAATTAGCTGGGCGTGGTGGCACGTGCCTGTAATCTCAGCTACTCGGGAGCCTGAGGCAGGAGAATCTCTTGAACCAGGCAGTTGAAGGTTGCAGTGAGCCAAGATTGCGCCACTGCACTCTAGCCTGGCAACAGAGTGAGACTCCGTCAAAAAAAAAAAAAAAAAAAGGAAAAGCAAGAACAAATTTAAAAGGCCACATGTTTGCATTAACAATTCTATAGCTTCCATGGAAATATAATTGATATAACAAAGTTTAGAATAAGAATTGATTAAATTGTAAATATTTTGCATACTTTTATCACATTTTAATGTGAAATATATTACTGTATAATTAAAACCAGTAATAAAATGATATTAAACTTCATTTTTTTCTGAAGAAAATTTTATCATAATGTACATTGTAATTTGAAGGAGTTATCTTCAGGGACAATATCTAAAGGAAACCTGGATTATTTTAGAAGTGAGGTATTAAAAAGCAAACAAATAAATATTCTTCAAAAAATTAAGTCATTTACTCCCCTATATAAGCATATTAAACTTGGCATTACTGCAATGAGAATAATTTGTTATTCTTTTTAAAGAAAAATTAAAATGTTAAAAATATCAAGAGCAGAAAAATTATCAATGTTTTAATTTTGCAATGATCTCTCTTTTGGTATGTGTGTGCATCTAGAGTATATATTATTATTTTTAAATTCTTAAAGTGTTTAGTGGCTTACTTGCTGTTTTACGCTATGATTATACATTACAATTTCCTCCATGTTAAAAAGAGAATTGGTCCTCAGTCATTAGCAAGACTAAAGTGTCATTTAAATATAGCAAGAAAAAAATTAGAAACAATATGTTTTATATTACATATGCTGAATTTAAAAGCCCGCCAGCATATATATCTGATTTCATTCTTGTATTTAAAACTATTTCCTGTATATAAACCATGCAATACATGGAAGACAAATATAAAACCTATAAATTATATAGCCTAAGAAGGAAGTGGCAATACATTTTTCACAGATGAGATTATTCAGAAAATTAATATTTCAAAATATTTCATTTACCCAAGTATGCAGCTTTCATCTTAATCATTTTCAACTTAGATATTAAGGATCATTATGAAAAATTTTTATGACTTTCTGATTTTTATTATGTGTTTTAGATTTCTGTAGTAATTCAGGATAAATTTCTTAATTATATAATTATACACAGAATTGACAGAGCTAGAGATGCCCTCATTGGAAATGTTGCATCTGCTATAACGACAAGTGAGGACTAATGGGAAAATCTAAAATGAAGGTCTGGCAACTTCTCTCACATATCAAATCTTTATGGATTCTTTGTATAAGTTATTTTTTCCAAGCTGAATAAAATGTTTTCTTCATCTTTTTCTTAAATGTTTTTGCATTGATTCAAATTCTGTATGTGTTCATTAAATGTTCTGTACAATTTATTTTCACAGACATTTTAATTCTGTCTACATGCCTGTTTTTGTCCGGTTAGACTGTCTCTATGTATATGCCTATAGTTTTATATATTATATATTTATATTTATTTATATATATTCTGGTGACTGTATCTCCAAATGGGTAGCATAAGCCATTCAGGAAATACAGACCTGCAATATATGTTGACATAAGACATATACTTTTTGTCTTATGTAAAAGGATATAATACTACAGATGACAACCTTTCTAAGAATTCAGTGTTTCAAATCTGTGGTGAAAACAGAAATGGAGCATAGGCATCTCTATTGTATCTAAGGGTAAAAACAATCAGGGAAAAGCAGTAAAGGCAGTGCAGTTTACAGTGGTCTTTTTAGTAGCTGCATACAAGCAATTAATTTGATCTACAGTCTATGAAACATTTTATAATTAATTTCTCAGCATTTACTACATACAAGCCATCACTTTAAAGTGCTATGTCATTAACAAAATCCCATTTTTTTTTCCATAAAGAAGAGGCATACTGATCTACATTTTTCCATGCTGCCAAGGCAGAATGGACTCGAGGGATATTATCTTATTCAGAAAGAACCTTTCAAGGTTGAATAAAAGAAATGGTGCAGGGTCCCTGGGAGAGGGAAGTGATCATCATTTTCACCTTCAACTCCTCTTTGATGTGGCAGAGTCAATTTTTAATCAGCAGCCATCAGACTGGGCTTCATTTCGCCTTACAAAGTCCTATTACTCTGCCACTTTCTGGAAGGAGGTGATAAGGACAATGCTCTTCTTTTTCTCTTCATAGAACCCTGCATATGATGAGTCCCTTTGGAGAGGTTTGATACAAAAAATAAAATAAAATAAAATAAAAACAGAGTGAGTGTGTAGGGATAAAGGTCACCTCTCTGTCAGAATTAACTCTTCGAGACAACAAACTTTGATTTTCCTGTGTTTGTTTTTAGGAACTCTCCTATTGTCTTTGGAGGCAATGGCGCTAATAAGCTGATGTGAGGCAAATAGCTAAAATGCACACAGCTTTTGATGAAAATGATATTAAGGCTTATTAGTCTTACCCAGATAAACAGCATAGTGGATGTAATGCTAATGAACATTATAGATATTAGTGACATGTAGGGAAAGCACACAATTAAAATCTACTTCTTTTAGTACACCTCAAAGAAATCATTTATTATTAGACTGCACGTAAGTGCTGCACAGATACAGCAAGAGAAAATTGCTTCTATGGGTTCAGCTAAATTGAAAAATGAAAAGAAAAAAGAACCTACATTTTTCCCCTCTGGAAGTGTTTTTCTATGTTAAGTAAACCTAAATTATTTTTTAAACTATGCACTCATGCAGAAAAACCTCTATAATCTCTTAGTATCATTTATTGTAGTCAGCAGTCTTAATTGCCTCACTGAAATGGATCAGAGTTCTGGGAATTACCTAGTAAAATGATGTTACTACTCTCCAGCCTTCACATCCTTTGATATAATCTCATTAAAAATATCAGGCCTCTAGGTGAGGGAATACATATGGATAGTAAATGCATGTTAAGCAGGAGCACCCAAACTGATGACCTAGTTATTACAGAACAGAGCAGCAGACGATGAATTTTAATTTTGAAGTACAGCAGTTCCTTTCTTGGTTAATACCATAATTATTAACATATTTTTGGAATGAATCTGCTTGTTACCCTTGAAAAAGATAATAATATTGAACCAACCAAAATACTGAAATGACATTTTTGGAATAAAATAAACTCTTATTTTCCAGAAGACCACACAAGTGAAAAAACACACGTAGTTTCATTAACTATAATTACTGAGAGGAGATGGGAAAAGATGTGTGCCAAATCCCTTTTTGTGTGTGTGTTCTCCAAATGTAGCTGGGTTGAAAAAATATAAACCTCCAGAGGAAATACACTCATCACCCAGCCAAATAAAGGGGGAAAGAGTGGAGGGGAGAGTCATGCTGAGTCCACCATGTGAAATAATTAGATTTTTATAGAATTGGATTTCCTGTTGTAAATTGGAAAGTATAGTTCTGCAAAGGGTGAGTGTATAGAGCATAAAACTACCCTGTGCTGTGCAGTCCAATGTATTGCAATAACAAACCACTCTCTCTTTGGTAGTGAATAATGTGACAGACGAAAGTAACATTGTATAGACAAAAACTTTTTGTTTACTTTTTAAAATAAAATTTGAATATTTACTTACTAATAACTAATCATATCAAAGGTACAAAAAGCTCAGGTTTCCAAAATCCAGGTAGTCAGTGAAATTTGGATAAAATGGGCTGTTTGTGTAGTAAATGCTGCTGAAGTAGACAGTTATGAAATGAAGCTATAGGTAACTTCTTCCCAATTTTAGCACAATTTTTGGAGTGAAGGCCTATTTTTTTAAAAACTCAATCCTGATTCTTTCTTTTTGTTGTTGTTGTTCTTGCCTCCTGCATCCTAAATGCAGCTATTATTTTGCAGTACTGAAATTTGCTTTGGGAATAATATGTAGCAATGTTCTTTTTAATTTAACATATTGGTCAAAAGTTGATTGGCTAGTAGATAAAAATCAAGAAATGTATCTAGCAATATGCAGGTTAATATATTCCAATCTAATGCTGATGGGTAAAATGAGAAAAACATTATCATTTGGTCATAACTCACTAAAATGAGGGACTTGATTTGTTTATGTCACACCATTTCCCAGAGATTAATAGGACTTATTATGATTTTGCCAGTAATTTATGTTCTTAGTAGAGACCAAATTATTTTAAGAGGCAGGCTTTACAAAATAAATAAGTAAGTAAAACGGCACCAGTGTTCCATGGTCAAAACATGAAGGTGAGATGGGAGTAGAAAGCTGGGGAGGGATGATTCTACTAGGACATTTATTTATTTCAGGCCTGCATTTCAATGCATGGAACACAAACTTTGGGCTCAAATAGACCTTCCCTAGACCCATGAGTCACATTGTTTCTGACTCTAGACATCCTTCTGTATCCTTCTTTAAGGTGATTTATCCTTCAAATCACCATGTCTATTGTTCAAGCCCTATATTAAGAATAGTATCCCAAAGTTGTGTGTGTGTGTGTGTGTGTGTGTGTTTCCTCCTTTGCTCCGTGTAAACCTCTTTCTTTTTTGCTCCCACTATTGATGAGGCCTATCCCTGGTAATCTTACCCTGTTACCCCTCCAAGACTCTATCTTCTGTCTCTGGCTATATGCTTTCCTAGTGCATTATGGATGCAGAGCTGAATAGCAGAAACTCTGAGGAGGACTCTGCATTTCATAAACATCTACCATAATTTTCTTCTTCACCTTCAAATTTTAATTATTGATTTATGAACAATTCTAAGTATAGAGATTAGAATTTCATAAGGTCATTTTTCTCCTTTATTGCATCCATTCTGAAGTGAAGATAGGCATTGCCAAGATATAAATGTCAAATTAATTTGGCAATCAAGAAAAGTGAAAATACAGCTTTACTGAGTATTCTATAATAGTTTATTTAAAATATTTTACAGACTAATGATATTTATCAAGGTGGCAAAAATCAAAATGGCGTCAGTATGCCTAAACAGATCAATGGCTAGGGCATATTTAAAACAAGTAAGTAATGTTATGTAGGTATTTCATAAATATATTAGAGTTTTACTTTTACTTCTTCTAGAACCCTTCATCTTTTCTTCCCCAATGAGAGTAAATTGACTGACAATTGTGTCTTCCTGTTGCTCTAATCTCAAAATGCACAGTAACTCTTTTCAGAGAAATTACTGTATTATACTTTAAATGCATATTTGTATATATTTAGCATGTATTTTCTATACTAAAACCAGGGCATGTGGTGGTGGAGTGAGGACAGGGATTTTCAGCAGGATCATTTTACTCCAGCCTCAGATCCAAATGTATTTCAAATTTTGTAGGATTTCTACAGCAAATGATAAAGGGAGACAGAACAAGGCATTGTTATAACAAAAGTTGAACTTTATCACAATCTAGTGACCACTCATAGTGGGCAAGATAAGATTGATCCAAGATCCAAAAGGGGAACAGACTGGAGGGAGGCTCCTGGGTTGGGTCTGCTCTACTCTGGCTTGAGTATTTATTTTTCTTTTTTAGACAGAGTCTTGCTCTGTCACCCAGGCTGGAGTGCAGTGACACAATCTCAGCTCACTGCAACCTCCGCCTCCTGAATTCAAGCAATTCTCGTGCTTCAGCCTCCCAAGTAGCTGGGATTATAAGCGCACACCACCACTCCTGGCTAATTTTCTGTATTTTTAGTAGAGATGGGGTTTTGCCATGTTGCCCAGGCTGATTTCCAACTCCTGAGCTCAGGCACTCTGTCTGCCTTGGCCTCCCAAAGTGCTAGAATTACAGGAATGAGCACCGCATCTGGCCTTGGCTTGAGTATTATACACCTCAGGCATTTCATGCCTTTAAAGTCAGTGTATGTTTACGTACAGTGTTATCCTACCTGGAATACCATTCTGAAATTTTCCACCTGGTAAGCATTTATTCATTCTTCAAGAGCCAAATAAATCCTGACCCCTAAGATTTCTCTTCTTTACTCTAATCTGACATTTATGTTTTTATCTCGAAAGCGTCATTGTCACATTAGCTACTTGGGGGAATTTTTTTTGTCTCTAAATTGCTATTAGTTAGACCAGTCCTCAATACTGTGGCATTGCTTTGCTAACAACTGTAATTTTTCTTTTCTCCACTTGTGGGTCTATGTCTGTATATTCTAATGTTGGTAAAAAAGAGAAAGAGGGAGGGATGAAGGAGGAGCAGCAGACGGAGAAACAGAAAAAGGTCTTTTGGCTGGGAAGAGATTCATAAGGGTGGTAGGGAACTGTCCTAAGATATTACCAGCATATAATTCCTCAGCTGGCCCACTTAATTTTGATTCAGAGCAAGCATTGATTGGTCAACATCAGCATCCCATTGTAATGCATAAATTTTGGGAGTGACTTTTGGTAGGCACCATATAAAGTCTTGTTGTATACAAATTTATGTACTTTTATGTACATCAAGCGCAGTCCTTCATTCTCTGTTACCTCTTTTAGGAAAATAAAAATTCTCTAAGTTTAGTAATCACCAAATAAAACAGAATTTCTTTCAGTGAAGGATGTATCCTTTCCTAGCTTCTTAATACATAGGTGACATTTTCATTTAGCTTTGAGAAAATGTTAGTTTTCATGTTAAATTATGTGATTTGGTTTATCACAATGCATCAGTTTCAGTATTTATCATACTTTTCCAATTCAATATTTTTAACCTCTTTTGAATATTCTATTGAATATTAGAGGTACTGGTCAAATAGGACAATACAGTAGTTCTCCCTGTTTCCTCTTTGGAGTCATCTTCTATGATGTTAGCAAATATTTACTTGAAATAACTATGGCAGGACTGATTTTTTTTTTTCTTTTTTAAAGTAAGAACCTGAAAAGCACAGTTATAGATTTGTTTTCTTAATACAAAGTAAAAACATTTGTGAACCTAGCTTTCTTGCCAATATTTCCCATGATTTTAGACTATTACCTTATAAAATACTATACATAGACAATAGAATCTCTGTGACTACATAACCTTTAAACAGTTAGATGTAGAATATAATATCTAAGATGTTTTGCTTTGATTAAAAACACTATTGTATTTTAACCAGAAATATGTACAGATATATCATAAATAGAGTATTTTAAGCACTAAGTCCTGTTTAACCTGATTTAAATTGAGGATCATTTCAAGTGATAGCAAAAGTAATCTTTCAGTAGAGAAGAGTGTTACGAGAAATAATCCTTCTTGTGTGAATCTTTCCACCAGCATTAGTTTTCATGACATATAGAAAATAAATTTAATTGCCTATATAGAGAAATAGAAATGTTTTGGCCATTGTGTATTTTTACATCACAAAGGGAGAAAATCATATACAATTAAATTACTTTGAAAAGGCAAAACCTTCCTAAGACATATACATTTCATTTTTTTTTAACTAAAAGAAAGATTGTATCTAAAAAATCAATTTAGGCCTATTTTGTTGTATTTATTTTTGAGAATTTCAATAAAATTTCCTCCTAAAACCAAAAAAATTACATTTATTGAGCATTTACTATATGTCAGGTCTTTACTGAGTGATTTTCCTGCTTTAGCTCATCTGCTTCTCCCAACAATTTTGTGAGGTGATATTTAACCCTGTTATATAACCAAGGTTTAGAGAAAGTAAATGATGGACCCTAAATCAAATAAAGAATAGATGGCACAATTTTTATTTGGGTAATCTGACCTAACAGCTTGCATGCTTAATAATTGACCATAAAATACGTTTTCTAATTCTTTTCTGGGAAGGAAGAGAGAAAAATAATTGATAATTGAGTGGAATGAGAACATGTTTTGTTTGCTATAAGAAGACTTATGAATTGAAATATAAAAGGATTTACCTCTACATATTTAAATATGTATGTTAAGTCACTAAGCCTACATGAAACATACTTAATTTTCCTATCCACTTGACTCTAAGTAATTTCATACAAAATATTACTGTCATATTACTGTCATATTACTATCATTCTAAAAAATATGTTTGAATAAATGGAATGGTCAATTGCATAATTGGTCTCAGTCCTTACCCCACCCTGCATTCACACCTTCACTATGGATTCAACATGAATGTAATTTATTTCCCTGTCTGCTGATATTGAGCTTAGTTAATATCAAGCTCAATATCTTTCTATGACTGAAGGCATATGTATGCATGAATCACAGTATTACCATGGTATCACGTAAAAGGTTAATAGAGTTCAGGAAGGAGCTGTACATTATACTTCTAAGTCTGCTTTTACCGTATAACTTTAGAAAAGTCTTTTCATCTTTCCGATCTTCAGTTTTATCATTGAAAAGTAAGAATTAAAAATAGATTATATATATATTTATATATAATGTATATATTTCTGTTTATACTTTAATACTTCATATGTCTTGGCATAAATAGATTCTCTTCTTTCTCTCCATTTCATAAATATGTACAAAAATAATTATAAATTATATAATAAATCATTATTATATTTATTAAAGCAGATAACAGAACTGATGAATTATGGATGCTGCAGATAAATCTTTCTTTTCTTTTTTTTCTTTTCTTTTCTTTTCTTTTCTCTTCCTTCCTTCCTTCCTTCGTTCCTTCCTTCCTTCCTTCCTTCTTTCCTCTTTCTTTCTTTCTCTTTCTTTCTTTCTTTCTTTCTTTCTTTCTTTCTTTCTTTCTTTGTTTCTTTCTTTCTTTTTCTTTCTTTTCTTTCTCTTTCTTTCTTTTTGTTATGGAGTCTCATTCTGTTGCTCTGTCACCCAGTTTGGAGTGCAGTCGTGGAATCTTGACTCACTGGAAAGAGAGAAGTAAATACCCACTGGATCCTGATATAATTTCTTGAGTTTCAAAATATCCAACATTTTACCTGTATCTGCTGTACATCAATCAGAAAATGTAGGCCAATTTTTCCACTATAGTATGGAATGTTACATAAAACTCAGAAGTCTTTCTAATAGGCTCAGATTTGGTTCAAAGAATGTTTACACGGTTTTGATGTTTACAAATGACTTCACATCTAGAAGTCATCTTAGACCTCATCTTCTCCCTTTCCTGTCACATTGAAACACATGCCAGACCTCATAGATTTTTTTAAATATGACTTATCTTTTTCTTCCATTTGTCTCTATCAACAGTAGTCTAATTTAAGATCTAATCAGATTGACTATGGTAATAATATCTTAATAAGGTTTTCCTATTGACATTAATTCATCACTACAACTAATTAAAGGGTTATTGTGAGAATTAATTAAAATAATAGATGTGGGTGCTTAGCATATACTGTATACTCATAACATTGGCCACGATGTGTACCAAGAGCAACACTGATAGCAATAACCATTTTTTGAAAATATGATTCTCTTAAATATATCAAGGCAATCAATGCTTTATCAAAAGCAAATAAGTAATTCAGTACCATTTCAGTGGTTGTAGAAATATCTCCAGTCCAAGGAAATTTGTTTAGATCACCTGCTCTACCTGAAACACCTAATTTGTTCAAAAGGACTGTCATGGAATGTTTTTGTTTAGATTTGGAAGTTGTTAAGCTCTGTTGATGCCATATTCTTAAAGATCATCTAAATACCACTTAGATGGTTCATCCTTGGTGCTTCTCTGCATGTTGCTTGTGCCTACATGTTAATTGCATGAATCTAAATGTAGCTATATTGCATGTCGATTAACAACAGAAATACTTTCTGAGAAATGCATCATTAGGCAATTTTATCTGTGCAAACAGCATAAAGTTTACTTATACAAACCTATATAGTATTGCCTACCACACACATAGGTTATATGGTATGGCCTATTTTCCTAGGTTACAAACTTTTACAGTATGTTTTTGTACTGAATACAGTAAGCAATTGTAACACAATGGTAAGTCTTTGTACATCTAAACATATCTAAACATAGAAAAGGTATAGTAAAAGTAAGATATAATCTTATGCAAACACCTTTATATATGCGATCAACATTGATCAAAATGTCATTATGTGGCACATAACTAGTGTGCCACATAATGACATTTTCACCAAAATCCTCAAAAGTGAACAGGTGATTATCATATTCAATATTTATTTGAAAAAGTTACAAAAAGTGGAAAGATTTAATCACTTATTAAGTCTTGGAGCAAACTGTTCAAGAGTAAACATATTTTCAATACAAAAATAATCATTAACAGTTCACCCTATTTTGACAAAGTAAATGCTTTATTCAAATATTATCCAAGTAATATTTTATAAATCTAACTGCACTTTTAGTATCAATACTTTAATGAATGACATTTTTTCTTACTACAAATATAAAGGGTGCTGATAGTTGATATATTTAATTCTCAATTTGACAAGAACGTTGTCTTGAGTAATATCATAGTTATTTCTGGGTTACGGTCACGACTCCAATGAAGCTGCATTAAAAACAAAACAGAGAGAGAGAGAAAGAGAGAGAGATGGGTGGAGATACCAGGCATCCATTTCTTTGATGATCTGGCAAAGAAAGTTCCATTGAAAATTCATATTATAATTTTAAAGCTAATGTATACTACATTGAATTATAGAAACAAGACGGTATGATGAAGAAAGAGCATCTTTGCCTAGAAATCATGCAAAATTTTTAAACATTATGGAAACTATGAAAGGGAGATGAATTACCTATTGCTTTTAAATATCAACTGACACTATAAGAAGCAAGTTGTGTAAGAAATAGCCATTTTTAATCAGTGGAAAGTAATCTAGCAATCTGCTAAAGTGATAAGCAGAGAAAGAAAATGTTGCAGTATTCTATCATCAATGTCAATAAAACAATTAAATGCAGTGCAATGACTCATAGCCTAAGAATAAATGTATCATGGAAATAGCTTCTGTTTTTTTTTTTTTTTTTTTTTTTTTTTTTTTTTTTTTTTTTTTTTTTTAATGTAAAATGTTGCCTTAGTCTCCTGGAAAAATTAGTTAAATGTAAATGCATATTTTCATCACACCTAAAGTGAGTGCCACAACCTCAAGGTAGAATGTAATAACCTGATTGAAGCCTGCTACATAAAGTGGAAAGACTTAATCATGTATGATACCTGGCCATACTGGCTCTCATTCCCTAGCCTAATCTGTGAGATTTAAGTGTCTGTATGTATCCGTGTGAGAGAGAAAAAGAGAAAGAAAGAAACTACTTGTGGAATTGAACACACACATGCACACCCATACAATCTTCAGACACTGTTTTTATGTGCTTTGCAATTTTGGATCAATGGTTGAAAGCTTTACTACCTAGAAACACAATCAGCACTTTTGAAACAGACAAAAAGAAAGCCATATTCAAATGTAGACAATAGGTTTTCTAAAGAACAACTCCTAACAAAGTAATCACCTGCCTTCAGAGAAAATGCTACGGATGATGATCAAAAGCAAGGCAGCCATGTGAACAGAAGATAGGATGAGCTTGAAGTCATGTTGTATCAACCTAGTCTATTCTTGTTGTGTCACACAGACCATATTTTTGTAACACCCTAGTCTCGGATTTGTGTAATTTGTTCTACTCACTGAAATTGTAAAGACAATTTTGAAATTAAAATAGAAAAAATAGAGTTTGTTTTAGTAACAAGGTTATGATATATTCTCCTTCTAATAACCGTTATGTCAGTATCAAAAACCAAAAACCAAAAATTAATGAAAATGTTCTTTACAACAAATATTCTTTCATTAGCACAACAAAATGTAGCACATTTCTAATTACAATGAGTTCCGAAGTGGAAGATTAGTTATCTGAAATAAAATGAGCTACAAATGCTTAATTAGTTAAGACAGTGCTTTTATTCTCTCGCATTTCATTATAGTTCACTCATTTACATTACTTTATTTGAATTTTGCCATTTTCTTGCTGTACTGTCAAATAGTTCACTTACTTAAATAGTGCAAAATGCAAGTTTTGCGTAGTGTTAAAAACCATGTTAACTTGAAATTCTTTGTCAATTTGTATTAATATATGTATGAGTCTAATTTTTAATAGAAAAGAGACACTTTTCAAAAAAAGACACTTATGCAGTCAACAGACATATGAAAAAAAAAAAAAAGTTCATCATCACTGGTCATTAGAGAAATGCCAATCAAAACCACAACGCGATACCATCTTGTGCCAGTTAGAATTGTGATCAGAAACCACAGATGCTGGAGAGGATGTGGAGAAATCAGAACTCTTTTACACTGTTGGTGGGGGTGTAAATTAGTTCAACCATTGTGGACGACAGTGTGGTGATGCCTGAAGTATCTAGAACCTGAAATACCATTTGATCCAGCAATCTCATTACTGGGTATATAACAAAAGGATTATAAATCATTCTACTATAAAGACACATGCACACATATGTTTATTGCAGCACTATTCACAGTAGCAAAGACTTGGAACCAACCCAAATGCTCATCAGTGATATATGGATAAAGAAAATGTGACACATATACACCATGGAATACTATGGAGCCATAAAAAAGGATGAGTTCATGTCTTTGCAGGGACATGGATGAAGCTGGAAACCATCATTCTCAGCAAACTAACACAGGAACCAAAAACCAAATACCACATGTTCTCACTCATAAGTGGGAGTTGAATAATGAGAACATTTGGCTACAGGGAGGGGAACATCACACATTGGGGCCTGTTAGAGGGTAGGGGGTAAGGGGTGGGATAGCATTAGGAGAAATATCTAATGTAGATGACAGGTTAATGGGTGCAGCAAACCACCATGGCACATGTATCCCTATGTAACAAACCTGCACTTTTTGCACATGTATCCCAGAACTTAAGTATAAAATAAAAAAGAAATTAGATGATCTGCATGCATGACCAACACAAAATAACTTAGTGCTTTTTGCTTATGAGAACATAGAAAACATGGCTGTGGGTGACAGCTAATTTCCTCTCTCCTCCTTCTGACTTGCAGCTAGTAATGCATAGTGATACTCAAATATTATTTAGAAAAATTAGTCATAAACATGAAAAGAACAAAAAATAACCAAATTATCAATTATAGGCTAATTAAAGGAATTGGACATGCAGTTCTGCTATTGAAGAAGAAGAGTATGATGGTGGCCTACCCATTTTGTATGAAAAACATTTACACACCCAAAAATGTGTTATAAAATATATATGTTTTCTGAAATTAGAAAAATAAATTTGCTTTTAGCATATGTGAGCATACCATATGGAATTCATTTTCATCACTTTGATGCTTTTAAAAAATGTTTCTTGAACAAATACTCGGGGAGTTTGATATGGAGATGTAAAAATCTTGAATGTATATTTTTATTCTTTAGTATTAAAAGAGTCCAAAGTAATTTAGAAACTTAATACTGAACAGTATAGTTAGGAACTAAGACCATGTAATATGTAAAATTTCCCCATTTTTTCATGAATATAAGTCTTTTTACAACTTTTGTTCCGTGTAAAGCCTCGTGTGTATATCAATTAACTCTCACATTTTAGTTGGTATGTTCTTTCTTTTTCATGACTATTTTTAGTTTACTCCCATAACTTTGAAATTCCCAAAAATCCCTATAGCCCACTCTTAGACTTCTCTTTCATTTTCATACATTTTTTTCTTAATTTTTTTAATACTCTAAATGGTGTTATTCTCTTAAATATGTATTAGAAAAAATGTGTGAAGCCAAGAATCAGATTTGGAGAAATATAAATGTGCTTATATTTTTTCCTTATTTATTGTTATAGTCATTTAAGAAACTTTAATTTTCTATATATTAGGATAATTAGAATCATTCCAGTTATTTCATACAATTTCATTATTTTTAAATGTTTAACATCTTTACATGTGTATTTTTCCTTTGCCATTTTCTCTTGTAATTATCCAGTAAGTCATCTTTCTCCCATGTTGTACAAAGAGTTTTTCTTTTTATACTGAATGAAAATTTCAAAAAATTATTGGGAAAGACTGTTTATTGTTAGTTGCATCAATAAAGAAAATCACCTTTTTCTATGCTTTTTTCCAAAATATATTTGTGTGATAAAAGTGTGTCAAGCCCTTAGACGTGGATGATCGGTTCACAGTTTTTAAACTACAAAAAAATCACGTTGGGCCAGGCGCAGTGGCTCCCGCCTGTAATTGCAGCACTTTGGGAGGCTGAGGCGGGTGGATCACCCAAGGTCGGGAGTTTGAGACGAGCCTGACCAACATGGTAAAACTTCGTCTCTACTAAAAATAATAATAATAAATTAACTGGCCTGGTGGCTCATGCTTGTACTCCCAGCTACTCGGGAGGCTGAGGCAGAGGAATCACTTGAACTCAAGAGGCCAAGTTTGCGGTGAGCCGAGATTGCACTATTGCACTCCAACCAGGGCAACAAGAGCAAAAAACTGTCTCAAAAAAAAAAAAAAAAAAAAAAAAAAAATCACCTTGCTCCCTTCCTAAAAATGCTTCTAGATCTACTCTCTATAAATTCCAATTTAATATAATGAAATAGAACCAATGAACATGCATTTTTGAAGAGTACATATGTGATTATGATCAATGCCACTTGAACCACACTGTGAAAATCAATGAAATAAGAGAAAACGTTGCACTGCTAAGCTTACATTTTCCTCTCCTCCAGGTTTTTTCTGTTGTGTACATTAGTAGTATCCCTAAAACATAGAACAATTACCTCAAAAGGTAAATCAGTATATAATTAATGATTCACTCATGTAGATGATACTGAGAATATTTATACACATTGATTTCTGTACCTGTATAGAAATGACATAATACTCTTCTCTGATCATACTGTGACTTTTCAAAGATACGATCTAGTGCAATGAAAATTGCACTAAAGCTTACATCTTAGTTTTTAATGTTCAGATAGTTAAGTTTGGTAATGGATTTCATTGGGTATTCTCAATGGAAATATGAAGGGATTATAACTCTCAGTCATAAATACAATTTCAACTATTTAACATTGGAAAGACAGGTCCGTATACGGTGAAGGTTGATTATCCTGTCAGCTTTTGCTCTGTTCCCTTGGAAACTCTGCTTCTCCTTAGGGTTTTCTTGTTTGGATTATGATAACAACCAGAGACTGAATCTCATAGATCACAGCTTCTTCTTCCAAGGATCTGACTAAGCACAGATTATACATAAAGTGAAATATAAAGCAAATTAATAATACTATACATAACTCATATTGTGTCCTGGGTTATTTCTTATGCAAACAATGCTGACACTGTTCTGTGGTAAAATATTGGTCTTTCTCATAGGTTGCAATCTAGGACAGGTGTGCCTGTAAGAGTCCTGGTTTACACAAGTGTGATTACTAATGGTAGTTCTTTTCAATCTCAAACATCCTAGTTAAGATGATCAATATATGATTTCTCTCCCTATGTATTTCTTCGAACCTACTTTCTATTATATATCTCCTAGTGTTTTTTCTTTTATATTTCCCAGTAGGCCTGTATGTGGAAGAAACAATTTTATTCCCATGGCTCATCAATCATAGAGTTTTAGTCCCTTTGAAACTAAGACTAACAGAGCAATTTAGCCTCTGTGACAATCCTAATATCTTGTCCATGCAGTTCACTTTCTCTTACATGATAAGTAGAA
Source organism: Piliocolobus tephrosceles (assembly GCF_002776525.5). NCBI lineage: Eukaryota > Metazoa > Chordata > Mammalia > Primates > Cercopithecidae > Piliocolobus > Piliocolobus tephrosceles. The sequence continues at coordinate 78,667,772 of NC_045440.1, read as the reverse complement.
ATCTAATTATTGATTTTAGAGAATGACTTAGATTGATAATTAGCTAATAGAAAATGAATATGTTGTGTGCACAATAAATAAAATATCTGCATAATATTAAGATAAACTGGCTGAAGCATAATGGCCAGTGGAAGAAAAAGAAGTAAAAAAGGGTAGAGAGGTGATCAAGAGCCAGGGCATAGACGGTTTTTAAATCCAGTAGAGTTAGATTTTATTATGCTGGGAACCCACAAAGAGACTGGAAGATAATACCATCTCATTTATACTTTATAATGATTATTCAGAAGAATAGATTGCAGAGAATGAAAAAATTAACTAGGAACCAATGGCATTAATTTAGATTACAGAAGATGGTAGTTTAAACTATTGTGGTTTTCATAAAAAACAAGGAGAAATAAATAGATTCAAAGCCATTTCGAAGCTAGAGTTATTGGGATTTGTGGAGGCATGGGTACAGAAAAAGCATCTAAAGTGGTAAATCAGCAGAAGCTCCTGTAAGATGGTAGGTTAGGATAGAGGAGAAATTAGAAGTTCTGTTTTGCTTTCATTAGTTTTGATATACCTATTAGAGATCATAAGGCTATAAAGTCAAAAACACTGTTTAATATATATATCTGCTGTTCTAGAGATAAGTTAGGGCTAAGAGATACTTATATGTCATTAGTGTATCAGTGTTAATTTCTGGAATCTTTTCCAGGATTGGCCCTAGCATTCAGTCATTATAGATTGTGCAGAAAGTGCCCATGCTTCTGAAATATTCTTTACCTACTCCTTGTTTCTTTAAACTTACTTATTTTATATCTCACTACCCTGAAGCTTTCTTTTCACTAATACACTAAATACAAATAAATACCATGCTAAATAATAAAGACATACATGTTAATGACCTTGAGTAGATGGTCTTTTGACTAACCCTACTGTAATAGACTTGCTGGTTCATCAAACATTTTCTGCTTCATTTTTGTGTATACTGACTGGTGGTCGTGGCATGCTTCATGCTCTCAACTTGTTGTCTACTTACTTGTTTGCACAGGCAAAATGAAACTTAATGCCTACTGAAACTTGGTTGTATTTGCTATATTTCTTATGGCAGCTTCACTGGCTACCTAATTGTATAGTTGAATTAAACATTTAGATGTCATATAAATATGAAAATAGTGTTGCATATTTGAAACTTCAGTTGAATAATATACAAGTATTCAAAAATGGTAATTTAAAAATTATTATGGTCAAATTAGATATGGGCCAAAATACCAATAAAAGACTGGAGCATTTTTAAAATACTAAAATTGTTCTGTATTTAGAATTGTTTATAAGTGTCTAAATTTTTGTTCCACTTTAAAGAAAGTGATACTAATACTCATAGCGATACTCATAGTACTATGATACTCACTATGTCATAGCACTGTGAGTATCAAGAGAGTATCTTTGATAATTAGTGTCAAAGTATCTTTGATACTTAGTATCAACGAAAGTGGTACTAATACTCATAGTCATTATATCATTGTCTATTTATGCAAAAACAACAGTTTACAAATGAGAATAAGCAGAACAACATTAAAAGATTGGTCTTACGTCAAAGTTGACAAATCAACACATATTTATATGTTTTAAATTAAAGCAACCTGTTTAACATATTCAGGTATTATTTGTATAATTTGCTGCCTCAACCGACTTTGTAAAACCAACCACTGCTTGAATAACATCAAATAATAGGGCTTTTATTATACTTCAAGAGATGTTCAGTGGGGTCTACTAATTCCTAAAATTTAAGAGACTTTTAAAATACTGTAAAAAGAAAAATGTTTTAAAAGATAGGCCTTTCAGATAACATATGTATAGATATATATACACACACACTATCTATTTAGCATGAGTGCCTAATCTAACAATTCCACATTTGGATACATTTGTCCACATTTGCTGACTTCATGTCATCCTCTCCCACTCACTGTGAAACTTATTTGAATCATCAACTATATGAGTGATCTTAAGAGCACCAATTGTATTTTCAATTTTTATCTATTGATAACATGACCTCTATCACATGAGACTGTGGCAATTCTTCCCTTGAAACATTATCTGTCCTCAATTTCTGCAACAATCTTGCTTTTGCTTTTCTTCCTACCTTCTGGATATACATTAAGGATTTTCTTCCTGCTCCTTAAATGTTAGTAATAAATAGGGTCTTATAAGAGACCTTCTTGCTTCTTTTCTCTCTCCACATACCTCATTCTTCAAGTCTCATGGTTTCAAGTGATCTCTATATATTTAATGTCTCTTACTCTAAACAAGGATAGATTAACATCCTGGGCAATAGTCTTGACCATCCTACTGCTAACTTAACATGGTATATGGATGTCCCATGGGCATCTGAAAGGAAAATTTAAGGGAAAATAAATCTGGTCAAGGATAATAAAAACATTCCTAAAAATAATATAAAATTAAAATATCATAACATAAATTCAACATATGTTTTTAACATATGAAAACATTCACAACATAAATACAAAGTAAAAACATTCCCAAAAATAATACAAGTTTTTTTTTTAACCTGGTAAGATGATGTATTTTAATGATATAGCTATTGGGGGGAATGACATTGGTTAAAAGAGAGATGGGTAAGCTAGTGGAGCAGAAGAGGGTGCAGAAACAGATCCACAACATATATACACATATGATTTATAGAAATGGTAATACTCAAGATTTTCTTAATAACTTTTTCTGAGTTTATTGACTATGAGGAAAATAAAACTTGATCTTTACATCACATCATGGATAAAACAATAAATAACTCCACATACACTTTGGATTTGAATATAAATATATATATATATATATATATATATATAATTACAGCTTTTAGAGTAAATCATAGTAGCAAATCTTTGTGACATTAAGATAAACAAAGATGTTATAAAGACAACACAAAATACTGGCCATAAAGTATAAAATGGTTAGAATCATGAATTAATGAAGAAAAACTTTCAAAACCAACACTTTCATCACTTAGTAGTTTTCAATGAAGAGTTTACAAAATAAAATTATCTACTGGGAAATGTGGGCTACTTGAAGTCCTTTCATTCATTCAATAAATATTTGTCGAGGCTATATTATGTATCAGGCACTGTTCTATTGAATGCATGATAAGAATAGTTAATAAGATAAAAATCTCTGCTCATATAATTTAGATCTTTTATGGAAAGACTGTGAATAGAAAATAAAAATTGTATAAATATAATATGTACATATATCACATATTAATTATGATGCATTTGATCTCATATATGCAGATATAAAAATATGCATATGTGTTTATGTATACACATACACATAGTGATGCTTGCTGGGGAGAAGATAAAGGGATGTAATTTGAATAGGGGTGTTGTTATGGACTGAATTTTTGTGTCCACCTCAAATTCATATGTTAATGCTCTAACTTCCAACATGATGATATTGGAAGTGGGTCTTTTGGGAATTAATTAGGTTTCGATGAAGTCACAAAAGTAGGACCTCCATTGTGGGATTAGTGTCTTTATAAGAAGAGAAAAAGAGACCAGAGTTCGTTCTCTCTCTCTCTCTCTCTCTCTCTTCATCATGTGAGGAAAGAACAAGAAAGTGGCCATGTGCAACTCAGGAAGAGAACCTTCACCAGAAATGAATCTGCCAGCACCTTGATCTTGGACTTCCCAGGTTTCTAAACTATGAGACATAGAAATATTCCAGGAAGAGGGAGTAGAAAATTCAAAGGTCCTGAGGCAAGTGTTTGACAAGCATATTCAAAAACTTACCAGGAAGTCAGATTGACTGGAGGGAGTGAGCAGAGATAAGAATAGAATAATGTTAGGTGTCAGAGGTAACTGGGTAGTTAGGTCACATAGAGCCATATAGGCCCTTGTAAGTACATCAAACATTGGAGTGTTTTGATAGGAGTGATGGTATGTTTGTTTGTATTTTAACTTGATTGTTCTGACAGCTGTGTAGAGAATAAACTAATGGTAGTAATCATAGAATCAGGAAGAATAGTAAGGGATCAATTATAAAAATCTAGGCAAGATAAGAAGCATATGAAAAAACGTTCAACATCACTAATCATCAGAGAAATGCAAATTAAAACCTCAGTGAGACATTACCTTACACCAGTCAGAATGACTATTATTAAAAAATCAAAATGTAACAGATGTTGGCAAGGATGCGGACGAAAGGAACGTTTACATACTGTTGGTGGGAATATAAATTAGTGAAACCTCTATAAAAAACAGTGTCAAGATTTCTCAAATAACTAAAAACAGAACTATCATAGATCCAGCAATCCCACTACTGGGTATCCATACAAAGAAATAAACTATTAAATAAAAAATACTCTTGCACTTGTATGTTTTTCACAGCCTATTCACAATAGCAAATATATGGAATCCACATAAATTCCCATCAGGGGAGGACTAAATAAAGAAAATATGATGTATATATACAAAGAAATACTACTCAGTCATAAAAAAGGAATGAAATAATGTATTTTGCAGTAACACGGATGAAACTGAAAGCCATTATCTTAAGTGAAATATCTCAGAAAAGAAAGTCAAATATCACATGTTCTTACTTACATGTGGGAGATAAATAACGTGTACACGTGGACATAGAGTGTGGGATAATAGCCACTGGACACTCAGAATGGTAGGAGGATGGAAAGGGGGTGGAGGATGAGAAATTTATGAGTACAGTGTTATTTATTCTGGTGATAGTTCTACTAAAAGCCCAGACTTCACCACCATGCAATATATGCATGTAACAAAACTGTACTTGTACCCCCAAAATCTTAAAAAAAAAATGCAGGCAAGAGATGATGATGTTTTGGAGCAGTAATCATGGAAGTGGTTTGATGTAGGCAGTTTATGGATATATTGTGACGATGGAGCTCTGGTACTGTTCATGGATAAAATGTATAGTTGGAAAAAATGAGGAGTTCATCATGATTCTTATGACTCAGGGCCTGAACATTTGAAAGAACAGTGTTACGTACTGAGATAATGCAGAGAGAAAAGCAAGGTTTTTAATGGATAGTTAAGAGAAAAATTAGAAATTCTGTTTTGATATGTTCAATTTGAGATGTGCATTACACAGTAAGATAAACAAATTGAGAATTCACAGGAGAGATTGGGGTGGAAATAAATTTTGGGAATTGCATGCCCAAACAACACTTAAAGTTGTAAGACTTTGTGCAATCCACAAAATAAAAGATGTGGAGAGAGAAAAAATAATAAGAGCTGTAAGGACTGAGTCCTTGGGCACAACATGTAGTGTTCAGGGTGAGGAAGAAACAGTGAAGAGGAACAGAATCCAAAGTGGCCCAACAGAAGGAAAAATGTTAAAACATAAAGCCCAGTGAGAAAATGTGCCAAGGAAGACTGGGTACTCAACAAGATTAAATACTGCTAAGAAATAAGAATTTACCATTGGACTTAGTAGTATGAAGTTCACTGATGACTTTGTTAATCACCAGTGGAATGGCGGGGATTACAGTTTGATTGGAGTGAGTTCAAGAAAATGGAAAAAGATGCTCCAGAGACAGCAATGCCTGACAACTTCTGGGAGATTTTCTATAAAAAGAAGCGAAATGGTTAGGTAGTTGTTCAGATGGGCAGGAGACAAATGCACAGGGTAAGAGCAATCATAGAATAGAGCAGTAGACAGGAAAAGTTGATGAATAGAAGAAATCTTAAATATTTGAGGGTATAAGTGTGATGGAGCTAAAATGTTGCTGCTTGTGCAATCTCGTATATAAGAAAGACATGAGAGTTCATTGAAATTATTGCTGGTGTTTACAATTTGATATTTTCAAGATACTCGAAATAAAAACCCCAGGCAAAACAAAGAATCAGATCATGTTTGAGGTTTTGAAATATAAATATGTTGCATTATATATCAACTTTATGCTTAGTTGTTCAAAATTTTGAAAAAAAATGTTTATTTTATGATGTTGAAAGCTGCATTTGCAACTGTCATCTCTCTCCACACACCATGAATCTCTCCCAAATGCAGACCTTCCATTGACATCAAAGAAATTATTTCACATGGAATCAATAGAACTGGGTTAAGAACTGGACCCAAATAAAATGCAGATATTGCAGGTATATTGAGAGATGTGGCAGACCATATATTCAGTAGACTTTTGCAAATGTATAGGGAGTTCATTCTGGAAATACATCTTTTGATAAACAAGTTTAAATTGTTATTGAAAATTTTGCCAAAATGCATGCATGTACTATTTATTTTTACAATAAGCCAATACACCTGTGTTATTCGATATCAAGCAAAATCAGAATTTTACTCCCTTCTTATATAGATACATTCAGATTTTGCATTATTTAAAATGTTATAAAATTTATTTAAAATATATATATTTCTAGATTTCTGTGTATATGCATTATCAAACATATTAAAATATTTTGAAATTTAATTCTCTTTAGTTATTTAAAATAATTTTAACTCTGTTATATATTAAATTCAAAAATTATATTTTTAATTGTATTTTTAATTTTTACATTTTATTTATTTATTTATTTTGACACGGAGTCTCACTCCTTCACCAGGCTGGAGTGCAGCGGCTTGATCTTGGTTCACTGCAACCTCTGCTTCCTGGGTTCAAGCAGTTCTCCTGCCTCAGCCTCCCGAGTAGCTGGGATTACAGGTGTGCACCACCATGCCCAGCTAATTTTTGTATTTGTTGTAGAGACAGGGTTTCACCATGTTGATGAGGCTTGTCTCGATCTCGTGACCTCATGATCTGCCCGCCTCGGCCCCCCAAAGTGCTGGGATTACAAGCGTGAGCCACTGCACCCAGCCTAATTATTTTATTATTACTGAATACAAGGCAATGTACCAGAAGCTATCAAAACTCACATATAAACATGAATACTAGTAGGACAGAAAGGTAATTATGAACAGTGGAGAGTTATGTAGTACTGAAAAATGTACATATACAATAATGCTAATATTTATATATAACCAAAATGTACATGTAAGTTTAAAAGTTGGGCAAAATAAAATATAATTTATAATTTCTTTACTGATGACATTCATTTTTCTAGAAAGACAAATTAAAATTTGAAAAGAAATAGTAGGAGTTTTATAATTCTTACCTTTAGGCTCAAAAATATATATCACAAAGACAGAATTATTTCACAAAATGGCAATCATTTCATTCTTACCATCCATTTCATAGCTTACTGAATAACTTTAATTCATATAAACTACAGATCCTTTATGTAGAAAGCACATACCATTAAGACAAACAATAACTAAAAACAAATCTAGCTAGTGTGTTTTATATCTGTTAAAACGTTGACTCTCAAATGTTAAAAATAAAAATGAAATATTCATGCTCTTCTTAATTTATTCCCTTTTCTCTCTATCTCTGTCTCTATTTTTCTTTCTCTCTTACCTTAGCTTTGTTAACTTGATTGTTATGGATCCATACCAAAAATATATTGCTGTCCATTCAATTACATATTTCTCCTGAGAACAAAATATTATTTTCACAAAGAATAATGCTATGCAAAATAACAGGAAACATACTATGAATAAAGTCTCTTTTTATTTGCATAATTTTTTATACTTTTTTATGCTTTTTTATTTTTTATACTTTTAATTTTTTTTGTACTTTTATACTTTTTTTATACACTGGGATACATGTGTAGCACGTGCAGGTTTGTTACACGGGCATACACATTCCATGGTGGTTTGCTGCACCCATCAACCCATCATCTACATTAGGTATTTCTCCTAATGCTATGCCTCCCCTAGCCACCCACCCCGCAAGAGACTCCCGTGTGTGATGTTCTTCTCCCTGTGTCCATGTGTTCTCTTTGTTCACCTCCCACTTATAAACGAGAACATGCAGTGTTTGGCTTTCTGTTCCTGTGTTAGCTTGCTGAGAATGATGGTTTCCATCTTCATCCATGTCCCTGCAAAGGACATAACCTCATCCTTTTCTATGGCTGTGTAGTATTCCATGGTGTATATGTGCCACATTTTCTTTATCCAGTCTATTATTGGTGAGCATTTGGGTTGGTTCCAAGTCTTTGTTATTGTGAATAATGCTTCAATAAACATATGTATGTATGTGCCTTTATAGTAGAATGATTTATAATCTTTTGAGTATATACCTAGTAATGGGATTGCTGGATCAAATGGTATTTCTGGTTCTAGATCTTTGAGGAATCACCACACTGTCTTCCACAATGGCTGAACTAATTTACATTCCCACCAACAGTGTAAAAGCATTCCTATTTCTCTACATCCTCTCCAGCATATCTTGTTTCCTGACTTTTTAATGATCACCATTCTAACTGGCATGAGATGGTGTCTCATCATGGTGTTGATTTGCATTTCTCTAATGAGCAGTGATTATGACCTATTTTTCATAAGTTTGTTGGCCACAAAGATATCTTCTTTTAAGAAGTTTCTGTTAATATACTTTGTCTACTTTTTGATGGGATTGTTTCTTTTTTTCTTGTAAATTTAAGTTCTTTGTAGATTTTGGATATTAGCCCTTTGTCAGATGGATAGATTGCAAAAATTTTCTTCCATTCTGTTGTTTGCCTGTTCACTCTGATGACAGTTTCTTTTGCTGTGCGGAAGCTCTTTAGAAAAATGTAGTGCTGTTACCAAAACATTGGTTTTGTGTATGAAAACCTAAATAGCCATAAAGAATGACATCTTAACAGTTTGTGAATCTGTCAAATATATCTGTGAGCACTTTATTAATTTCCAAGGTAAATATTTCCTTAAGAAAAAAATTTCAAGTTTATGGTTTGAGAAATACATGAAAAGCTCATGGATTATAATTTTACCCGGTGTCAAAAATATTGAAAGTAATTATTAGTACACATATAATTTCTGTTTTTTAATTTCTACTTTTACGTGGCATAAGGTTATTATCTAAAAGTTATGCCAAATTTGTAATGTAATGGTTATATTCTAGAATGAATACATGGGAAAGAAATCTACAGCTGTAAAACAGTAGTCTGTAATATTTTATTTGTTCACACATATTATGTGTTGTTTGTTTTTACAACTTTCACTCCTTTTTATTCATGTGTAATGCCTGTACACAATAGGACAAAATCAATAACTCCCAGATTTTTAAACTTTTAAGTTAAATTCTCCATTAGTTTACTTAACTTATTATTAAAAATCAGATTCTTGTGAATTTGTACCAGTTTTGTGCAACATAAAAAGGTAAAGAAACTATTTGTAGCTATATTTTTAGAATGCATACATTTGTATAGTAATATAAATTATGTAAAATTATGCCGAGACCAGCGCGGTCAGGGAGACCCTAACCCAGCAGAACTAGAGGAATTAAAGACACACACACAGAAATATAGAGGTGTGAGGTGGGGAATCAGGGGTCTCACAGCCTTCAGAGCTGACAGCCCCAAACAGAGATTTACCCACATATTTATTAACAGCAAACCAATCATTAGCATTGTTTCTATAGATATTAAATTAATTAAAAGTATTCCTTATGGGAAATGAAGAGATGGTTGGAATTAAATTAATAGTTTGGGCTAGTTAACTGCCACAGAAACACTCCCTTAAGATACAGTTCACTCATGCTAATTGTTTGTGGCTTTGGCATCATGCTACCTGACTTCAAACTATACTACAAGGCTACAGTAACCAAAACAGCATGGTACTGGTACCAAAACAGAGATATAGACCAATGGAACAGAACAGGGTCCTCAGAAATAATACCACACATCTACAGCCATCTGATCTTTGAAAAACCTGAGAAAAACAAGAAATGAGGAAAGGATTCCCTATTTAATAAATGGTGCTGGGAAAATTGGCTAGCCATAAGTTGAAAGCAGAAATTGGATCCTTTCCTTACTCCTTATACAAAAATTAATTCAAGATGGATTAGATACTTAAATGTTAGACCTAATACCATAAAAACCCTAGAAGAAAACCTAGGTAATACCATTCAGGACATAGGCATGGGCAAGGACTTCATGTCTAAAACGCCGAAAGCAATGGCAACAAAAGCCAAAATTGACAAATGGGATCTAATTAAACTAAAGAGCTTCTGCACAGCAAAAGAAACTACCATCAGAGTGAACAGGCAATGTACAGAATGCGAGAAAATTTTTGCAACCTACTCATCTGACAAAGGGCTAATATCCAGAACCTACAAAGAACTCAAACAAATATACAAGAAAAAAACAAACAACCCCATCAAAAAGTGGGCAAGGGATATGAACAGACATTTCTCAAAAGAAGACATGCATACAGCCAACAGACACATGGAAAAATGCTCGTCATCACTGGCCACCAGAGAAATGCAAATCAAAACCACAATGAGATGCCATCTCACATAAGGTAGAATGGCAATCATTAAAAAGTCAGGAAACAACAGGTGCTGGAGAGGATGTGGAGAAATAGGAACACTTTTACACTGTTGGTGGGATTGTAAACTAGTTCAACCATTATGGAAAACAGTGTGGCGATTCCTCAAGGATCTAGAACTAGAAGTACCATATGACCCAGCCGTCCCATTACTGGGTATATACCCAAAGGATTATAAATCATGCTGCTATAAAGACACATGCACACGTATGTTCATTGTGGCAGTATTCACAATAGCAAAGACTTGGAGTCAACCTAGATGTCCATCAGTAACAGACTGGATTAAGAAAATGCGGCACATATATACCATGGAATACTATGCAACCATAAAAAAGGATGAGTTTGTGTCCTTTGTAGGGACATGGATGCAGCTGGAAACCATCATTCTCAGCAGACTATCACAGGAACAGAAAACCAAACATCGCATGTTCTCACTCATAGGTGGGAACTGAGCAATGAGATCACTTGGACACAGGAAGGGGAACATCACACACCAAGGCCTATTGTGGGGAGGGGGAGGGATAGCATTAGCAGATATACCTAATGTAAATGACGAGTTAATGGGTGCAGCACACCAACATGGCAGTGAACCAAAAACAAAATTACAAGGACAGTTAGAAAATACTTGGAGGCTAATTAAAACCAAATATACCAAAACTTAGGAGATGCAACAAAAGCAATTCTAATTGGGAAATATGAATGTTTATATTAAAAAGCAAGACAGAAAACCAACAACCTAACTTTACAACTTAAGAAACTGGATAAAGAAGAACAAACAAAACCTACAGCTAGTAGAAGCAATAAAATAATGAAGAATGGAGAAGAGTTAAGCTAGGGAATTGAAATAAATAGAGAAAAATCAATGAAATGAAAAGTTGTTTCTTTGAAAGGATCAATGAAATTGACAAACTTTTAGCTCTATAAGCTTGAAAAAACTAATCGCATTAATAAAATCAACAATGTACATTACTACAAGTTCTATAGAAATAAATAGGATTATGAGAGACTATTATGTACAATTGTACACCAATAAATGACATAACCAAGATGAGTTGGAGAAATTTCTAGGCGCACAAAGCCTGTCAAGATTAAATCACAAAAGAATAGAAGATATAAGTATGCCAATAACTAGTAAGGAGATTGGGTGAGTAATCAATAATCTAAACAAATGCCTTGTACCACATGGTTTCACTGGTGAATTCTACCAAACAAAGAAATAAAACCAAACTTTTACAATTTGTTTTAAAAAGGTTGAAGAGGAGGAAACACTTCTTAACTCATTCTATGAAGACATACTTACCCTGATAATAAATAGACAATGAGAATGTAAGACAAGAAAGACCAATATCTGTTATGAAAATTGATTTAAAAATCCCCAACAAAATACTAACAATTGAGGAGCATATTTAAGAAGCATATACCATGAGCAAATGGCATATATTCCTGGGATGCAAGTGTGGTTCAACATATGAAAATTAATCAATGCATATACCACACTAACAGAATGAAGCAAAAAACACATGATCACCTCAATCAATGCAGAAAAGAATTTGACAAAATTAATACTCTCATGGTAAAAAAAAATAAAATAAAATAACTCAGAAAACTAGGACTAAAAGGAAGCTACCACAACATAATACAAGCCATACATAAAAAATTCTCAGAGGACATGATACTCAAATGTGAAAGACTGAAACCTTTTCCTCTAAAATCAGGAACTAATGTAAAAATGCCTGCTGTTGCTACTTCTATTTAAGATAGCACTGGAAGGTCTAGCCAGAAATTTTAAGAATAATATTATATTTCTTAAAATATTAATATTAAGAAAAATTAATAAAAGACATCTAAATTGGAAAGAAATGAGTAAAAATAAAAGTATCTTTGCACATAATATAACATTATATGAAGAAAACTTTAAAGATTCCATGAAAATTATTAGAAAAGATAAATAAATGCATCAAAATATCCAGAGACAAAATCAACACACAAAAATTAGTTGCATTTGGAAACACTAACAATGAACTATTTGAAAAAGAAATTATGAACACAATCTCATTTACAATAGCATCATAAATAACAAAATACTTAAGAATGAACTTAACCAAGATGATGAAAGTGTTATCAATGAAAACTACAAAACTTTGCTGAAAGAAAAGATGAGATAAATAAATAGGAAAACATCCCATTATCATGGACTCGGAGATTTAATAACATTAAGATGTCAATACTGCTTGAAGCAATCTCCAGATTCAATGTAATCTTTATGAGAATCTCAGCATCTTAATGATTTTTTTTTGTTTCTGCAGAAATAAGAAAACTCATCCTAAAATAATATAGAATCTCAAGGAATCCCAAATAGCCAGTCATCAAAAAGAACTAAGCTGGAACTCAAACTTCTTGATTTCAAAACTTACCACAATGCTACAGTAACCAAAACAGAGTGGAACAAACCTACAGATGAACATGTGGACCAACGGGATATAATATACACTGCAGAAATAAGGCCTCAGAGAGACTCATATGATTTTTCACAAGAGTGTCAAGACCATTCAATGAAAAAGAGACAGTTTTTTCAACAAATGGTGCTGGGAAAATTGGGTATCAATATGCAATAAAAAAAAAAAAATGAAGTTAGACCTTTATGTAATATCATATGCAGAAATTAATTCAAAATAGAGCTAAAAGTAAGACCTAAAACATAAAACTTTTACAATAACACACAGGGAAACATCCTCATGACATGGAGTTTTGCAGTAATTTCTTTGATGTGATAACAAAAGCATAGACAACAAATTAAAAAGTAAACAAATTGAAGTCTATGTAAAATTTGTAAAGATATATACCAAAAGATAATATCAAAAGAGCAAAAAGATAATTCATGAAATGGGAGAAAATATTAGTAAATAATATATCTGATAAACAACTAATACCCAGAATATATAGAGAGCTCGTAAAATTCAATAAAAATTTTTTAAAAGAACCAACCCTATTTAAAAAATGGGCAAAAGACTTGAATACATACATATATATCCAAAAAGATATACAAATGGCCCAGCAGGTATAAGAAAATATGCTCAGTATACATCATACCCAATAGGCTAATTACTACTTAAAAAATGGACACAGAAAATAATTGTTGACAAAAATGGAGAAATAGGGAACCTTGGGAATGTATAATGGTATTGCCACTATGGAAAACAATTATGGTGTTTCCTCAAAAAAATTAGAAATAGAATCACCCATGTGTAATCCAGCAATTCCCCTTTTATATATATCTAAAGGAAATGAAATCAGTATGTTGAAGGTGCATCTGTACACTCATGCTCATAGCAGCATTATTCATAACAGCTAAATTGTGGACAAAAGTCAGGGGTCTATCAGCAGGTGAATGGACAAGCAAAATGCAGTATATTCATTCAATGGAATATTATTCAGCCTTGCAAGGAAGGAAATTCTGACATATGCTCTAATATAGATTAAAAATTGAGAATATTATGCTAAGTGAAATCAACCAGTGACAAAAAAAAAAAAAGATATATATTGTATGATGCCACTTCTATGAGATATTTAGAGTAGCTAAAATAATAGAGAAATAAAGTAGAATGGTGGTTACCAGGGGTTGGGGGAAGGGTAAATACGGAGATATTTTTCATTTGGTATAGAGTTTCAGTTTTACAAAAGAAAAAGACTTACGAAGATAGGTGATAGTGATGACTGTACAACGTTATGAATTAATACCATTAAATTTTACACTTAAAACGATTGATGATAAATCTTATGTTATGTGTATTTTGCCAAAATTAAAACACTGAATACCATAATTCATTTCGCTAAATAGGTATTCACTTCACCAAATAATATAGTTTGTACATCTTTAAAGCACTCATATTTATAATATAATGTATCAGGAAAACACTACCAAGTCAAGCTAAAACATTGTTAAAAGATATTCATCCTACTACTTTGATAGATACACTTTCATGAAAACTTGGACGGTTACATTAAATTTATAATTTCTGGGCCCCTTGCAGTATCAAGCAGGAATGTGCCTGTGTAAGGAGAGATAGCCCCAGCCCCAGATTGCAGGCACACAGTCTGCCTTTTTGAAAATTGTAGTGTCCATGTCTAATTGCTGTTCACACTCCCTAGCCAGAAACAGCCACACCTTGGCCATCACTTAGTCCCGTGTGTGGACACACCTATGGTAGGGTGGGTACCATGTGCGGTACAGTCTTCCCGCTGGGGGAGAGATCTGGAGAATAAGTCATAGCAAGACAAAAAACTTCAAGTGTGGATATGCATAACACAGCCTAAAAGAGGTGAGTGTACCAAGGACTCCTCATCTGTTGAAGTACAGTGTGATCACAAGATGGTAAAAACACAGGTTTTCTCAAACACAAAACCTGGTGTAAGTACACTACATGTTCCTATGTAAAAGAAGACTTTAAGACATAAAAATGTTCATTGAGATTAAAAAAACAAACAAACAAGGAAACAACCAGTGAGGGGAAAGAGCAATAGGACCCAAAATTGAACAGCTTGCTAAGGGACTGGTCTTGTAAAGGACTCAGAAACAGTAGTCAGAAGTTTAAGGGTTATTTTCAGCATGATGAGAAACCATTGGCGTATTTTGAAGAAGGACAGGACATTTTATCTATGTTCCAAAAGATCGTCTTGTGGTGGGGAAGCGTGGGGAGAGGGGGCAAGATGGCTGACTAGAAGCAGCGGAGTTCAAAGGCTCCCATCCATAAAAACGTAATAAACACGTTTATCCTTCCCTGGCAACCAAAGTATCCAGGTTATCTCACCAAAATAGACTAGAAGGCTGGCGTGACCCATGGAGAGAAGGAAGAGCAGTGTGGTGCAGTGGCCCACCTGAGAGCCACACGGGGAAGAGGAGCCCCCTCCCCTCAGCTGAAAGAAGTAGTCAGTGTGCTACCCAGCCATGGAAACTGCTTTTTCCACACAACGGTGCAACCTAAGGATCGGAAGTTTCCACTGGCGAACCCACGCCACCAGGGCCTAGCGTCCCAACCCTGGGGCAGGCAGATTCTTAACAGCGTCTCAGCTGGAATCTACTTAAGCCTACCAAACTCCTGGGGAAGGGACAACAACCAACACTCGCTGTGGCAGCCTGCTGTCTAAGCCACTTGAGCTCCTTAGGGGAGGGTCAGCAGCCAGAACTAGGACTTGCAACTGCTCCCTGGGCAGAGAAGGGCAGCTCCCATTTCTATAGCTCTAGGCTGTGATTTTTCCCCTCACTAAGGAGGCTGGACGGCTTGATCCCAAGACTTGTCCCCACAGCCTAACACACGTGCTGTGGCAGTCTGCGGCTGGAGTGCATCTTCAGGTCTAAACCTGACCCATCCTTCCTCAGTGGACGGGACTTTGCTGCAGGAACTCCAACAACTGCAGCCAGGAGCTCAGGGACAGAACTCTGATCTCCCTGGGCCTGAGCCCCTAGGGGGAGGGGTGGACGCAGTCTCTGGGGACCAGTGGACTTAGCCTCTCCTCTTGGTAGTTCTGAGGAATCTCGGCAGCCCAGACGGGTGGGTTTCGCCCTAGCAAAACACACCATCTCCGTCAAGGGACAAAGTGCTTAGTTAAATGGGTCCTGCTCCTCATGCCACCCAACTGGGTGAGACAACAGGGGTTGTCAGATACCCTACACAGGAGCGATACTACTGACATCAGGTAGGTGCTTCTCAAAGTCAGAGGTCTCAGAAGAAGGAGCAGGAACCCATCTTTGCTGCTCTCCAGCCTCCTTGGGGGACATCTCCAGGCATAGGAGTGAATCAGATGAATAGGGCCTGAAGTGAATCCCCAGCAAATTGCAGTAGCCCTACAGAAAAGGGACCTGACTATTGAATGGAAAACAAACAAGCAGAAACTGACAACAACAACAACAAAAAGGCCCACACAAAAACTTCATCTGAGGGTCAGTAGCTTCAAGGACTGAAATTACACATGCTCATGAATATGACAAAGAATCACTGAAAAAAATGCTGAAAACCCAAAAGGCAAGAGTGCCTCTTCTTCTCCAAATGATCACATTGTCTCTCCATCAAAGGCGCAGAACTGGATAGAAGATCAGATGGATGAATTGATAGAAGTAGGCTTCAGAAGATGGGTTATTAAAAAAATACAGTGAACTAACAGAGCATGTTCTAATTCAATGCAAAGAAGCTAAGAACCTTGACAAAAAGTTAGAGGAATTGCTATGTAAAATAACTAGTTTAGAGAGAAACAAAAGTGACCTGATGGAGCTGAAAACCACAGCGTGAGAACTTTGAAGCATACACAAATACCAACAGCTGAATCAACCAAGCAGAAGAAAGAATATCAGAGTTTGAGGACCACTTTACTGAAATAAGACGTGAAAACAAGAATAGAGAAAAAAGAATGAAAATGAATGAACAAAGTTTCAAGAAATATGGAACTTCATAAAAAAGAGGAAATCTTCAATTGATAGGAGTACCAGGAGATGGGGAGAATGGAAACAAGCTAGAAAACACACTTTAGGATATTATCCAGGAGAAATTCCCCAGTCTAACAAGAAAGGCCAACATGGAAATTCAGGAAATACAGCATAGACCATTAAGATAATCCACAGGAAGATCAAGCCCAAGACATAATCTTAAGATTCTCCAAGTTTGAAATGAAGGAAAAACTGTTAAAGGAAGCCAGAGAGAAAGGCCAGGTCACCTACAAAGGGAAGCCCATCAGACAAACAATGGAACTCTCAGCACAAACTCTACAAGCCAGACGAGATTGGGGGCCAATATTCAACATTCTCAAATAAAAGAATTTTTAACCCAGAATTTCATATCCAGCCAAATTAAGCTTCATAAGTGAAGTACAAATAAAATCCTTTCCAGATGAGCAAATGCTGAGGGATTTCATTACCACCAGGCCTGCCCTGCAAGAGCTCCTTAGAGAAACACTGAATATGGAAAAGAAAAGCCAGTACCAGTCACTGCAAAAACACACCAAAATATAAAGACAAATGACACTACGAAGAGACTGCATCAACTAGTGTGCAAAATAACTAAATAGCAACAAGATGAAAGGATCGAATTCACACATAACAATACTAACCTTAAATGTAAATGAGCTAAATGCCCCAATAAAAACACATAAAGTGGCAAATTGAATAAAGAATCAAGACCTATCAGTGTGCTGTATTCAGGAGACCTCATGTGCAAAGACTCACATAGGCTCAAAATAAAGCGATGGAGGAAATTTTACCAAGTGAATGGAAGCAAAAAAAAAAAAAAAAAAAAAAAAGCAGGGGTTGCAATCCTAGTCTCTGACAAGACAGACTTTAAACCAACAAAGATAAAATAAAAGACAAAGAAGGGTATTACATAATGTTAAAGGGAAGAATTCCACAAGAAGAGCTAACTATGCTGAATATATATGCATCCAATACAGGAGCACCCAGATTCATAAAACAAGTAATTAGAGACCTACAAGGAGACTTAAGACTCCCACACAATAATAGTGGGAGACTTTAACATCCCCCTGTCAGTATTAGACAGATCAATGAGACAGAAAATTAACAAAGATATTCAGGACTTTAATTCTTCTCTGGATCAAGTGAACCTATGAGATATGTACAAAATTCCTTACTCCAGATTAACAGAATATACATTCTTTTAAGTGCCAGGTGGCACTTAATCTAAAATTGACCACATAATTGGAAGTAAAACACTCCTCAGCAAATACAAAAGACTGAAATTATAATAAACAGTCTCTCAGACTACACTGCAATAAAATTAGAACTCAGGATTAAGAAACGCACTAAAAAACCACACAACTACATGGAAATTAAAAAAACTGCTCCTGAATGAGTCCTGGGTAAAATGAAATTAAGGCAGAAATCAAGAAGTTCTTTGAAACCAATGAGAACAAAGAGACAATGTACCAGAATCTCTGGGACACAGCTACAGCAGTGTTAAGAGGGAAATCTATAGCAGTAAATGCCCACATCAGAAACCTAGAAAGATAAAAAATCCACAACTTAACATCATAATTAAAAGAGCTAGAGAGACAACAGCAAACTAATCCAAGTTAACAGAAAACAAGATAGAAGAATTTAAGTAGATATGATATGAGAAATCCTCCAAAAAATCAATGAATCCACCAGCTGTGCTTTTTTTTTTAATTAACAAAATAGACTGCTAGCTAGACTAATAAGAAGAGATAGAAGAATCAAATAGCCCCCACAGAAAATGATAAAGGGAATATCACCAGACCCCACAGAAATACAAACTACTATCAGACAATACTATAAATACCACTACCCAAATAAACTAGAAAATCTAGGAGAAATTGATAAATTCTTGGCTGCAAACACCCTAAGAAGACAAAACCAATAAGAAGTTGAATTCTTGAATAGACCAATAACAAGCTCTGAAATTGAGGCAGTATTTAGTAGTCTAGCAACCAAAAAAAGCCTAGAACCAGATGGATTCAAAGCTGAATTATAGAAGAAATACAAAGAGGAGTTCATACCATTCCTTCAGAAACTATCCCAAACAATTGAAAAGGAGAGACTCCTTCCTAACTCATTTTACGAAACCAACATCATCCTGATACTAAAACTGGGAAGAGACCAAACAAAGAAAGAAAACTTCAGACCAACATCCCTGATGAACATCAATGCAAAAATCCTCAATAAAATACTGGCAAACTGAATCCAGAAACACATCAGAAAATTTATCCACCACAATAAAGATGGCTTCATAAGTGGGATGCAAGGCTGGTTCAACATATGCAAATCAATAAATGTAATCCATCTCATAAACAGAACCGATGACAAAAACCACATGATTATTTTGATGGATGCAGAAAAGGCCTTTGATAAAATTCAACATCCTTTCATGTAAAAAACTCTCAATAAAGGCTGTGCGCGGTGGCTCATGCCTGTAATCCCAGCACTTTGGGAGGACAAGGCAGGCGGATCAGGAGGTCAGGAGATTGAGACCATCCTGACTAACACGGTGAAACCCCGTCTCTACTAAAAATGCAAAAAATTAGCTGGGCGTGGTGGCCGGGGCCTGTAGTCCCAGCTACTCGGGAGGTTGAGGCAGGAGAATGGCATGAACCCAGGTGGGGGAGCTTGCAGTGAACTGACATGGCACCACTGAACTCCAGTCGGGAAGGCAGTGAGACTGTCAAAAAGAAACGAAAAACAAAACAAAACAAACTCTCAATAAAATAGGTATTGATTGATCATATCTCAAAACAATAAGAGCTATTTATGACAGACGCACAGCCAATGTCATATCGAAGGGCAAAAACTGGAAGCATTCCTTTTGAAAACCAGTACAAGACAAAAATACCATCTCTCAACACTCTTTTTTAACATAGTATTGGAAGTTTTGGCCAGGGCAATCAGGTAATACAAAGAAATAAAGGATATTCAAATAGGAATAGAGGAAGTCAAGTTGTCTCTGTTCGCAGATGACATGATTTTATATTTAGAAAACCCCATCATCTGAGCCCCAAAACTTATTGAACTAATAAGCAACTTCAACAAAGTCTCAGGATACAAAATCAATGTGCAAAAATCACAAGCATTCCTTTACACCAACAATAGGCAAGTAGATAACCAAATCACGAATAAAATTCCATTCACAATTGCTACAAAGAGAATAAAATACCTAGGATATAGGTTATAAGGGATTTGAAGGACCTCCTCAAGGAGAACTACAGATCACTGCTCAAGGACTTAAGAGAGGACACAAACAAATGAAAAAACATTCTATCCTCATGGATAGGAAGAATCAATATTGTGAAAATAGCCATACTGCCCCAAAGTAATTTATAGATTCAATACTGTTCACTTCAAACTACCATTGATATTTTTCACAGAATTAGAAACAAATGATTTTAAATCTCATATAAAATCAAAGAAGATCCCATATAGCCAAGACAGTCCTAAGTAAAAAGAACAAACCTGGAGGCATCACGCTACCTGACTTCAAGCTATATCACAAGGCTACAGTAAACAAAACATCATGATACTGGGACCAAAGCAGACTTATAGACCAATGGAGCTAAACAGATACCTCAGAAAGAGCACCACACATCTACGACCATCTGATCTTCGACACACCTGACAAAAACAAACAATGGGGAAAGGACCTCCTATTCAGTAAACGATGCTGGGAAAACTGGCTAGCCATATGCAGAATAATGAAACTGTACCCCTTTCTTACACCTCATACAAAAATTAAATCAATATGGATTAAATACTTAAATGTAATGCCCCAAAACATAAAAACCCTACAAGAAAACATAGGCAATACCATTCAAGGCATAGGCATGGGCAAAGACTTCATGACAAAAATGCCAAAAGCAATTGCAACAAAAGCCAAAATTGACAAATGGGATCTAATTAAACTAAAGAGCTTCTGCCAGTAAAAGAAACTATTATCAGAATGGGAGAAAATTTTTGCAATCGACCCATATGATAAAAATCTAATATCCAGAATTTACAAGGAACTTAAACATATTTACAACAACAAAAAAACCATCAAAAATTGGACAAAGGATGTGAGCAGATACTTCTCAAAAGAAGACATTTACATGGTCAACAAACATATGACAAAAAGCTCAACATCACTGATCATCAGAGAAGTGCAAATCAAAACCACAGTGAGATACCATCTCACACCAGTCAGAATGGCGATTATTAAAAAGTCAGGAAACAATAGATACTGACTGGACTGTGGA
The DNA here is from genome assembly GCF_002776525.5 of Piliocolobus tephrosceles. NCBI lineage: Eukaryota > Metazoa > Chordata > Mammalia > Primates > Cercopithecidae > Piliocolobus > Piliocolobus tephrosceles. Next base: position 78,646,619 of record NC_045440.1, on the reverse strand, counting down.
GAAATAGGAATGCTTTTAAACTGTTTGTGGGAATATAAATTAGCTCAACCATTGTGGAAGACAGTGTGGCAATTCCTCAAGGATCTAGAACCAGAAATACCATTTGACCCAGTAATCCCATTACTGGGTGTATACCCAAAGGAATATAAATCTTTCTACTCTAAGGACACATACACGTGTATGTTTATTGCAACACTATTTACAATAGCAAAGACATGGAACCAACCCAAATGCCCATCAAATATAGGCTGGATAAAAAAAGAAAATTTGGCACATGTACACCATGGAATACTATGCAGCCATAAAAAGGAATGAGATCATGTCCTTTGTAGGGACATGGATGAAGCTGGGAGTTATCATTCTCAGAAAACTGACACAGGAACAGAAAACCAAACACTGCATGTTCTCACTCATAAGTGGGTACTGAACATTGAGAACAAAGACAATGAGAGGGGAACAACACACACCAGGGTCTATTGGGAGGTGGGACCTGAGGGGAGGGAAATTAGAGGATGGATCAATTGGTGTAGCAAACCACCATGGCACACACATACCTATGTAACAAACCTGCACACTGTGCACATGTAACCTAATTTTCTTTTAAGAATAAATACATAAAAGAAAAAAAAAAAAAGATCAAAATAGATCAACTTACTTCTCTGTAAATAATACACAGCTGGCAACCAAGAAAAAAGGCAGGGAAGCCAGTAAGACTACTGCCTCACCAGAGGAGACATAATGTGGCTTGGACAAGTATAGACCAGTGGAGGTAGTGAGACCTGGCTGCATTTTACATTTATTTTGAAAATGAAGCTGATAGGAATTGCAGATAATGGGCCTGTGAGGAAAAATTTGATGATGATCATTGGGGTTTGGCCTTAGTAACTGAGTCAACAATGATACCTTTGGCTGAAATGGAGAAAGGAGGATGGAGAGGAAATCATGTTTCAGTTATTTTAAGATGAATATTCTTATTAAGCATTCAAGTGGAAATCCTATAAATATCTGAGGGATATATCAGGCAAATGCTCAAGGGAAAGGTAGCAAAGATGGGAAGGCATAGCTAGAGGTAGAATAAAACCCATGTAAATATAGTGTCCTGAAAGTTAGCAAGGAAAGATTTTGAGAAAGAAGGTGATCAAGTTCATCAACTGCTGCTGAAGAATGGAGTAAAATGAATACTGAGACTCGGATATTGGATTTGGCAAGAAGGAGGTTGTTGTTGGCTACAATGAGAAGAGTGGTTTCGGTGGTTGAGAAGAAAGTGGGAGGTATAAACATGATCATTTTAGCTTAAGCAATACATTACCCCGTATCATCATGAATATTGTGAGCATGAGTTATCATTTCCTTTCTTCCCCAGAGATATTATTTGCTTTCTGGTGTCAAAGCCACATGGTTATCTTACAGCAATGATTCCCTTTCCTTTCTGCTACCCTCTGCACATTCTTGGAGTATATTGCTTATGTGCCAGTGACCAGAGTTAAACAAAATAAATCTATATTGCTTGTACTCATTTTTCCTGTTTTTTTTTTTTTTTTTTATCTTTCCTTCTTCTTCCTACCTTTTTATTGCATTTTCTTCCATTTTTTTTTTCTTCCCCATGTTAAAGACATAGATTAAGGACAGCTCTATGTATCAGAACCTAAACTCCAATTAGGATGCTTTTTTTGTTCCAGCTATAACTCTCTTATTTATTTAAACTATCATTCTATCTTCCTTCAGTATGATTTTCCTCCTGGAACACTTTTTATCACCCATTCTGAATTTACTCTTGCTGAGCTAGCTCCACAAATTTCTTTTCAATGTCTAAATTTGCTTGAATAAACACCAGAAGTATAATACACTGGAAGTCTACGATTTGAACTGTGGTCTATTGAACAGACTCATCACTGTAACTTTATTATGCTTTTGATATTCATGGGATCAATAGTTATGACTCCTCCTGGATTACTACCGTAGTAATAATTTGAATATTCTATCTTTTCTTTCTGGTTAGACTTCCAATTTTATTGATCATTTCAAATAGCCACATTTTGGTTTTGTTGGTTTTCCCCTGGATTTCCTGTTTTCAATTTAATTGATTTTTTTTGCTCTATTTTAATGTTTGGGTTTTTTTCTCTCTCTCTTTGCTTTAGGCTTACATTGCTCTAAATTCCTAAAGTGGAAGTTTAGGTTTTGATATTAGATCATTTGATCTCTTCTAATATACACATTCAATCTTTTTTTTAACTTTTCCTTAGGTTATTGGGGATAGAGGTGGTATTAGGCTACACAAGTACCTTATTTAGTGGTGATTTGTGAGGCTTTGGTGCACCCATCACCTGAACTGTGTACACTGCACCCAATTTGTAGTGTTTTATCCCTTGGACCCCTCCCACCTGCCCCCCAAGTCCCCAAAGTCCCTTGTACCATTCTTATGTCTTTGCATCCTTACGGCTTGGCTTCCACATGCCAGTGAGAACAAATGATGTTTGAGTTTCCATTCGTGAGTTACTTCACTTAGAATAATAGTCTCCAATCTCACCCAGATCACTGAAAATGCCATTAATTCATTCCTTTTTATGGCTGCATAGTGTTCCATTGTGCATGCGTATACCACAGTTTCTTTATCCACTCGTTGATTGATGAGCATTTGGGTTGGTTCCACTATTTTGCAATTGTGAATTGTGCTCCTATAAACATGTGCGTGCAAGTATCTTTTTCACTTAATGACTTCTTTTCCTCTGGGTAGATACCCAGTAGTGGGATTACTGGATTAAATGGTAGTTCTTTTAATTCTTTAAGGAATCTCCACACAGCTTACCATAGTGGTTGTACTAGTTTACATTCCCACCAGCAGTGTAGAAGTGTTTCCTGATCACCACATCCACATCAACGTCTACTGTTTTTTTGATATTTTGATTATGGCCATTCTTGCAGGAGTAAGGGCATATCACATCGTGTTTTTGATTTGCATTTCCCTGATCATTAGTGATGTTGAGTGTTTTTTCCAATATGTTTGTTGGCCATTTGCATATCTTCTTTTGATAATTGTCTATTCATGTCGTTAGCTTACTTTTTGATGGTATTGTTTGTTTTTTTCTTACTTAACTTGTTTGAGTTCATTGTAGATTCTGGATATTAGTCCTTTGCCAGATACAAAGATTGTGAAACTTTTCTCCCATTCTGTGGGTTGTCTGTTTACTCGGCTGACTGTTTCTTTTGCTATGCAAAAGCTCTTTAGTTTAATTAAGTCCCAACCATTTATCTTTGTTTTATTGCATTTGCTTTTGGGTTCTTTGTCATGAAATCCTTGCCTAAGTCAATTTCTAGAAGGGTTTTTCCTGTGTTATTCTCTTATTATCAGAAGAAGTAATCTATACAGGTAATTTAGATCAAGTTAATGGAACTGTTCAGGTCAACTATATCCTTACAAATATTATATTTGCTTAGCCTGTTAATTACTAAATTAGGATACTGAATTTTCCAACTAAAATCTTGAATGTGTCTCTTGTTCCTTTCAATTCTGTCAGTTTTTGCATCACATATTTTGACAGTGTGTTAACTGCACACACATTTAGGAATATCGTTTCTTCTTAGATAATTGATCCCTTTATCATTATGTAAAGCCCTTCTGTATCCCTGATAATATTCTTTATTCTGAAGGTTGCTTTGTCTGAAATTAATATAGTTACTCTAGCTTTCTTTTTATTTGTGTTATAATCTTCAACCATTCTTTAGTTCCTTTTTTCTTTTTTTTGACGAAGTTTTGCTCTTGTTGCCCAAGCTGGAGGACAATGGGTGATCACAGCTCACTGCAACCTCTGCGTCCCGGGTTCAAGCAATTCTCTTGCCTCAGTCTCTGAGTAGCTGGGATTACAGGCATTTGCCACCACATTTGGCTAATTTTTTGTATTTTTAATATAGATGGGGTTTCACCATGTTGGCCAGGCTGGTCTCGAGCTACTTACCTCCGGTGATTCACCCACCTCAGCCTCCCAAAGTGCTGGGATTACAGGGGTGAGCCACTGTGCTCAACCTGATCCTTTAGTTTCTAAAAGTACTCATAGTTAAACTAAATTTCTTAAGACAACACACTGTTAGTGTTTTTTTTTTTTTTTTAATATACTCTGTTAACCTTTTTAACCTATTTTTTCTCTTAAACTCTTTCTTTAAATTGGTATATTTAGATAATAGATATTTAAAGTAATTACTGATATAACTAGATTAATATACACCAGGTTTGTAACTGTTTCTTCTTATTTTGATAGCTTGTTTTCTGTCATCCCACTTTTTTTCTGTTTCCAATTGAACATTAATAATTCCTGTTTATCTCATCTCTTAGCACAGTGAACAGTTCTTTAGTGTTTGCCCTAGAGTTTTGTGTGTGAAAAAAACCAAATTCTGTAAAATATTTGAAGAGGTTTATTCTGGGCCAAACGTGAAGACCATGGCCCATGACACAATCACAGGAGGTCCTGAGAACATGTGCCCACGGTGGTTTGAGTTACAGCTTGGCTTTATAGATTTTACAGAGACAAAGATCACCCGCAAAGACATAACTAAATACATGTAAGGCATACATTGGTTCAGCCTGAAAAGGTAGGACATCTCAAAACCAGGGTGTCCAGTTCATACATGGATTCAAAGATTTTCTGAAGGCCAATTGATTGAAACAGTTGAGATTTGCATGAAGAGTTGAGTCTGCATAAAGAAATGTTTGAGTTAAGATAAGGAGGGTTATTGGAAGCCACGGTTCTTGTCATGTACATGAAGCATCAAAGTAAGGTTTCACAGAGAATAGATGGTAAATATTTTTTACCAGAACTTAAAACGTGTCAGACTCTCTGGAGAAGAACTAGCAAGGGAAAGAGATTCTCTACAGAATGCAAATTTCCTCCACAAAGGACTACTTTGAAGGGCCATTCCAAAATGTACCAAATTGCTATATTTTGGGATAAAATATTTCTATTTCCTTTAGGGCCTGATATCTGTTCTGTTACGATATACCGGAGTCAGGTTAGCATTTGGTACCTTATTGCTACAAAGAGTTTGTTTTTTCAGTCTTATAATCTCCATTTTTAAGTGACCAACCACAATATTGGTCACTTATACCTACACTCCCAAAGACAGAGGGTATAATGAGGCACGTCTGACCTGACTTCCCATCATGGATTTCTTTGGGATCCCCTTGGCCAAGAGGGAGTTCCCATTCAGTATGTTGGGGGGCTTAGGATTTTATTTTTGATTCAAATTTCAATATAAATTCTAACTGTTCTATGTTCACCTTTAAATTACTATACCTCTTCCTGTCATAGCACAGAAAAGTTATGACAGAGTATCGATAATTACTCTCTTTCATTTCCTTGTAATATTACTGTTATTTATTTCACATATTTTTATGCAGTTGATCCTTTATGATCAATTAAGAGAACAAAACAATTTGAGTTACATTTTTTTTCTTTTCCGACCTGTTTTTTACTCACTTTATCTTCCTTCTCCCTAAATAACTTCTTTTAACATTTACTGCAAAGTAGGTCTACTGCCGAAAGAAGTTCCCATGTTTGCGTGGACTCTTTATCTTTTACTTTACTTTTAAAGGGCATTTCACTGAATATGGAAATCTAGGTTTTTCTTCTTTCAACACTAAATGTCTCAATCTACTTTATCCTTGTTTGCATGTTTACTGATAAGATGTTATATTAGTCCATTATCCCATTGCTATAAAGAAATACCTGGGGCTGGGTAATTGAGAAGAAAAAGACGTTTAATTGGCTTACTGTTCTGCAAGCTGTACAGAAAGCATGGTTGGGGAGACCTCAGGAAACTTTCCTTTTTTTTTTTTTTTCTTTCTTTTTTTTTGAGACGGAGTCTTGCTCTGTTGCCCAGGCTGGAGTGCAGTGGTGCAATCTTGGCTCACTGCAAGCTCCGCCTCCTGGGTTCACGCCATTCTCCTGCTTCAGCCACCCTAGTAGCTGGTCTACAGGTGCCTGCCACCATGCCTGGCTGATTTTTTTTTTTTTTTTTTGTATTTTTAGTAGAGACAGGGTTGCACCATGTTAGTCAGGATGGTCTCGATCTCCTGACCTCATGATCCACCTGCCTTGGCCTTCCAAAGTGCTGGGATTACAGACATGAGCCACCGTGGCTGGCCAGGAAACTTTCAATCATGGTGAAAGGTGAAGGGGAAGCAGGCCTGTTTCACATGACCAGAACAGAAAGTGGTGGGAGAAAGGTATCACAAAAATTTAAACAACCAGATTCCCTGAGAACTCACTTACTATCATGACCAAAGGTGATGCTGCTAAACCATTCATGAGAACTCCACCCCCATAATCCAGTCACCTCCACCAGGCCCCACTTTCAACACTGAGTAATACTATTCCAAATGAGATCAGGTGGGAACACAGACTCAAACTATATCATTCCACCTCAGGAACTTCCAAATCGTATGTCCTTCTTACATTCCAAAAGATAATCATCCCTTCTCAACTGTTCCCCAAGTCTTAGCTTATTCTAGCCTTAACTCAAAAGTCCAAAGTCCAAAATGTCATCTGACACAAGGCAATTCCCTCCACCTATGAGCCTGTAAAATCAAAAACACATTAGTTATTCCCAAGATACAATGAGGGTAAAAGCATTAGGTAAATATTCCCATTCCAAAAGAGAAGTCAGCCAGTAGAAAGGCGCTACAGGCCCCATCAAAGTCCAAAACTCAACAGGACAGTCATTAAATCTTAAAGCTCCAAAATTATCTCATTTGACTCCATGTCTCACATCCAGGGCATACTGGTGCAAGAGGTGAGTTCCTAAGGCTTTGGGCAGCCCTTCCCCTGTGGCTTTGCAGAGGTCAGCCCCCACTGCTGCTCTCATGGGCTGGTGTTGAGTGCCTGCAGCCTTTTCATGAGCAGGGTATAAACTGTTAATGTATCTACCATTCTGGGGTCTGGAGGATGGTGGCTGTTTTCTCACAGCCCTAGCTGGGACTCTGTATGGGGACTCCAACCCCACATTTATCTTCCTCACTGCTCTGGTAGAGATTCTCCACAACGGCTCCACCCATGCAACAGGCTCCTCTTGCCTGGACATCCAGGCTTCTTCATACGTCCTCTGAAATCTAGATGGAGTCTCCCAAGCCTCAACTCTTGCTGTCTGCACATCCACAGGCTTAACACCATGTGGAAGACACCAAGGCTTACAGCGCGTGCCCTCTGAAGCAGCAGCACGAGTACCTGGGCCCTTTTGAGCCATGGCTAGAGCTGGAGTGTCCAGGAAGCAAGGAGTTGTCTCCAAGGCTGCACAGGGTAGTGGGGCCCTGGGCCTCACCCACAAAAACATTCTCTCTTAGGCCTCTTTGCCTGTGATGGGAAGGTTACCATGAGGGTCTCTAAAATGGCTTCAAGGCCTTTTTCCCCAGTGTCTTGGCTTTTAGTACTTGCTTTTCTTTCAGTTATGCAAATTTCTTCAGCTGGCTTGAGTTCCTACCCTAGATAATGTTATATATATCATATATATATATATTATATGTATATGTTATATATAAATATATATATGTTATATATAACATTATTCCTACCCCAGATGTTTTATATATATATAATGTTTTATATATATATATATATAATGTTTTATATATATATAATGTTTTATATATATATATATAATGTTTTATATATATATATAATGTTTTATATATATATATATAATGTTTTATATATATATATAGTTGTTGTTGTTGTTGTTGTTGTTGTTACTGCATGGCCAGCCCACACATTTTCCAAACTTTTATACTTTGCTTTCCTTTTAAATATAAGTTGCAGTTTCAGGACATTTCTTTCCTCATACATATGAGAATAGGATTTTAGAAGGAGCCAGGCTACATTAGATGCTTTACTGCTGAGAAATTTCATCCTCTGGATACCCTAAATCATCACTCTGAAGTTCAAAATTCCACAGATCCCTAGAGCAAGGGGACAATGCAGCCAACATTTTGCTAATGCATAACAAAAGTAACCTTTGCTCTGGTTCCCAATAAATTCTTCATCTCCATCTGAGACCTCAGATGATCATATGATAGTGATATGATCATTATGATAGTGATACGACCATCTCTGTCCATATCACTATCAGAATTTTGGTCAAAGCCATTCAATAAATCTCTAGTTCTAAATTTTCAAAACTTCCCTCATCTTTCCTCTCTTCTGAGTCTTCCCAACTGTTCCAGCCCATTACCCAATTCCAATTTCACTTCCACATTTTCAGGCATCTTTATAGCAATGTTTCACTCCTTGGTACAAATTTTCTATATATGTTCATTCTCACATTGCTATAAAGAAATGCCTGAGTCTGGGTTATGAAGAAAAGTCATTTGATTGGCTCACAGTTCTGCAGGCTGTACAGAAAGAATGGCTGGGGAGACATCAGGAAACTTTCAGTCATGGTGGAAATTGAAGGAGAAGCAGACTTGTCTTACATAGCCAGAGCAAGAAGAGAGAGACAGTGGCGTTGCCACACACTTTTAAACAACCAGATCTTGTGAGAACTCAGTATCATGAGCAAGGAGGGTGTGCTAAACCACTTGTGAGAACTCTTCCCCCATCATCCAGTCACCTCCCACCAGACTATACCTCCAACACAGGGGAATACAATTTGGCATGAGGTTTGGTGGGAACACAGATCCAAACACTGTCAGACTTTTACTGTAATTCTTATTTTTGTTCCTCCACACAGCTCCCCTACCCAACAGATTCTTTCAAGATTTTGTCTTTGTCTGTGGTTTTCTGCAGGTTGAATATATAATTACAGGAATTATTTTTGGCATTTATTTTTATGTGTCCTCTCCACTTTTCTGGATCTATGGTTTCATGTTTGTCATTAATTTTGGAAAGTTTTTGGGTATTATTCCTTCAAATATGTCTTCCCCTCTATTCTTTATTTCTACTTTTTGTATTATGATGATGCTTATGTTACATCTTTTGAAATTGCCTCCACAGTTATTTGATGTCCTGTTCTATTTTTTAATTTGTTATATTTTTTCTCTCTGTATTTCAGTTTAAGAAGTTTGCATTAACCTATTTTTGAACTCATTTGTTCTTTATTCTGCCATGACCAGTCTACATATGATGTTACAAGAAATTTTCTTCATTTCTGTTATAATTTTTAAAATTTCTAGCATTTTTAGTATTTTTATTTCTCTGATTTATTTCCCAATGGGTTTTGCTGTCTATTTTTTCCATTGAAGCTGCTAACATATTACTCATAGTCATTTTACATTTCAGATTCAAAAATTCTAACATACAAGTTATATCTGAATATGATTCTGATGCTTGCTTTGGTTTTCATGCTTTGTTTATTTCTTTCTTTATGGCATGCCTTATAATTCTTTTGTTGAAATGGGGACTGTTGTTTTAGATATTAGGAACTGAGGTACATCAGCCTTCAGAGTGAAGATTCATGTGAATCTGGTTAGTAGTTGTGTTGTGTTTAATACCTTCTGTAGCTGTAGATGTCAACGGCTTTACCCTCATATAGTGTCCTTGTTCTTGTATTCCCCCATGAGGTACACTTTGCTAGATTATGAGAAAATATGTAAATATATTACTAATCTCAAAACAGAGATAAAACTGTTAGGTGCCAAAATCAGAATGAAACTGAAACCTAGAGGAGTCAATGTCAAAAAACTAATGGGGGCTGCATAATCAGATGTATCTCTATCTGGATTTTTAGTGCCTAGACAAGGCCAGAAGTAGAGTCCTATATGCAAAAGCAGTGCGGAACTGAGCTCCTTCTCACATGGAGTATATGTCTTGTAACTATTTAGGTTATAATTCACCCTTTTTATTTTAGAGTCCTGTTGGGGTGATAGTAAGATGCAGGGAGAAGAAAAGAGCTATAATCTTAAATTTAAATGTCTATTTTTTCTGGGTCTGCATTTATGGACATTAAAATTCACAATGTTTCTTCTGTGGTACAGGATTTCTACTGCCCTTTAGTAAGATAGAAAGACAAGTGAGGATAGAATGGAAGCAGTGCCCTTCTGTGAGCTAGGATAAGGTTCTGATAGGGATTTTTTCTTGGAGAGTGGGCTTTACTTTTGGAGGATGTTCTGGTAGCATTTTACAGAGAATTGTCTTTGCTCCAGGCTAGGGCCACCAAGGATATGTTTTTGGATCTTCATACATGAACCTAGTGCAGCTAAACAAACCTCACAAATATGTGGGGATCTCAATGAGACTGAAGCCTCCATGAGCTCTCTAATGCTGGCTCACACCCATCTCCACCAATTTATCAAAAGTACCATTTAAATGTTCTTAAATTATGGCTCCAGTGTCTTCTGCTACAGGTGTGTAGATGCCAGCTCTCACTCTCTGAGTACATATGACTTCTTAGACTTGGGAAAGGGAGTTTCTCCTGCATCCTCAGTCTTCTGGAGGATCCAAGTAAAGCCATTTTATTGGTTTTTCTAATTTCCATGGTGTTTCGGTTTGTTAGTTTTTTCTGTTTAGGATGGTAGAGATGACATCAGAGCTCTTTATATGTCAGAGCTAAAACTGCAAGTCCCCACTTAATATCTTCATTATTTAAAAATATTAAAAGTCATTTTATGAATCTTCAGAATGGATTCCATTCAAAATTACTAGCAGTGGTCCTAGTATGTGTATGTTTTCACAATATTCAAGTAAATTTTCTGAAAGATTATTTACACTTTTTACTTCTTTGTACAACTTAAGTTATTGTGTCTATATCATATTATCTTTAAATTGACATTTTTCTCATGTCTAACTCATATAGCCCAATAGAACATATGGTAAGTCTATAAGCATAAAAATCACAATGTGGACCATTCCATTTGCAATGAGGTTCAGGTATTAGATATTAATTAGAAGATGTCAAACTAAAACTAAATAATGATATAGCATTGGCCCAAGAAATCTTACAGAGCTGAAATTTATTTTCTGTCTATTTGTATAGTTTACATAGTCCCTTTCACTGCAAATTCTGGTTTCTAACTGAATTCTATTCCTGTGTTTATTTATGATAGCCATTCATCAGATTTATAAATGCATAGCCATTGCATAACTCTTTAGGTATGTGCATATAAAATAAATGAAAACAAATGCTTTCATTAACACAGCTGTTCTATAATATTTAGTTCAAATAATTCTATACTTACTTCCCACAGATAAAAGAATTGGGAAAGGAAAAGGAAGTTAATATAAAAATACAAATGTACCTCTACTTTTAGTCAAAAAACCAGAAGCAGGGGAACTGATACTAATACTCTAAAAGCAAATAGAGAGTAGATACTAATGACAAATAGCATAAATGTAAATGCTAAAAGCATCACTCTTACAGTGCCATCCAAACATGTGCTATAGTTTGAGTTCCAAGGTTCTCAACTAAGCATATTTTAAATAGACTATAAACTATACACTTGCTAAATATGCTTCAGGTTTGTTTTACAGCATTGAGAAAATTAAGACATTTCACTGCAAGAGCAAACCATTTTAGATCACCAAGGGAAAAAAAGTCAAGAAAATATCATTTTGTTCCCATCTAAGAGAAATAAAGCTACATTCATGGATTAAAATGTACTTGCCCAAGGTAATACATTTATTTTTAATTTAGAGATGTCCAGTCAGGATATGTAATTAGTGGACAGTGGAGAGAAAGTTGATTGGAGGTTTACTTATATGTCATGGTCCAGGATAATAATACATATAAATCCTGAACTGAATACAACAAAGAAAAATAGAAATGTGTCCTTGATCTCAAAACAAAGATGACACTGTTAGATGCCATAATCAAAGGGGAAATTCAAGCCTAATGTAGTGAGAGTGAGTTGAAGACAAAACAACCCATGGGAGATGGATGACTAGGTATTTCTATATTTGGATTTTTAATGCCCAAAGTCAGAAATATAATCTTACGTATTTCAGTAGGTTAGACCTAAGCTCCCTATGTAAAACCGGAAACCATAAGGGAGCTATTTTCCAGAACATTATTTGTCACTGTATTTATTTACTAGGGCTGTCATAATGAATTATCACAGATTCAGTGGCTTCAAAAAATAAAAATAGAAGTGTATTCTCTCACAGTTTTGAAGGTTAAAAGTCCAAAATACAGGTGTTTGTAGGGCCATGCTTCCTCTGAAGGCACTAGGGAAGAATTCTTTCTTCCCTCTTCCTACCTTCTGAAACCTCTCAGCAATTCTTGGCATTCCCTTGGCTTGTAGGAATGTATCACTTCTGTCTATGTGTACATTGTTAAATGGTCTCTGTTTTTGCATCCTCTCCCTTTTCTTGAAATACACCTGTCGTTGGATTTAGAATCTATCCTAAATCCAGTGTGATTTTATCTTAAGATACTTAACTAACTACATATGCAAACATTTTATTTCTAAATGAGGTCACATTCTGAGTTCCTGGACTGACATAAATTCTCAAGAGTCAGTTTTTAACCTACAATATTCACTATGCCAAAACTCTAGCATTGGAGTTGGGCATTCACCTTGAGTATGGTTTCAAGCGGAGCTACCAATGAGAAATTGTAAAGCCAAATTTGGCGTGTTACCTGAATTTACCTCACCTTGTAGCATAGAACACCACAACAGTAGGTCTTAATATAAAATCTTCTCCAGGTCAAATAAATTTATAATACCTTGTCAGATACAAGGGAGCTTTCACTACTCATAGCCCATTGAATATTAGAAACTAATGTAAATTTGCTCTATTGATGATCACTAAAGCATTACAAAATGCCTAATTAACTTGTTTGCTTTACATATTTCATTAGCTTTTTATGTTGAATTGGACATAGAAGACAAAAGGTATGAGCAATGCACAAGAAGTGAAATTGTTTTTATTCTCAGCTTTCACAATAATCAGCTAGCTGATCTCATGAAACCTCAGTTTCTCATAAATAAAATTGAGATTACCGTAATATTTCTGCTTACAAAACAAATTATTGTGAGGACAATTCAGAACAATGAATTTGAAAACATTCTAAAATCTGGAAGATGCTATGCAGATGAATACAAAGGATTACGAGGTTTCCGAAAATGTCTATCATGAATGCAAAATAAGTCTGAATATTCAATGTTTAAATGTTAATGGAGCCAAAAAAAAAAAAAATTAAAGTGTACGTAGAAAACTCCCAAAGGTGGCTAAACGTTTTCTCAAAAGAACAAATAATTTCAATCCATTTCTTCTACCTAAATTGCATGGTTTTAAATGAAACTAAAATTAAAAAAATGAACAAAGTCAAGCATGTTCTTTAGCTACCTAGACCCAACTATCAATAAACCGTGCTTAAAGATTTATATACAGGTTTATCCTTAACTATGAGGCAAAATCTGCAGTGAATTTCTCTGTTGCCTTTCTAGGTGGTTTCACTGATTCTAAGTCACACTGGGCAAAAAACAACAACTTGCATTGATACTAAAATTAAGATCCTAGGGGAGATTAACCGAGCATGGTGGTGTGCGTTTGTAGTCGTATCTACTCAGAAGGCCAACGTGAGAGGAACACTTGAGCCCAGGAGTTCGAGGCTGCAGTGAGTTGTGATCCTGAAACTGCACTGCACTCTAGCCTGTGTGACAGAGCAGTACCCTATCTCTTAAAAAATAAAATACTAGTGTAAAAGAAAAAGGTTGCTTTTATGAGCTCAGTTCAGAGTTTACTTCGTGCAATAAGCATTGCTCACTATATCCCACATGCCAAAATATCACTATTGGAATTTTATTTTCTTACTGGCATTAAAAAACAAATTACAAGATTTCTCCTATGCTGTGCAACCTTGTTTGGCTGTCACTGTTATCTTGCCTGCAATGTGCTACAGAAGCCCAAGAAATAAAGCTAGTAAATTTCTAACCCTGAAAAATTCTCACTTTATTTAGCCAATGAAGGGGCCAAATCAACCAGAGATTGACCAAGTTTTACTAACCACCAAGACCATAGCTCTCAATTCTGGTTTGAGATAGTTCACTCTGCCATTTCACTAAACCAATTCCGTATTCATTCTCTGCAATCAGGAGTAGACCTAATTAATCAGAAGGCTATCTGGGAATGTTTGGAATAATATGCATCTTTTGTTGCATCTTTCTCACATCTTATGCATGGGGTACATGACACAATCTTTAGCATACAATCAAAAGTGCATACTGGCCACCACATTCTTTCTATCCAGCTCTTAAAACATCAAGCAAGATTGCTTCCTCTAGTGTGCATACAATAGTGAAATTGAGTATGCCACTTTAGAAAACATCTGTGATGTCAGGTTGTTGGAGGACTTTATAACTCCCTTTCTGATACAGTGGGAAGAAGCAAATTCTCAATGGAAAACACATGTGGACATATTCCCAGCTAAGGTCCCTTTGCTACCTTCTATTTGAGACCTCTTTTTCTGGGTTTGCTTTCTCCATTTTTCCTCCCTTTGCTATATATTTTCTGACCTGTCAAACTCCTCCAAAAAAAAAAATAAATAAAATAAAATAAAAAATTATACCTAGACTTACTATTGAATAACCTAGAATTTGTCTCTCTTATTTTCTTCACCTTGTTCATGAATTATACACTAAAGACCTACAGGAGGCAAGCATCAGAGACACTATGACTAAGCTGGCATTCTCCACTCCAGGCTCCCTTTCTTCTTATAAGAAACTTATGATTTGTCAGGCAGTATATTAGGACCAAAGATTAAAATAAGAGAAAGATAATTTCTGCTTTGATAGGCTCTCAGTGATGTTCACTTGATTTCAAGAGAGACATGAGAACATATAATTCTAACATCTTGCAATAAGTGGTAAAATGGTGATGTTTCCTGAAAACTGTGAGAAAAGAAATGATAAAATATTAGTTTTTTTTAAATGGGTAAAGAGTTGGATAAGTAATATGACCTTTTCTTTGAACCATATATAAGGGATCTCATGGCTGGGAGGCTATACATTCAGATTGATGTATATCAAGGAAAGAAATGGCATTATCATATGCAGCAGATAAGAATGAGAGACTAAGATTATGTGAAAAAAAAGAGAGGGATGTTGTTACTGCTGTGACCTTGAATAGTGTTACTTTACTACACAATTAGAAAAAAGAAATTGTAACTTAAAATAAAATTTGCAATTACAGTTTCTGCTTATGTCTACCCCAGTACTATACAGTATGGTGGATTTGGGGAATAATTCTTAAATTCCAGAAATGTTTGTAGTACCTTCAAAATTTTGTAATATTTGTTAATTGTCTACACTGTTATTTTTTTTAAGTTTATATATATATATATATATATATATATATATATATATTTAAAGTTTTACTTTTTTTTTAATGGACAAATAATAACTATGCATTTAAGGAGTATAATGTGATGTTTTGATGCATAAATACATCGTGAAATCATCAAATCAGCGTAACTAGCATATCCATCACCTCAAATATTTATCATTTCTTTGTAGTGAGGACATTTAAAATCATCTCTTAACTATTTTGAAATACACAATGCTCTATTATTAACTGTAGTCGCTTTGCTGTGCAATAGAGCACTGGGATTTATTCCTCCTATCAAAATGCAACTTTGTAGAAATTGACCCTTGTTTCCTTTTCTCTGTCTACCTACCTTAATCACCACCCAACACCCTACCTCCTGCCCCCAGTGGCCATCATTCTACTTGCTACTTCTATGAGTTGAACTTTTTTTAGATTCCACATGTAAGTGAGATTATACAGTATTTTTTGGTGCAGTAATGGGATTGCTCCATTAGATGAAAATTCTATTTTTAGCTTTTTGAGAAACCTGTGTCTTATTTTTCAAAAGGGCTACACTAATGTAGAATATCACAAATGGTACATATGGGTTTTCTTTTCTTCACATCCTCACCAACACTTGTTCTCTTTCATTTTTTTTTTTTTTTTTTTTTTGATAATAGCAATCTAACAGGTGTGAGGTGAAATGTCATTGTGATTTTAATCTACATTTCTCTGATTATTAATAATGTGAAGCATTTTCTAACATATCATTTGGTTATTTGTATGTCTTCTGATAAATGTTTATTCAATTTATTTACTTATTTTTTAATGGGGTTATTTTTTTCCTGTTATTGAGTAGTTGGAGCTCCTTGTATATTTTGGATATTAGCCCCTTATCCAGTATATGGTTAGGAAATATTTTCTCTCAATCTCTAAGTTATCTCTTCACTTTTTTAGTTGTTTTCTTTGCCATGCAGAAGCTTTTTACTTTGATGCAATCTTATTGTCATTTTTTTTTTTTTTTTTTTTTTCTTTTGTTTCCTGTGTTTTTGGGGGTCATATCAAGGAAATCTCTGCCTAGACCAATGTTATTAAATTTCCTCCTATGGTTTTTTCTAGTAGTTCTACAGTTTCAGGTTTTAAGTCTTTAATCAATTTTGAATTGATTCTTCTAAAAGGGGTGAGATACATGTTCATTTTTGTTCTTCTGTATATAGATATTCAGTTTTCCCAATGCCATTTAATAAAGAGACTATCTTTTCTGCATTGTATGTTCTTGGCATTACTGTCCAAAGCCAATTGATTATAGTTGGATGTACTTATTTCTTGGATCTCTATTGTATTCCATTAGCTCATGTGCTTGTTTTTATGCCAGTACCATGTTATTTTGATTACTATAACTTTGTAATGTATTTTGAAATCCAGTGGTATTCTCCTCAGTTTTGTTTTTGTTTTTGTTGTTGTTGTTGTTTTGTTTTGCCAGTATTAGTTTACTAGAGCTCTTTTGTGGTTTTCATACCAATATTAGAATTTTTTTTCTATTTCTCTACAAAATAATGTTAAAATTTTTATAGAGGATACATTGAACACTCTTCTTTCTTCTCCTTTCAACCTGCTTAATGGAAAGGTGACAAGGATGAAAACCTTCATGATGATCCAATTCCACTCAGTGAACTGTAAGTATATTTTCCTTTTGATTTTTTAAAAATAATGTTTTATTTTCTCTAGCTTACTTTATTGTATAGAGTATATAACACATACACAAAATGTGTTAATCAACTCTTTATATTATGGCTTTTGGTCAACAGTAGACTCTTAATTTAGTTTTTGGGGAAGCAAATGTTAGACACAGATTTTCAACTGCACAAGGTTCAGTGAATCAACCTTCATGTTGCCTATGGTTTAACTGTATTTTTTATAGAATGTTTGCATCTATTTTCCTCAGTAATATTGGCCTGTAGTTTGATTTTCTTTTCTTTTCTTTTTTTTTTTTTTTTGATCTGGCTTTGATATCAGGGTGATGCTGGTCTCCTAAAATCAGCTTTGATGTATTCTTTCCAATATTTTTAGAAACATTTTAGCAAGATTAGTATTTTTATGTTTTCTAGAGTTCATCAGTACAACCATTTAGACTTAGACTTTTGTCTGATGAAAGATTTTGATTACTGATTCAATCTCCTTACTCATTACCAGTCTGTTCAGATTTCCAGTACCTTCTTGGTTCAGTCTTGGTAGGTCATACGCTTATAGTAGTTTAACCATTTCTTCTGAGTTATCCAATTTGTTGGTTTATAATCCTACTTTCTTACTTTATGATTTGATAACTTTCTGTAGTGGTATACTTTGGAACTTTTCATCTTTTTTGTATCTATTATAGACTTTCACTTTGGGGTTACCGTGATAATTATATAAAATATATTTTCTTTATAACAGGAAACTTTGAGTTTTAACAACTTAATTTTAATCACATACACAAACTTCACTTTTGACTACCCATCTTTAAACACTTTATGTTTTCTTTGTCATACATTGAATATTATGGTTTGTATTCATTAAAAATTATTTTAGTTTTGGTTGATCTTAATCATTTTGCCTTTTAACCATCTTACTAGAGATATAACTGATTTACCCACTGCAATTACAGTATTACAGTGTTTTGTGTTTGACAATGTACTTTTACCAGTGAGTTTTGTACTTTCATATATTTTCATAATAATTTACATCTTCTTTCTGTTTAAAGAACTCTCTTTCGCATTACTTATAAGGCAGGTCTAGTGGTCATAAACTCTATCTGTTCCTATTTGTCTGAGAAAGCTTTTATCACCCCTTTGTTCTAAAAGACAAGATTTCTGTGTATAGTATTTTTCTTTTGCAGTTTTTTTGTTTAATTTCAGAATTTTAAAAGTATTTTAATATTCGCTTTTGGCCTACAAGTCTTCTCCTGAGAAATTCACTGATGGCGGTTTCTTTATATGTAATGATTCACTTTTCCCTTGCTGCTTGCAAAGCTCTCACTTTGTCTTTAACTTTTGATAATTTGATTATGATGTGTATTGATGTGAGTCTCTTTAGTGTCATCTTATTTTGTGTCTACTGTGCTTCCTGGATCTGGCTTTCTATTTTCTTCCAGAGAATGAGGAGATTTATGACTTATTTGAATATGTTTTCTGTCCCATTCTCTCTTTTATTTTTACTTCTGACATGCTGACAATTCATAAGTTGCTCTGCTTGATGGTGTGCAATAACTCTCATAAGCCATTTTTATTCATTTGTATTCTTTTTAGTTTTTGCACCTCAAATTGGATGTCTTTGAGTTTACTGCTTGATCTAGTCTGCTGTTGAACCCTTCAGCTGAAATTTTCAGTTCAGCTGTAGTATTCTTCTGGTCTATGGTATATGTTTAGTTCTTGTTTATACTTTGTATCTCTTTGTTGAAGTTCCCAGTTTGTTCTGGTATTGTTCTCTTGACCTTAGTGAACATCTTTATGGCCACTGTTTCGAACTCTCTATTGGATAAATCACAAACAGCTACTTCACTAAAACTGGTTTCTGAAGATTTATTATTTTCTTTTGTTTGAAATATATTACCCTGTTTCTTTATTTTGCTTGACCCTCTGTATTGATTTCTGCACATTAGATGAGACAACGTTCTCAGTCTTTTCAGCTTGGCCTCATGTACGAGAAGAATATCAGTAATTCATCTGGCCAAAGATTTGAGGGTGTCTCTCAAGTGTTTATGTTTGTTCAGGCTGCTGTCTCTGTTTTGATTGTCCCTTGGACCTTAGGATGTGACATATCCCATCAATATACTGAGACTAGAAAGCCAGACTTTCTAGATACAGATGGAAAGATTGCAGTGCCAGCTGTACATTTTAGTTTTTTCCAACCTCTCAATGAAGTGAAATGTGGGTGTTTATTTCCTACTGTCTCTCTCTTAAGCTGGGTAGAGGACTTGTTGCAAATGCCTGTGCTCACATTTAGGCTGCACCTTTTAATCCTGGGGAGATATCTGCTGGCAGCAAGCCCATTACACAGTCATCTGTTTGTTTTCTATGGTCTAAGGCACTCAGGAATGTAAAGACCCATAGACTTCCAGAAATAGTTTGTTAAGGAGGTTGTCCCTTGGGTGGGAGCTATAGTTGTGACACTTGGTGCATGGGCAAATTCCTTCCAGGATAATCGATAAGCCTAAATTTATCAGTGAAGTGAGCAGAGAAAAGTGCCAAGCTCTGGCTATGGCTGCTGAAGGGCTATTGTTTGTCTCATTAGCTCCCTGATGCATATTCATCAGAAGCCAGGCGATATGGCTAGGCTTTGTGTTCCCACCCAAATCTCATCTCAAATTGTAATCCCGAGGTGTTTAGGGAGGTACCTGGTAGGAGGTAATTGGATCAAGGGGGAAGTTTCCCCCATGCTGTTCTTGTGATTGCAAGTTCTTATGAGATCTGATGGTTCTACAAGTGTTTGACATTTCCTCTTACGCACATTCTGTCTAGCACCTGCCACCATGTAAGACATGCCTGCTTCCCCTTCTACCATGATTGTAAGTTTCCCAATGCCTCTCCAGCCATGTGGAACCGTGAGTCAATTAAACCTCTTGTCTTTATACATTATCCAGTCTCAGGCAGTTCTTTATAACAATGTGAGAATGAACTAATACACCAGGCCATCAAGTGACCAACTAGGAGTTTGTGTTGTACCATTCTGGTGTTAAAACAAGAGGTACACATCACTCTTCCCTTTCT
This sequence comes from Piliocolobus tephrosceles, assembly GCF_002776525.5. Lineage (NCBI taxonomy): Eukaryota > Metazoa > Chordata > Mammalia > Primates > Cercopithecidae > Piliocolobus > Piliocolobus tephrosceles. Next base: position 78,626,650 of record NC_045440.1, on the reverse strand, counting down.
GTCCTGCTCCAAGAGAGTGTAACCCCTCAAAGCTTTTGAACAATTGTTTAAGTCCATGTCTGTGTTCTATTAAAAGGTAAAAAGGCTTGTATATGCCTAGTCTTTTATGCTGCTGCAGCTAAGAGGTTTAGGATGAAGTCCTCTGTGAGGCAGCTATATAAGTTGGGCCACTTAATGCATAGAATAAGCCACTTCCAGGAAGAAACAGGGAGCTGCATTTTTAAGCCCTTTCTCAGTACCGATCCTGGAGCATAAGTCCCTGCTATACATGCCCATATAAAACTGCCACTTTTACTGTCATCTAGATAGACTTGCATCTATTTTATTCCCTTTGCTCCCAGAGCTAGAATGTTTAAATGCAGTCACTCAAGTGGAAGTGGTAAAAGTTAGTATGCTTGCTGTGTGGACAAACTCCTTCCAAGAAGAATTAACAGACCTGAAGTTTTCACTGGGGCAAGCTGTGAAAGCAGGCTCAGAGTTACAATTTACTTCTCAGGCTGCTGGCTGGGCTCATATTTTTCTATCCCTTTAACTCTCTGATGCAAGTTACTTTGAAGCCAGACCACTAAGCAACCACTGGAAGGGTGTATCATAAGACCCTCCTGGGAAGAAACCAGAAGCTGCATTTTAAGTCCCTTCTCTGCTGCTCCTAGGGGATGAGGCCCTGGGAAACGCTGGAGAGTCCATATCAAACTGATGTTTTTTTCTTGTTGTCCAGAGAGACTTGTGTGTGTCCAATTCCTTTCACTTACCAGAGTTGGTGAATTAAAAGCCAAAGTATAAGGAAGCTTAGGGTTAGGATGCTGTATGTGAGGGCAAAACTCTTCTCTTTACAGGCAGAAGCTGGGTATTAGAAATCTCTTTCCTGACTGTGTGTCACAGTCCCTGGGGTAAAGTTCATGCCTGGATGTTCCTCAGCTATTCCAAGTTGTGCAATGTGAGTGTTTTCTCAGTTGTCTGATGGGTAGGAGTTTTGCAACTTGTCTCTTAACTTTGTTTCAGAGGAAAACAGATCCATGAATAGATAGATGTTTATTAGGTGTGTTCTTAGGTGGAGGGAGGGTCAACGCTTCCTATTCCACCATTTTGCTGATGTAACCTCTATATACTTTTTGGTTTTGTTTTACTTAGCCTACCCTTCAGTAGTGTTAACTTTAAAGTCATGAATTTGACATGTTATTAAAATAAATATATAACTGCTAAATACAAGAAAAATATTATAGATAACCCAAGTATAAACAATCTTGCCTACTTTGGAACTCAGACCACAGTTTGGAAGACTGTGGCCTATAGGTCTTATAAAGGCCATATCTGTCTCAAAGTAAGCACATACAATAGTTCATTCTTACAGGGATTCTCATTTTCACCACTTTGACCTTTTATTCTAGGAATACTGAGTGTTAAAAGCTTGAGTTTCAATACTGAATACACTACTAACCAGTGAGGTGGTTTGGGGAAATTTACTTAGCCTCTATAGGAAAATGATACCTACCTCTAAGATTTTTTTTAGGGTTGAATGAGACAATGTACTTAAAGGCCTAGGCATGGTCTTTGGCACACACTAAGCAAATTATGAACTATATTTTTTGATATATTTTTATTATCTTACAAAATGGAAAAATTATCTCCAGAAAACAGCTGTTACATTTCAGTTGGATTATGTGGAAAGCATTCTTAGATCCTTTTCCATTGATTATTCTGAAGCAGAATTAGGGAGTTTTTTTCTTATATAGTAAGTTCTTGAAATTAGGAGAACTAGCAAAAGTTTGTAAACAGTAACTTATCTGAGTGATAGGGAATCAAATAAGGGCATGAGAATACAAGAGCCGCCTAAGATGATTTCTTATATTAGCTGTCATTTAATTACCATTTAGAGTCCCAAATGTATATGGTGTCCCACTTAATTCTTTTAATAATTTTATAAGTCCTGCACTTTAGTAGATGATAAAATCAACATTCAGAGGGTTAAAGTAACTGCCCAAAAGCAAAGGCACAATGTAGAAGCAGATACTGTAAATCATGTACATCCAACTGCAGTGCACATTGGTGATTATTGTGTCTTCCGAGGAGATGCAAGACCCAACAAAAGGAGAAGAGAACTAAAGGCAAGCTTTATTGTATAGACAGTTTTGCTTAGGAATATCATGGCATACAAATTCAAGTAATATATCCTATAACAAAATAAGAAAGAACAAAGGCCATTTTTGAGTAGCAAAAAAGTCTATCAGGAAAAACTAATCTCCTTTTGCTTGCACATATTTTCAAAGTAGTCTGATAGGCATGTCAACTTAAATGGAATAATTAGCATAAGAGCTTCAACGTTAGATGCAACATGATGGTGAGATTAGTCTCAGGCATTTGATGAAATACCATCTTCTCTTTAACCAAAAGTCTGACAGCCTAGTGACAGTACGTATCTGTTCTGCAAGCCATTTAATTAAGAACTAACATTGTAGAAACCTATTTTGTTCACCAAATTAAAAGATTCTTTTTTAAATCAAGATATTCACATGGTATGGTCTTGAAGTCAAGGATATTGCTTGCCATACTTAAAAGTGACCTTAAGTCATTTTTTTATTGAGTTATGACTAAGGTACTCCCAATTTCTCATTTTAAACTCACTTGATTATCCTACTTTAATCTTAAGTATTGTTTCTTTTTACTTTAAATTTAATTTAATTTTAAGTTCCAGAATAAATGTGTAGGACATGCACATTTGTTATATAGGTAAACATGTGCCATGATGGTTTGCTGCACCTATCAACCCATCACTTAAATATTAAGCACCACATGCATTAGCTATTTATCCTGATGCTCTCCCTACCCTTCGTGCCTCAACAGGCCCCAGTGTGTGTTGTTCCCCTCCCTGTCTCCATGTGTTCTCATTGTTCAGCTCCCACTTATAAGTGAGAATACATGGTGTATTAGCCCATTTTCATGCTGCTGATGAAGACATACCTGAGACTGGGAAGAAAAGGATTTTAATGGACTTACAGTTCCATGTGGGAGGGGACAGATCAAAATCATGGTGGAAGGTGAAAGGCACATCTCACTTTGCAGCAGACAAGAGAAGAGAGCTTGTGTAGGGGAACTCCCCGTTTTTAAACCATCAGATATGATGAGACTCGTTCACTATTATGAGAACAGCACAGGAAAGACCCGCCCCCACAATTCAATCACCTCCCACCAGGTCCCTCCTACAACACATGGGAATTAAAGATGAGATGTGGGTGGGGACACACTCAAACCGTATCATGTGGTGTCTGGTTTTCTGTTCCTGCATTAGTTTGCTTAGGATAATGCTTCAAGCTCCATCCATGTCCCTGCAAAGGACATGATTTTGTTCCTTTTATGGCTGCATAGTATTCTATGGTGTATATGTACCCTATTTTCCTTGTCCAGTCTATTATTAATGGGCATTTGGGTTGATTCTATGACTTTGCTATTGTGAATAGTGCTTCAGTGAACATATGCATGCATGTATATTTATAACAGAATGATTTCCATTCCTTTGGGTATATATTCAATAAAGGGATTGCAGGGTCAAATAGTATTTCTGGTTCTAGGTCTTTGAGGAATCACCACATTATCTTCTCCAGTGGTTGAACTAATTTACATTAGTTCATTCCTAAAAGCATTCCTATTTCTCCCCAATCATGCCAGCAGCTATTGTTTCTTGACTTTTTAATAATCACCATTCTGACTGTCATGCGATGGTATATCATTGTGGTTTTGATTTCCATTTCGCTAATGGTCAGTGATGTTTAGCTTTTTTCATATGTTTCTTGGCCATGTAAATGTTACTTTTGAGAAGTGTCTGTTCATATCCTTTGTCCACTTTTTAATGGAATTATTTGCTTTTTCTTGTAATTTTTTTAAGTTTCTTGTAGATTCAGGATATAAGACTTTTGTCAGTTGGATAGATTGCAATAATTTTCTCCCATTTTGTAGGTTGTCTGTTCACTCTTATGATAGTTTCTTTAGCTGTGCAGAGGCTCCTTGGTTTAATTACATATTGTGTGTCAATTTTGGCCTTTGTTACAATTGCTTTTTCCATTTCTGTCATTAAATCTTTTCCCGTGCCTATGTCCTAAATGGTATTGCCTAGATTTTCTTCTAGGGTTTTGTTAGCTTTGGGTTTTACATTTAAGTCTTGAATCCATCTTGAGTTAATTTTTGTATAAGGTATAAGGAAGGGATCCAGTTTCAATTTTCTGCATATGACTAGCCAGTTCTTTTAGCATCATTTATTAAATAGGGAATCCTTTCTCCATTTCTTGCTTTTGTTAGGTTTATTGAAGATCAGATGGTGTAGATGTGCAGTCTTATTTCTGAGATCTTCATTCTATTCCATTGGTCTACAAGTCTGTTTTTGTACCAGTACCATGCTCTTTTGTTATGGTAGCTTTGTCGTATAGTTTCATTTTAATCCATTTAAAAGTTTTGTCTTCACCGATGAAAAAACAAATGTGTTTTTTACAATATACAAGTAAGTGCTACTTCTATGTAACTACTGTTTCTGTTTACATTATGAAAACAGATATGGTTGTTTTAGTAAAAAATTAAGTAATTATATAGTCTGAACTTTCAAATGGGACACATGGCACACAGAGTTTTCTAAGAATTAGAGGAATATTAGAATAGAAAGTGGTTAATTTTTTGGCATTGGGCTTTTCTTTGGACTCAGAAATGCTTGACCCATGCTTTCTAAAGCAATACATTTTCATCACATTTTATGTAATTATGCTGGTTATTTTCCCTCAATTACAGTTTTTATAAATATTTGAAAAATTTGGAAAAATTGAAACTATCTATACGTATTATAATTTGATTCTGGAAGTAAGCTGAAGGTAAACACACACAAAAAAGATGGAAACCTAATAGTTATGGTATTTACATTACAGTTATGTTAAAGCTATTTGAAGATAGAGTGCAGTGTAACCATCTGTTGTTCCCATTATCTATGGAGTGTGGTTCCAATCTAGTATCCGTTAAGAAACACCAAGTTTGCATTGACAATATTTTTGTATTAAGTCTTTACTTTTAAAATGTATCACAGTCTTTAAATTTTTCAAATTACAGTTTTTAAGACTTTTTTATAGCTGTTATCTCATTTTTATCCTCATATATCTAGTAAAGGATGCACAAGCATTAATATATTACTAATTTTAAAATGCAGAAAATTAAACTCTAAGGAGCTCTGGGACCAGTATGGGTGCTACAGTGATAGTCCAGCAGGACCTTTGGGAAAAGAGGGGCCTTCTTAGGCCTCAAATCTTTACTGGGCACTCAACATTTGAAACCTATTTTATAAAATAGCAACCAATCCTCCAGGAAAGTATTTGATTTGACACAGAAATGTATATGCAATCAAATTCTTGTTTATAAATAAATTTATTCTGAGCATATAAATCACTTTTGGTAAGATTGTAGATGTTTTCTTAATAAGCCCCAAAAATAACTATCTTAAAAAAGTAAAGCAGAGAAGTTCACATGTTGTTCCCATATCATAAGTAACAAACTGATTACCTAAAATGTTAAAAAGCAGTTGTAGAATTCCAAATTACTTTACAAATTGCTTTCTGATTTATTTAAATTCTCCTTTCACAATTGTTTAATTTTTTAAAGCTATTAACAGCTGATATTAGGGAGAAATTATCCTTCCAATATTTACAACATATATAATATCATTTTCCAGTATTCCACATAATTAAATTGCAAACGTTTTTGCATGAGGAACATATTTTTGTGCTGAAGCATCTGTTATTTTGTCCAAATATTCTGAAGCTGGACCCATATATTATATTCATGTAAAAATAATCATCTCTTTTTAAAGAGTAGACTCTCTACTGTGTACTTCTCTCCCAAGTTTTTAACAAGCGTATGGACATTTTAATAGATCATATTTTTCACTGACTTGTTTGAAATCAACCACATAATTTTTCAATACTAGCCAACTCAGCAATAGTAGCCTCGTTTAGCAGACAAGATACAGAATAATAACCAATTCATTCCCAGTGTGTAAATGGTGAATTTAATGATTACTACTTTCTCATTAAGAATATGTTCAATTATGCCACAGATAGAACACCATTTGGTTTAATAAGGAATTAAAATGAATGGAATTAGATTTAAACTAAAATCCCATGAGCATTAATGCAGTGATTAAAGTGGGTGTGGAGAACCTTTTTAAAAATTATTTATTTCTAGTTCCAATAAAGAAGCTTCATTCCTAGCAAATCCTAAGAAAAATTAAATCTTACAGATTTTTTAACTGAAACTGCCACTTGCATCAACTTTTTTTCTCTTTGATTCACAAAATAATATGTGTAACTAAAATACACTGATTCTCACTGTTAAAATATTATATTGTTCCCTTTTAAATTTGCTCTATAAAAACTCAAACTTATATAATAATTGTTAAATAGTTATTAGATACTCATTATGATCTAGATAATGAGTTAAATGCCTTTATATATTACCTCTCGGTAATCCTCACAACCATTGGATTAAATAGATATTCCCATTATATTTACAGGGAAATAAACTTTGAGAGATTAAATGACTTATACAAAGTCACAGAGTGTAGCAGGCAGAATTTTAATATGATTTCCAAGATCAGTATATCATGATATACATACCCTGCATAATCCCTGAATCTGTGCCTATGATAGATTTCACTTTCTGAGATTGTTATTTGACACAGTAAATTTTAATAAAGACAGATTATCTTTAGTCAGTCTGACTTAATGAGGTGTGCCCTTCCAAGTCTTCTTCTGGAGCTAAAGACTTAAAGTCAGAGGGAGTAGATGCATGAAGCATTCGCCAGGAGAGAAACAATTCTCCTCTGCTGGCTTTGAACATTGAAGGTGTCATATAGCAAGCATCCTAGAGTATCCTCTGTGAACTGAGTGATCCCCAGTAGATAACTAGCAAGTAAATGAGGATCTCAGTCCTACAACCACAAGGAACTGAATTTTGCCAATAAGTTGATTTAATTCAGAAGTGGACTATTCCTAGGAGACTGCAGACAAAAACTGAGTCCTGCTGACACCTTGATCTCAGGCTAAAGGAAGCTGAGCAGAGTTCACAGTCATGTTGTGCCTGGACTACTGACTTTATACAACTTGAGCTAATTGATTAATGTTTTTAAGCCATTATGTGGTAGTTTGTTACAGAGCATAGAAAAAATACAAAGAGTAAGTCAGAATTTACATGCAGGAAGTCAGACTCTATTTTCTCTATCCTTCCACTCTACTTCTACAAGCAGTCCGGACACTGCTTCATGGAAACACAGATTTATTTATTGCTCCTGGTTGAGCATGCCCTTCCACAGTCCTCTGTGAATCAACATGATTTAATGGAAAGAGAACTGGAATTGCAGACAATAACTTTACCTCATAAATAAAATGATGCTATTTATTTATTTGGAAATTGTTTTGGAAACAAACTGGCATATTAGTAAGTGTTAATTAAATTTAGATTTTTATCTGACTCATAAGTGATACCCAAATGATAAAACAAGAAAGTTGCCAAATTGTAGCATTAATTTGGCTTCTTACATTAACTTCTAACGTTATATGTAAGAAGTTGCTTCTATTTTTAATACTTCTCCTGGTTTTACATAATCTATGATGAAGGAAAAAATTACTACCCACTTTCCAAATTTACCATATGTTTGAGTACCTCCCTAATCTCCTAAATAGAAGTGGAAGCTTTTTAATGAATTCTGATTATAAGTGATACTCACTATATACATGCAAATAAACTGTTGTTTTTGTAAGCAAGTTTAATGTTTTATAAATGTTAATATTATAAGCACATAGCACAGGAGTGTATATGTAAGACACTCAGTAAATGTTTGACAAATGAATTGAAATGATCTTCTGAGAAAGACAGGTACTTTAGAATAAAAGCTTTTCTCAAAATCTGTAGAATAAGTTACATGATTACTATTAAAAAAGATATCTATCTCATTGATAAATCTTGGCGTAGTTGCCTAGAATAACATTTTGAGTATTAAATTGATTCTTTAACATTCCCTTCACTAACTAAACATGGATAAAATATCTCTTTTGTTCAAGAGAATGAGCACTGGTTTACAGATAATAGAATTTATAGAATTTTTTTAAAATATTTATTTTAGGGAAGCCATTAAGAAAGTAGATATTGGAAAATATGTTTTTCCAAATTAAACCTACTCAAGCTATGAGGTGTCCGAATTTCTTACTTATTTCAAATCTGTTAAAGTTTAAGTTGGTTTTCCTTTTGGAAAATGTAGCTTCCTGTTAGTATGGGGAAAAAAAAGTCTAAAAAAAGTCTCAAATATTTATTGAACATAAAATTGTTCCTAACAAAGAATAACTTTGATTAGTCTGGTGAATTGATTTATAGGAATACAGACTTTCTCATTTTATTTTATTATTATTGACACACAAATTATATATCGACACATTAGAAGTTCAACACATTTTATAATTATTGCTTTATGCAGTTGTTTTTTGCTATCAGATAAAAGAAAAGAGTGATGTACCAAAATACTTTTATATGCAGAACATAATCTAGAAGAAGTGAGTACACAAGAAATTACTCTTTAGCATTTGTCAACCTGGCTATGAGAAATACAAAATTGTGCTCCAGATTGTTTCCTATAGGTTTGTGAATGGATATTTAATAGCCGATTTAAATTCTTTGTATAGTAAATTCAATACCTGTGCCCTCAGGGTCATTTATTATTATTATTTTCTTCAGTATGTGGGTTACATATTGTTGTGTTTTTATCTACCTCATATTTTTTTGTGTGGAAAATACAACATTTTAGAAAAAATAATGTTACAACTCTGGAAAGCATATCTTCTCCATCTACGGAGTTTGTTGGAATTTTTAAAACTGACTTTCCTATACTAACCATGCAATTTCTGCTAACTGATAAAACTGCTAAAAATTACAGGAGACTTTGTCTTAAAGATACTTGATAACTAACTCTCCCCACATTTCACTTAATTCAAAAAAATCTCTCAAAAGAATAATTGTTAAAAAAAAAAAGTTATGCTCTACTTACACAAAAAAGCGAAATTCTACAGTTTAAACTGCATAAAAGAATGGGTGGAAATCCATTTCTATAAACAGTCATTTTGAGTAATTACAATAAAACATTTATGCACAAAGCCTCAAATTAATATATAAATTAGTATAAATTTTATGTCCATGTGGGACCAGATAACGAATCAAAATTTTCCTGCAGTTTGATATTTATGTCAGGCAGATAAATTAATCTTAGTTTATCATAATTTGTTTACTTAACTGATAAAATACACAGAATCTTGAAAATTCTTGTGAAGGAAAAGAAACTTAGAAATTAAACACAGATGTTTATTTTAAAGTATTTAGAAAAATACCACATATAAGTGCTTAAGAAATGTTTGATTACATAAAAGGGGATCTGTGTGTTTATGTTCTTAAATTTTCATGCTAATACCTAGTAAACGTGATCCAAAATGTCCAACAACCTTAAAATAATAGTGATAATTCAGAAACAAAGCAAATATTCTGAGTAATTTATTATCTGGAAATAATAAATAGCAGGATTCTTTCGGGCAAAGCCCATGAGTGAATTTGAATGACTCAGTGAAACCCTAAGGAGCGCACAAAATGCAGTGTGTAGTTGCTTTTCTCTAGTGAGAAATCAGTGGCTTTCATTAGATTATCACAGAGAGCACACAGCTAGATAGTCCTTCCCATTTGGATTCAAGAGGTGAAGCCTTAACTTTCTTGCTACCCTAAGATCTATGCCAAGTTGTGCATTAGAATGCCCATGTGAATATCGCAGGATATTATCAGGTCTCACTCTTTATGTCTTTCTTTGCTTATATTTTGTCTCACAAGATCATATGCTATTCAGACAATTGCAACACTTTCTGAATAAGGCCTCTTTAAATATGTGTATTAAGTAACTGAATAAATGTCTGTGCTGCAAACATTTTGGACTTTTTTTTTTGTAGCAGTTAGTTTCCTGAAAAGGAAAATTTTGGACTCTTCCAGTTCATTGTGCAACAATATCAACATGACAAAAGGATTGTTATATTTAATACTGATTCTAAATAAAATTGTGAATTAAATTATTTTGTCTATCATTTTCTCCTTATAACTAAGGACTTGTCCTCATAGACATCTGTGGAATCAGATTTCCAATTTCCTAGTTTGGTAAATTATTTACCTCTATTTTATATCTGTTAATCTCTTCTGTTAGCTGTCATATTTTAAAAAAATACTATGAATCTGTGATTTTCCATATGAAAAGCTTATAAAACCTGCATGAATCCAAAACAAAAAAATAACACATTAACAAACACATGGTGGCTGGATCGTATTTCCAGAGACTCTGATTCAATGGTCTGAGCATGGCCTTGCAACTAAGTTACCTTGAGAAAATTAAACCCGAGTGCTCCAAGGCATGCATTGTATGTAATAAATTAATTTCTTTCCCACACATCTAGAATTGCATCATTCTTGGATAACTGAGATATGTTACTCAGATCTTTTTTTTTTTTAATTTTGTAGTTCAGTTGAAGATCCAGGGTTGAAAAGACCAGAAAGTGATGGCAAGGCATTGAATGTGCAGCCAGATTTAACATAATTGAAATTATATTATTTTTCTGTCAATTGATGGGAATTTTGCAAAAATATTCACCTTCCTATGTATAGGTCTACTCCAAAATTATCTAAATATAGCATTAATCATTAAGTTTTAGAACCTCTAAATATAGTTTATCAACTAGCTATTTAATTTATATCAACTAAATGCCTTTTACTCTCAAGTTCATGAGTTATCTCTCTTCCTTATGAAACTGGTATTTCCTTTGAGTTTTTTTGTTGTTTATTGAAAAGTTGTTTATTCACACTTGAGATTAAAATTTTTAAATTTCAGTTTACTTAGCTGTGAAGTTTAATAAGGTTTAAGTAAAAATTATGAAAATATGCACAGTGCATTATTTACCCGTGAATACTTAGAGCATAATTACTTTTTCTCATTGGTTATTGAAACAGCTACCATTTATGAAGCAATAATTCAGAATTATACCACATATTTGACATACACTTTATATTTGTAGAAGCTTATTTGTTTTTTGGAGAAAGTTGCTTCTCCAGTTGTTTCTTGTTTCTTTCGAATGATAATTTCACTAGATATGAAATTCTATGTTTGTTTTTCTTTGAATACATTCAATATTTTATTCCACTCTCTTCCTGCTTGCATGATTTCTGTAAAGAAGCCTCATGTAATACTTGTTCTTATTTCTTTATAGGTAAGGTGTTTTTATTCTGGTTTCTTTAAAGGTTTTCTCTTTGCCTCTAATTTTCTTCAGTTTGAATGTAATATGTTTTGGTATAAATTGTTTTTCCTCTGTTCACTTCTGTTCCTTCTTCTGGTTTCTTTTACTCACATGTTATACCTTTTTTAATTGTCTCACAATTCTTTGATATTCACTTTCATCTTTTTTATTCTTTATTCTCTTTGCATTTCAGTTTTGAAAATTTCTGTTGATATTTATTCAAGCTCACTGATTCTTTCCCCAGCTGTGTTCAGTCTACTGGTGAGCCCATCAAAAGCATTCTTTATTTCTATCACAGTGTTTTTGATTTATAGAAGTTCCTTTTGAGTCTTTTTTAGACTTTTTTTTTTTTTTAGCGTTTCCATGTCTCTTTTTATCCACTTATTCTCTTGTATGTTATTTACTTTTTCCATTAGAGCCCTTAGCATATTAATCATAGTTATTCTAAATTCTCTGTTTAATAATATCAACATTTCTCCCATACAAGTCTGGTCCTGATGCTTACTTTATCTCTTTAAACTGTGGGATTTTTTTCTGTCTTTTATCATGACTTGTAATTTTTTGTGGAAAGGTAACCATGATGTATTGTGTAAAAGAAAGTGAGATAAATATTTCTTTAGTGTGAGGTTTTCTGTTTATTTGGCTAAGAGTTAGACTGTGCTCAATGTGTGCTGTAGCTGTAGTATTAGAAGCTAAAATTTCCTCTTCTGTATTTGTTTCTGTCTTCTCTGTTGTCTTTGGATTTTCCTTGAACCTCCTTAAAGAGACTCCAATATTTCAGTTTCTTTTTACCTGTAATTCCCTGCTATTATATAGGAGCCCTGTTGGGTTGACCAGGTATAGGGGGAGGTAAAATCTTCTATAGTTGTGTAATTAGGTCTCAGTCTTTTAGTGAGTCTGAGTTGGTATATCTCTTTCTTCATGTCAGTTGGACTTGAGTAGCATCCTAGTCATTTAGGCACTAGGTAAAATAGTTTCCCTTGAGGGCAGGCTTTGTCAAAGAGAACAGATAGCTCTGGGTATATTCAGAAATGATTAGTCACCAACCCTCCATCCCCCCACACCAGAATTGCAAGAAGTTTATCTCTGATCTTTAGTGGAAAGACTCTAGTTGGGTCACTGGAAGGAGACTCAGAACTAAGTGTGAAGTACTCCCTAAAACTAGACCCTCTCACAGTTTTTAACTCTCAGGTTCTCCACACTGATCCTCTAGCAGCTCATCATTACAATTAGAAGTGTCTTTACAGATGATGGCTCTGGAAGTGGGATTCTGTCCTTGGTAAACTGTGATTCTCCCTATATGCCTGTCTGTTTCTCCAGTTCACATGGCAGCAATTTTCCCCATGACTTCAATTCTCTGATGGGCCTAAGAAGAGTTGCTGATTTTCAATGTGTTAAATTTCTGTTGTAGGAATAGGAGTAACAACTTTTAACCTCTTTACATTTGGGAATGCAAACGAAGTCTAGAAGCTTGTTTGAAGCTCTAACAACACTATAAATTACCAATTCATATCCTCATTTTAAGATTATGGAACTGATGCATAGAGATTAACTCACCCAATCCACTTCCCACAGTGTGAAAAGTTATAGAGCTGGGATTAGATTCCAGATATGCTGACAGCAAAAGACTTCTTTTCAATAGCATCCTACCATACTTATCTTTGCTAAGATTAGAAAGACTGTAAAATACAGTTTCACATATTTCAAATGAATATAAAAGCTTAAATGTGGTGAAGATATACTGTTCATCTACATCAAATCTGAGTTAAGGATCCATTGTGACTAACTGAAAGTGGTATAAGCAGGCAGAAGCTCAGAAGCAAGAGCAGGCTTCTATCGTTTAAGATACAAGTTTACACATGGATCTCTGTAATTAGCAAATACTTAGATGGGAGGGAGAAGAAAAGCTCATGTGTTTATAGTCCTAAGCCTTATCCTTTTCTGCCCTTGAGGTACAACAGTGTAATTTGAAAGTTAGACCATCTATTCTGGCCTCAATTCTTATTATCCCACCTGTGAAATATGTCATTTCAAAGCTAGCTGGAAAGTCTTCATTTTTCAGATTTTTATGGATATCTTGTTAAATCACGTTGCATTTCCTCAAAAATTCACCATTTTTCCCATAAATTCAGGGAAAGAGCATGAGAGTTTCCCCCAAATGATATATACTAACCCTTTAAAAAGTCTTTTTGTAAATGCCCAATGGGTTCATCTTGCCCACTGCCCAGATAGAGCCGATTTGTCAAGACAGAGGAATCACAACAGAGAAAGAGTTTAATAGATGTAAAGCCAGCTAAACAAGATACCAGATTTATAGTAAGACCTGCCTCAATTTAGTTTCCTCAAAAATTCAGATGCTATGGTTGTTTTTTAAAGACAGCTTGGCATGTAAGGAACTAGGGGATGCTGATTAGTTGGGTTAGTGATGGAATCACAGGGATTTGAAGCTGTCCTCTCGTCCTGAGTCAGTTCCTGGGAGGCGGCCACAGGAACAGATGAGCCAGTCTACTGATTAGGGAGGCACCAGCTAATCCATTAGAATACAGGTTCTGAAAAAATACCACAAACAACAGTCTTAGGTTTTCACAACAGTGATGCTATCCACAGGAGTAATTGTGGAGGTTAGGAAACTTGTGGCCTCTTCCTGCATGACTCCTGAGCCATAATTTCTAATCCCATGGCTAATTTGTTGGTTTTTAAAAGGTGGTACCCAAACAAGGAAAGTGTTTCCTTTGAGGAGGGGCTGTTATCATCTTTGTTTCAAAGTTAACCTGCAAATTAAATTCTTCCCAAATTTAGTTCAACCTACGACATATGCAGATATGTAACAGAATTGAAGAAGGGCAGCTTGGAGGTGAAAGCAAGATAGAGTCAATTAATTCAGATCTCTTTCCTGTCATAATTTTCTCACTGTTATAAACTTTGCAAAGGTGGTTTCAGTTTCACCTCCTTAAATATTTTAAACTTACAGATTATTTCTACCAGTATAATATATCTTAATAAAAATAAGTCTCTGTATCTGCAGTGTTTTACTTAAAAGAAAATAAACATCTGCATTTGGAGAAATATTCAGAAAATTATCTCTTTAAAGTTAATTAGGCTGGGTTTTCCAATTTTATCCTGATGTTTAATACGGGTTTGCAATAATCCAGACTCATAAAAATCCTAAAATGGAAAAAGCAATATGAAAGAGAATATACAGATATGTAACATAATATGTTTTACAGTATAATAAATAAGAATCTTCAGGAAATTATTTACAAGAATTTGCAGCACTAATTATGTATTATTTACCTGACAGATCATAACAGCTTTCTTTTTTTAAAGAGGGCCTAATGTAAGCTCTGTTAAAAACACGTTTGTCACAAAAAATTTCAAGAAGCCCTTCTGGGTACTTGTTGACATCAGTTTGTAAAAAAACAAGCATCACATTCTATTTATTTCTGAAAGTGTTTCTGGCCCATTTTGTTTCACCATAGCCTGATTTTATACTATATTATGTGCCTAGCTGAAATAGTTCAAGGTTAGCAATTGCACAAATAATTTATTTTTATACATTATTCAACATTGTCTTCCTATAAGCATTACCCAAAAATCAAATGGGAATTACTCTGTGAATTGTAATTTGAGGAGATTCACATAATATAGTATATTCAGTGGTTCCCAGATGAAGAAATGGTGAATTTTTTCTATTGATGATGATTCACATTTTTTAATATTTAGTTCACTTGTTCATCTGAAAAACACTAAACAATAGGTATGATCATTACTTCTATTTTACAGAGAATGAAATTGAGTTGCAGATAGTTTCCCCCAATCATATAGCTAATAACTGATGGTGCCAGGAATCTAATACAGATGTTTGGACTCTAAGAACCAAACATATTTACTACTCTGATAATAGAAGGAAAATGGAGGGTGTGGAAATTTCCTCTTAATGAAAATATAACTATTAAATATTCTCAGGTTCAATTTGAATCCTGAGTATAATGGAGTCTCAGGTGGGTCCTTTGTTCAGTAGAGTGATGCCATTTTTTTCTTTCTTTCTTTATTTTTGTTTTTTTCCTTTAACTGCTTGTACCGTTAAGCACTCACTGAGGTCGTTTTGTTTTAATTCACTATATAACCCTAAGAGACTGTGGGCGATAGCCTTGGTTTTCTAGAAGTTCCTCTCTGTTACCCTTTTGTCACTACCAACAGCAATTTGATCATGGAAAGGAAGCTACTTGTCGTAGTTTGATCCACATCTTACAGCAGCTCTCCACTGATTACCATTTTTTTGTTTGTTTAATGGCTAATTATTCATTCTCTTTACCATGTGTTGCATCTACAACTCTTCTCCTTGTCTTTAATTTCAGTTTGACAAAGAGTGTGCTGCCTACAGATTACATCTGTAATAGCCTCAAATTTTTTCAGGGCTCAACTGTAGTTAAATTTAGTTTAATATAATTTAGATTTAGTTATACTTCTCTTTGTTAAACTGGCTAGTTATTTATTACAATCTAGCCTCTTTGTTCTGAAAATTGCTATTTTAAAACTTCAAAGTGTTCTTCTATCCAATGAAATTCTATATGTTATTTTATTATTATTAAAGAAAGTAATTATTTGGCCTGCTTGATAATAAATAATCCATGTCAGTGGCATTATAAATATTAGCAACCTTAATTATATTTAAGTTGTGATATACAGATTATAGTACTAAAATTTTGTTTTCAGTTATGGTTATTTTTAATGAAACCATTAAAAATAACAATATATTTCTTTATTATTTAGTACAAAACTTTAGCAAAGAAGTTGTTGGAATTATCTTTACATTTATACTTAAGTTACTTAACTCATTATTTCAAACATCTTGGTTTGAATCAATATCAGTAATGATTCATTCTTTTGATTAAGAAGTGACTCTGTCTGTCGATGTCAGATAATTACCAAGATGACCTGTAATGAGAACATTTCACAACTCTCTGACTTAAGTTTCTTATTCCCTCAATGGCATAATGACTTCCTTCTAGATCTTTTTATAGTGTCTCCATGCTCCTGGGGATTCTTTTTATGATCAGTCACTATCAAGGGTTGTTCCTATCATCTGTTTTTAGACAAAGAAATGTGGCTCTATACAATAGAATTGTGTTTTGTCTAGATATTTTAGAATTCTGGCATGTTTTCTTTCATTTTTTTTTTTTTTTAAAGAAAGGTTTGTCCTACACATCTGTAGATAAATTGCATGTAACTGCAACAATAAAAGACGATACAGGATATCCTTTATTATTCTGTTAAGTGCTCTGGGGGGAATTAAAGTGGTTTCTTTTATATAAAATATTAAGATTAGAAATGCAAGATGTTCTTCTGATCCTGCCCCTCAGGAATATGGTATTTAAAGGTAAATAAGGAAAAATGGTAACATCTTGATGACACTCACCATGAGTCTTGAAATTCACAGCAATGCCAATATACAAAGAGCATTTTGTAGATGAAATAATAAATTTGTTGTTAAATCACTTGATTCTTTCTTAAACAATTTCTAAGAATAGAGTATTGCACCAACCTTGTAATTTTTCTTTAGAATTCATAATAGATTCTGAAAATTCAGGTACAGTTACTAATGTTAAAAATTTATTGTGTAGGAACATTGTATACTTTTTTTCTCATGCTAAAAATGTAATTAGCTTTTTTATTGACCTTTAAACTGATTGGCAGATTTTCCATAGCTGTCAGCTTTGGGGCTTAGTTCTTTCCTAGTTCATGTCTAGTGAAGGCCAGGAAGTGACCTTGTTTGTATTCTGTGTCTTTATTAAAGTAACATGAATGGAAGACTAATGCTTATATATGTTAAACATATTGGAGGTTATTCTTGACTCTTAAAAACAGTTTTATGTTTCAAGACAAACTTTAGTGAGGAATGTAAACCCTATTAACATCTCGATTCTGTCTTAAGTACTGAAGCCTCAAACTGGTTAATTAGAGGTCTTCATTCTTTTCGTAATATTTGCATTTGTGTTAGGTATAAAAGTTGTTTAAATAATTGGAACTTTAGAAATAATGATGACTCAAATGACAGATTCATGTTTATTTCCCAGAACCTACAAAGCAAAGGAGAAGAATTTTTCTTCTAAGTTAATAAAACTATGATTTGTCAGGGAAAATCAGATCCTAACACAAAAGCAACCCCCCACAAAACAACACAGGTACATTTTCATTAAAACATCTCAGTTTTCTGTACTTTGTAACTAATATTCCTCTTAATCTCAGATCTTACATTAAAAATATAAGCATAAATACCTACAAATTAAATCCAGACCATTTAAGAGGTTTCCATGTTCTAGTTATGGAAGTCAATCCAAAGAATGTTGTGTGCTTGAAAGAGAATGAGAATCACGACCATCTATTTCTCCAATTTGACATGTTGGAGAGTTTCCATTTTTTCATCTAAAAAATTATAGGCTTTGTAATTAATTCCCTATATCCTTCCAATCACATAATTCTTCAAAACTTTACAAGTCTAAGAAGAAAGTGATAAATGCAAAATCAATGTGTTAAGATTTAAAATCTCAACCGATTATATCTTCTAAGGGAAAAAAAAAACGTATTCAAAGAAACATGATTTTAAAACTCTGGATCCTTCAATTATCACCTAAAAATAGAATAACGATGACATAGAAGTATTTCTTTCAACTTTGTATGTAGCATAATAAATGGCTTAATTCAAATAATATGTGATAAACATGACTGAATGCCTCTTTTTTGCACAATAGTGGAAATATATATGAAGCTAGTATACAAAAAATGTATTCTTCCTCAAAACTATGTTACTAGTTTTGATTCTATCACTAGTCTGGTAGATGGCAAGGATATGGGAAACTCAAACTTTAGCTTTGCAGTGACTTTGGTAATTGTATTAGTTATCTGGGACTGCCATAACAAAGTACCACAAACTGAGTAGCTTAAAACAACAGAAATTTATTTTATCACAGTTCTGGAGACTAAAGTCTAAAATCAAAGTGTTAACTATGTTAGCTCCTTCTGAAGGCACTGAAGGAGAATCAGCTTCATGTCTCCTTCCCAGTTTCTGGTAGTTTTTGGAAATCCTTAACGTCCCTTTACTTGTAGGCTCATCACCCCAATCATTGGCTCCATCTTCACATAGTAGACTCGTGTGTGTGCATGCGTGTGTGTATCTGTGCTTCTTCACTTCTTATAAGGACCTTGGTGGTATTGGATCAGAGCCCACGAGAATCCAAAATGACCACATTCTTATATGATCACATCTTCAAAGGTCCTACTTTAAAATAAGGTTCAATTCACAGTTACCAGAGATTAGGATTTCAACGTATCTCTTTGAGATCACAATTCAACCCACAACAGTAACTAGTCTGACTCTAAGCCCTAGTCTCCTCATCAATAATACAAAAAGGAGAAAAAATACCTGCATTTCAGAAATAAATGAGAGACTATTTATAAAAGTAATTATTCAACAATTGTATAATAAAGACTTTTATAAAGAACACAGTGTCTAGAACAAGAAAGGGTATATTAAAGTGAAAGAAAATTACAGCATTTGAGTTAAAACTTCATATTTTAATAATCAGTTTTAAAGATATTCAAAGATATTTTATAAATTAAATAAGATGTCAAATATATAGACATTTGCAGCACATCTATTATTTTACTATCATGGAAAGCAATTTCAAAGTTGCATGTGTCTTTGTAATTGAAGGTCAAATCGGGATGAAAGCTTAAATGTTCTTCTTTCCAGGCTTGCCCTTATCTGCTCAAATATGTTCCCTGTGGCTTTTAATGTACTTTTATATAGGCTTACAACTAGATGTACTATCTTATTCCTTTATCTCAAATCTGTGGTTATACCTTTCAAACATAAAAGGACATAAATATCATCCAAGAATTTGCTAGAAAAATGAGGAATTAACACATAATTATTTTGAAGTTTAAAAGCATACAAATTTTTTTGGACGCATATGAGAAAGTGGCCACTCAGGCAATCTCAACTAATTCATATTCATTACAGATACATGTTTCATGGTAGATGAATCTTATATTGTTGAAATTTTCTGTTGAGTGGTATTAGTTTAGAATCTGAGATGGAAGAGTTCCCTTGACACCCTTGAGGAACTTGAGACAGGGGTGGCTCAAACCCTTTCTGGAAGGGTGAGCATACAGTTGAGCAGGTGGAGGAGCTGGGGCGAATGCTTTTGGGCGACGGCAGAAACAAACCTTATACCAGCTGTGGCAGCATCAAGGAATTGCACATGACCTTTGAAGCCCCAGAAGGCAAGTGTTACAATGTTTTTTAGCATTTTCTGTCCATGGACAGCTAAGTGTTAACCAGCTCAGTGGAGGGTCAGGGTGACATCCTTTTACTCCCTGCCCTCTGGTAACCGGGTTCTTGTCTAGCATCCAGGAAGAATCAGGTCACATGAACCTGAAGGATGGTGAATGCAGAGATTTATTTAGTGGTGGAAGTGGCTCTCAGCAGGTTGGGGAGCTGGAAAGGGGATGGAGTGGGAAGATAATCTTGCCCTGGAGTTCAGCCATCCCTGGATGAAATTCTCTCTGACCATCCCCAGAGGAACTCCTTTCTGACTGTAGTCTCTAGTGTTCAGTTGCCTCTTCTCCTCTCGATTTTCAGATACTTCTTCTCTTCTCTCCTTCTCTGCCATACTACTCTGTTCCTCTGCCAGTGGAACTTGGGTTTATATGTTTACAGGGTGGGGAGTGTGGAGGGTCCAAAGGCAACATTTGGGCAGGAAAACAGGGATGTGAAATTCTCATTTAGGGCCACAAATCCAGACTTGAGGGTGGAACCCTCGCCAGGGATCCCGCCCTCTTCTACCCAGGATTTCGTTACCTCCTGTCCATATCAAATCCATGTCCATGACATCATAGAGTTAAAGGAATTCTCGGTGTTGTCGAATTTATACTTTCATATAAAAGTTCACTTTCTGATGTTGAAAAAATTACGTAAGAAGAGATGTCAAAGTTCCTCCGCAGTTTATTATTTTAACTATTTATGAAAGTAGTAATTTACATTTCTCAGCAGTGAACTCTGGACATTTTAATTTACTTGGATCAATCTTGCTGTTGTTCTGCTGAACACCATACAAAGGTGACTTTATGAGTAAAAGTATGAGGTAGCAGAATGAATGTGGCACCAGAGAGTCAAAGCTTTCACCTAGGCATCAGTTTAGGTCAGAGAGAAAGAAAATTTAAAAAGAAGTGGTAGAGAGCAGGGAAGAGAGAAAGAATGAGAGAGAGAAGATCTAGTCACCATCTATAGAAGAGAGCAAAGCCATACTCATACTCTCCAAAGGACTTTTGGCTGATGAATGCTGTGCTCAGATAGACTTCTGGGAACTTGAGGAGTTTCTGTGGCCTACTCATCATGTGAGTAGTGAGCTACTGAGAAGTCGTTTCCCTCTCAGGGGCGACTCTCCAGGCTTTGTCTCCCCCGATCTTGCCCATCAGCATCTCATGGTCAGTTAACCCCCTGCCAACCCGCAAACCAAAAACTTGATTTCTTCTTGGTTGGAGAAGAACATTTGTTCTTTCTTCAAAAACCACATTTTCATATTTCATTTGTCAAATTCTCAATCCCCAGAATAGAAAGAAGGAAAAACTAAAGAAAGAATACAGTGGGAAGGGGAAAATGGGAGGGGAATAGTGAGAAGGAAAGCCCCTGCAAGTATCTATACTTACAAAGACAAGAAAGAAAAAAAGGCACAAGTTGCGTATTCATATTAAACAAATAAAAAGAGACTATTTCGAGTAAAATTCCTTAGATGTCTTCCTTGTTATGCTGCCATTAAAATGTAGAAAATGTTTGCCATTGACCTAAAATGAAGTACCCATAGAATGGTGGAGTTACTCATCATCTTTTCCATCTCTGATAAACAACATCTATTCTTTAAAATTTCCACATAGGTAGTCTTTGCAGTATTTTAACAACCTTTAAATTCTAATCCAACAATCTGTGTACTTTTCAAATTTTTATTTACTTTTTGTGAAAGTAAACTTTGGGAAAAATACACTGATCCATTGCTATGTGTCTACATAAAATGGGAAGAAAGAAATGAGAGGGATAGACACTAAAGAGATAATAAAATAACAGAGGAAAAATAAAATGAGTAATGCTCATTAAAAAAAACATTTTGGGGGCTTCATTCATCTCATTAGACAGATTCCCTTTTAGTTTAAAGATGGAATTTAATTTTCTGATCTCTCAATTTCTCAACTCCACTGTTGATATATATGATATATCACACACACACACACACACACACACACACACACACACACACACACACCTCTCTTTCTCTCTCTCTTTTTCCCTCTCTGTGTCTCCTCATCCAACTTAAATTGTTAACTCAGAGAGGGGTGGGACTAGATACACAAATCTCTCTATAATGTTCCAAGTAATATAACATCTGACACTAGTAGCATAAAATTGGAATTGAAAAATATGTATTTTGGATTTTTTTAAGATAGTGATACTAGCTTATATTACTTAAATACACTGTTTTACTTATGGTCCTAACATGTTTTGTTGCTTTGTTTTTATGTCAGTCTCACTTAAACCTTGTTTAAGGAAATGAAAGAGCTACATACCAAGGTATTAAAGAAATGCTTTGCTCTGTTTTACTTCATGTTTCTCACTGTGACACACACTTAAGAAGGGTCTGTAAAGCAGAGAGTTCTATCTTGTATATTGCCTACTGCATGGTTATATACCAAGGTTGAAAAGAGAAGCTAGCATATGAGAGAAATCTGCATGGGATCCTGTATCCCAAGGGATTACTGGGGACCACAGACGTACCTTAACAACCTTGAATTCAGCACAGACTTCTTGGGAACAAAAGAGACAACACTTGCCTGCTTTCCTTCTAAATGGTTGGACTTTAATAAGAACTTTATTGTTTTCTATAGGAAGCTATAAAATCTGAAAAATTTCTCAAAACTTCACACGTGGGTAACTCCACTGCCTCTCATTGAGATTTCTATGGTCTCTCAGGACATATTTCAATTTCACTAGGCTTAGCACACTTTTAGGATATGGCCCAACAATGAGCAAAAGAAAAATATATTTCTACCAAGCTAGACTAATTGTTGCTTCTCGTCTTTTTCATTTAAAAAAAAATCAGTCTCCATATAATTCTCTAGTTGCTCACTCAAAAAAAGAGTGTTGTGGGAAACTTGCTATGCAGTAATTTTAAAGGGTCAGGTATAACTAAGGAGTTATGTAGTCATCTTGGGTGGTCAAGAATATTGTGGGTTGAAAAAGTTTTCTTCAAACACTTCTGGAAATGAAAAAAGAAAAACCTCTATTGAATCCATGTTACTCTTCCTTTGATTTTCTAGCTCAGAAATATTTTACAAATCAATATAAAATTTTGAAATTAAATTATGAGCCAGTGTTCCAGTGGATACATAGTCTTAGTTAAAATGTTATGTGGCAAGCACATCCCTTTTATCATAAACACTCTCTGATGCATTGTCTGTATATCACACCAACATTAGGTGAGTCTTTAACTGCTTCCTTCTTGTAAAGTATTCTTAGCCTTGTTTCTACACAGAAATACTCATAGCTTTTACACAAAGGAAGCCTGTATGTTTCCCTGGTGCAAACTCAGTACCAACAAAGCCAAAGCATTTCCATCTGTCATTACGTACCAACATAGATAAGATTACTTAATTAGAGAATCATGTTGATAAAATGACTCAGACAACCCCATTTTTCATTTCATAGGTAGGTGTGTTTTATTATATATTTTACTAGCAGAAGAGAAAAATGGTTGCATTTTTTTTCTTTTAAAAGTGGGTACCTTTGAACTATATTAAAAAATAATACTTTATCTTAAAATATAAAATTCCTTTTAACATTGCACTTTCTTTTGTTTTGGGGATACATATTATTTATAAAATGCTTTAGAATTTTTTATTATTTTGCTTTATTCTTTCATAATAAATGAGACAATTGGATTGAATGTGACAGTTTTTAGTTTATGTGTGTGTGTGTATATACAGATCCAATTGTCATTATTTGTGGATACTGTTTTTGTGAATTTTTGCCTACTTGCTAAAATATATTTGTAACTCCAAAATCAGTATTGGTGGTGCTGCAATGGTTATTCAGAGCAAAAAAGTGAAATGATTTCATGTACACATTTCCAGCTGAATTCAAATAAGAAGATGCTCTGTTTAGTGCCAGATTTTTCACATTTTTGTGCTTTCTCTTGCTGATTCCACTGTTGAAAATGTCCCTACGTATAGTGTTGAATTGCTATCATGTTTCTCAGCACAAGAAGGTTGTGATGTGCCTTATGGAGAAAATACGTTTGTTAGATAAGTTTCATATAATCATAGTTTTCTTGGTTGTAATTTCAATGTTAACAGATCAACAATATGTATTTACAAAGGTGTCTTTATACAGAAACATACCTAACAATATTTCTCAGTTGATGAAAATGTTATGACCAGAGACTTGCAAGAAGCTAACCCTGCCTTTACCCTAGTTGCAATGGTTCACTAATTCAGTGTTCATGCTGACTCTGTAGAATACAACTACTGCAAATAACAAAAATCAACTGTATATTTTCAAAATAATGAAAACATTTGTTTCATATGTATTTAAGTTGAACATACATAAAATGTTTTATTGAACTTCTTAATGAAAAATTCAGGAAAATTTTCAAAAGATAATTCAAGAAATAGAGATTTCTATGGTCAGTCATATGAATACTGGAAGGAACTTACATAGCTGGTTAATTTCTCTGAGGCAATTAACCATAATATCTGGAGTTATTTTTCTATCAGAGAGAAATTATTTGAATCTTTTTATTACAAAAATCTTTAACTTACCATATAACTTCACTAAGTTTATGATCTTGAATCAATGGTTACTAAATATGTTCTCTTAACATATTTCTCTATAACAAAAATAATATTAAAGCACGCTTTTATGCAATCTAATAGTGCAATAGTCTGAAGGAAATAATTCTTATACTTAAAATTGGTTTTGAATGAAGTCTATAG
Organism: Piliocolobus tephrosceles; assembly: GCF_002776525.5. Classification (NCBI taxonomy): domain Eukaryota; kingdom Metazoa; phylum Chordata; class Mammalia; order Primates; family Cercopithecidae; genus Piliocolobus; species Piliocolobus tephrosceles. Next base: position 78,602,276 of record NC_045440.1, on the reverse strand, counting down.
TTTTACACACTATGCAACTTAAAAATATTATTCAATGGCATTTCATCATTCTCTCAAAAATACATGTACAACTCATTGATAAATCCAGAATATAGTATAATATTTATAATAGGGAAAAAGCTAGTTGCATTTCATGCACATGGTTATAGTTGCATACTCTATTTTGAAGCATATTATTTACCTTAGTCCAAACCATTATGTTGTTAAATATAAGTAGGTGAGATTAAGAGGAGCCCTGGATGAAGTTTTGGATGAAGTTTTTTAAGATATGACCTAAAAACTCACATAACTATATAGTAGGACAATATTTAGAAATAAACCTAGTGGTATTTATTTTCGACTTTAGACAGAATCTCATAGACATGGTGGTAAAATTACTTCAAACATAGCAATCCTAGATGCAGCCTAGATGAATTATAGACAATTTAAAGAATACTACATGTGTTCAGCGTGGAGCCTTTGCTGAGGAACAGGAATGACTGAGCCTAGTGCCCAGGCAAATGGCCTGAGTTAATAATCTTCCACTTCTCTTGACTACTCCCACAGCAAAGAAAATCCAGTAGCACTAAACTCTGCAGTGGAAATACCTTAAAAAGCAGTTGATGCTTACTCACCATAATTGGGGGAGTATGACAAGACTATAAGGAAAACAAAAAATCAAAACAAAAAGTGACTGGATATTGCCAGTCAACCTCAAAAGACTGGCAGTGCTAGGGAGATCCAAACTAAGGGCTAGTTACACAACAAGGATTCAATATACCAGATCACTGAAAGATCAAGCAAGGACCTGAGGAACAGGCTAACTGTCACACTAGTCTACCCATGCCTGGAGGATGTGTGTGCTTTTCCCTGTGTGCAGATACCATCTTGAAAGTTAGAAGAAGTGGAAAATCCTTAAGTAATCACCTGAAAGAGACCATGTTAAGCAAAAACAGAGAAAGATTTCATTGAGAATTGGAGCATTTTTTTCCCCTATCTGGGGGAATGGTGTTTGAAAGAAAGTTGATCGGATATATGGAAAATTGCACAATATTTTACAAAATATGATAGAGAATACATGTGGTCATAAGTCAATTAGAACTATTTACTTAAGCAAAAATATAGTATTGCCAAGAAGTTGGTAATTTAAAAAATTTAAAAAAAAATTCAATTTATTGACTTATTGCTTGATATTTGGGGTTTAGCCCAATATACCATTTGCTGTAATCACAGTGAAACCGCTGAATTATACCATGAGTAAAACTATACACTAGGGATGTTTAAAGTGCATTCCAAGGCCCAAGGGGTAATATCCCTGTAACAAATTGAAATGTTTATGGACTGAATAAGTAGCAATAGCTACTGGTACGTTGCAAGAGAATGAGACCTTTTCATTAATGCAATTTGTGCAGGTATGACTCCTCTGTCAGACAGGAAACCAAACCACACTAATAAAAATTCAAAAAAAGTTTAGGATCATAGCAATAACATAGTAGGACACCGACTAATTCATCCCTCTTCTCCACCCTCCAGCATAAACAGACTTTTGAAACAAACATTTAGAGTAATATAAACAGCTTCCATATTGTTATTCCATCAAGATTTCTCTTTTTCCAGTTATTAATGTAATACTCTCCCCAGTGTTCTTCAGTTCTTTTGCCACTCCCATCTAAAATTTATCATTTTCTCTAGGAGTAAAATACGGTCTCTGTAAATGAACAATTGATGAAAGAAAACTGTGTCAACACAAATCCTTTATAACAATTTTTTAATTACTGGCCATACATTTCAGCACTTTTAAACTACCACTGAAGTATTATAGTGCCTTAAGTGAGGGAGGATAATGCAAGTTACTTAAATAAATTATACTTGCCATGAAGAATATGTGAAATTTTTACTAATATAACACAAATTAAATTATAAAAGTTGATAAGAAATCATGCCATGTTTGCAGAAGTTTTGCATTAAATAAGCTTTCCTTTAATTCTCATCTTCAGAATTAAAAGTATATCAACAGGTTCTCATTGTAACTACAAAGAGAAAGATACCATCTCTCTGTCTATTTATGCTGAAATTGGCAAACCACAAAGAGTCACTTATCCACAACAGCCACATATAGGTTGTGTCTTTTGGATAAGAGAAATTCACACATAACACCCTGAGACTATTATAATAAACTCACTTTTCTCTAGCTACTCTTTCCCTCTAGTTACCACAGAGCTTGTTGAAAGAATTGTGTATACTCTCTCCTAGTTTCTAATTCTTCATCTCTCGTCGACAACTGAACTTGGTGTGCTTTTGTGTCCATCGTATAGAAGGTGCTCTCACTAAGGTTAAATGTGAACTTGCAATACCCAAATCAAGTAAATATTTCTCAGTTCTTATCTTACTAGATTTGCCTATCTGCTGGCATGATTCCCATACCATTTTTCAGAAACACAAATTGTTAACTACTTCCTTCAAACTCGGAAGATATAAGTGCAAACTTCAAAAAACACCATTTATCATTAAAACCTATGTTTCAATATTTCAGATCGATTACATCACACCCCATCTTCTGAATATTCTACATTATTTAAGTTGCTCATCCAGAAATTAGTGTTCATATTTAGGGAAAGAGAGATTGGCTTTGAATCCTTGGCCGAGAGAGATTTAGAACCTGACGAAACTTCAGATCAGCTGTGTGATATTTGATAAATGACTCAACATCTATTAATCTATTTCATCTTGTGAAAATGAAAATATTAATACCAACAAATAACTAAAATGTGATGGGAGTTGTCCCTGTGTTTAGCAGCATTGCTAAGTGCTCTACCTGTATTGACTCTTTCAATTCTCAAAACAAATTTATAAGAAGTATGTCATTATAATCTTCCTTTCCCATATTTAGAAAGGGAAGTTTCACAATTTTGAAGGACTCCCCTTAGGTCACAGAGATAGTGAGTGGGGAAACTAAGATCCAGCCTTTGTCCATTTTCTCAAAAAATACCAAACTCACAACATTATTATGGTATAAAAATATCTACTACTATGTCCATCATATAATTATTACTCATTAGGTGACATCTGCAATCAAAAAATATTGAAATTGTTTAATAATATTTCAAGATGTAAACATTTCTGAATATTTCCTTTTTATCTTTGCAGGATTATTGGCAAAAATATGTACTAGCCAAGAATAAAAATTAAGAACAAATTTATTTTTTTTTTTAATTTTGCTTTAAAAAGTCATCTAGCACAGAGAATATGGAAATATTCACAAATGGATTAAAATGCGCAGATAAAAAAACCAAAAGTGAAATGAAAGAAAAGTGGCATCCAGGAGGACAAGAAAACTCAAAGAATATCCCAGTGTGACTGTGTCTGAAATAGCTTCAAAAGTTTCAGTCAGCTTGAATACACGGGCCAGCTAGAGGTGAGCTGGTGCTCTGGAATAATTATTTCCATTCCTACCTTTTTGACATATAAACCAAAATAGTGCCAGTATTCCTCTTTGTCTTATGAGATGAATGTCATTTGTTAGTTCTCTTATATTTTTATAGAAATTATATTTTAAAAAGTAAGTCTATTTGTAGAACAAACACAAAGGAAATAAATTACTTTATAATAAATTATTGTCACATTAAACATGCATTCTGCTTGATTATAAAATACTTTCGATAAGCACAATATCTTTTCCAGTTCACAGTATTTAATTTTCTTAAATCTTACTACACAAGTCATATAGATTTTTATCTCAGAAAGCACATGATAAATAAAATAACATAATTTACTATTAGATCCCATGGATAAGTGAAAGAATGCTGTTGTCCAGGGTGGGCTAAATGAAGTGAATACACTTGAAATTTTGATAATTAATTGAAATCATGTTAAATGATGTTATTAGTGATTATGTGAACAAAAAAGAATAAAAAAATGAGTAGAATCTGCATAATTTTGTGTATTTATTATTATATAAATCTTGTGAAGTAGTAGCTATTGTTAAAAATTAGTGTTCAGACACTAACTTGCCTTGCTTGTTGTCACCGTTAAGAATTTTCAGTTTATCTCTAGAGCTTTTTTTTTTCCTATCCTGTGTACTCTCTCTAGAATTTGGACCCAGAGTTCCTTCTACATGGATTCATATATTTGTTTCTGGCCTTCCCACTATTTAGGAAGAAACACTTTGCCCTCTTTCGCTCTGAGGAAAAATAATAATGCATATCTTCTCACAGTTTTACATATCAGCACAAATACAAAAATATGAAACCCTATATTTTCACTTATATAAGAAAAAGTGAAAGTAAATTGAGAAGTAAAAATTAAATTTAGACATTAAAAATCAAGTGCATCATAACTTAAGAAAACAAATTTGCATCTATACAAGACTAATAAGAAGGATAATGTAACTATAGATAATCTGAAGATTAGTGAATAAAATTAATGTACGAACAATCCTGAGAAAACAGTGATTTCTCTACCCATAAATAAACTGTACATATATATGTGTGTGTGTGTATATATGACTAGAAAGTCACTATTATATATGAATATATAAATAAGTCTATATATATAAATAGTAATTTTGTAGTCATATATAATAGCCATGTGTAAAGCATAAATCCTATAAGAAAAGAAACAGATTATAAAAAAGAAAGAACAATATTTACAAAGCATAAATGTTTCCATTATTCTTTCAAAACCTAAGACAAATGTAATATGAACTGCATCTTATATTTGAAGTAATTTTTCAAACCATTAAGCATTTTCTCATAAAATATTTTATGTTTGCATAATAATCAGTTATAATCAATTACAAGGAAGGATTTGCAAATTTAAAAGTATTTAAGTGATTTCCAACCACACAGAGGTATATTAATCTACCCAAACATGAACTTCAAAATTATTCCAAGAAAAGTGTAATTTTCAAAACTATATAATGCTACAAAAAGAAAGATTATCAAAAATAATCAACAATATTTTCCAAAACTAAAGGTTTTAATTGTTTTTTCAAAACCTGAGAGAAACGTAATTCTCATAATAGAAATTTTTTAAAGAATATTAGAAAGATAGAAAGCTACCAAATTCATTTAATGAAGCCAACATAACATTAATAAGCATTCTTGAGAAACGAGTGAAATAAAGGAACTTGTGGACTCTTTCCGTTTAGGACCTCTGAGAAGAAGATTCAGTGAGTGCAAGGAATGAATTCAGAAAATACATGTGGAAGGTTGGGAAGAGTGAACAAAAGAGTCAGGGAACCCCTTCAGACTAGGAAGCTAGTATTGTACCAATGGAAGGAGAAGGGGAAGGGAGAAAAAGATTGAGGAGAAAGATCCTGAGAGAGGTGTGAGCCTGAGTCTTGTCCAGCTTCATGGGAAGTCTCAACATGTAACATGACTGAAGAAGAGTCTGAGATTTGGTAGATATGGTCAGGCTGTAGGAATGCTAATCGCCTTCGACTTTGGCTGGAGCTGCCAAGGAAGAATGTGCTCTGAGCTTGAATGCTGCAGAGAGAAACAAAGGCACTGCTGCTACAGGGAGGTGACTGTACACCTTATATATAAATACTCTCTTGATAAAACTGCCACACATACCGTGTACCATGTAACTGTCCCATAGATCTATATTACTAATTAAATATAGATGCCACATTTCTAAATGTAACAGCGGAAACTTTTACTAGTGTTGTAATAAAAGAATAATATATTATAATTTATGCTACACATATTATTATATATTACAAATAACCATTATATTTTACTACTAGTATTAGTAAGACTTTATATTATAAATAAGAAATTATATATACATGCATTTACATATTATATAATTTTTTAATGTAGAAATGCAAACCAATCAGGAAAATATAATTTTGATGTTTGATTAGTTGCTTTAAAAATTCAAAGATTCAAATTTTGTACTTAACACAACTAATTATATCCATTTATGTAAAAAGTTAAATGTAAAATAAAAGAATTAAAAGACAGACCAGTGTCTGATATAAACAAAAGTCTTCTTAAAAAATTGTAAATACTGGTAAGTTTCACATTTAAAAGTAAATTTATAAAAAATAACAAAATCAATTATAAAGTCAAATACGTTTGGCAAATATATTGAGAATAAAATTACAGAAAAGTGGCTAAGAGCTATAATTTATGAATAGCCATTATACATTAAAAAAATTATATAAACATCTCAACTAAACAGTTCCCAAATATATTTTTTTAAGTTTAATCCTTGATGTTGCGATGCTGTAGATAAGCAGATACTACATACATTAGTGAATGCACATATATATCTCTATATATTTTTATATGTATTATATATGTATTTCAGAGCATTTCTGGATTGTCATTTTGCAATATATATACTGAAAGATTATATTTATTATTTTCTTTACAGTGATTTTTCTCCTAAAATCTTTTGAAAAATTTAAAGATACATAGAACATTATATAAGATACATAATATAATATTTATTGATATGCACTTATTTTAAAAGTTTTAAAACAACTTGAGTTCTCCGTAGTTGGAAATCACTTAAATAAATACTTTTAGAAATCATTTTTTGTAATTGATTATGGCTGCTTATTATGCACACATAAACTATGTTATGAGAAAATGCTTACTGAAGTGAAAAATTATTACAATGTATGACAGAAAGAGTTTTAAAATACAGTTGTACATCACTTAACAACAGGTATATCTTATGAGATGTGTTTTTAGGTCATTTTGCTGTGCAAACATCCTAAAGTGCACTTACAGGAATCTAGATGGTAGAGCCTGCTACCCACATAGGCTATATGGTGTAGCCTGTTGCTCCCACGCTACAAACCTGTACAGCACGTTACTGAACTGAATACTGTAGGCAACTGTAAAACAATGATAATGATTTATGTATCTAAACACGTCTAAATATAAGAATGGTACAGTAAGAATACCATATAAAAGATTAAAAATGGTACACCTGAGTAGGGCACATACCATAAAGGGAGCCTGAAGGACTGAAAGTTGCTCTGGGAGAGTCAGTAAGTGAGTGGTAAGTCAAGGTGCAGGCTAGGACATCACTGTACATTTAGATTACACTAAATTCATAAAAAGTATTTTTTCTATCCTCAATAACAAATTAATTTTAGCTTTCTGTCACATTTTTCATTTATAACCTTAAAAAAAAAAGACGTGATCCCCTTTGTATTGTTCAGGTTAGAGTGCAGTGGCACAAACTCCTGGGCTCAAGCACCCCACTCAAAATAGCCTCCCTGATATCTGGGAATACAGGCATGAGCCACCATGCCTGGCTTCCCTCACACACTTTTTAATCTTTTTGGCTCTTTTGTAATAACACAGGTTAAAATAAACATTGTCCATCTGTACAAAACATATTTTCTTTCTTTATATTTTTATTCATAGGCTTATTTTTTATTTTTATTTATTTATTTGTTTTACTTTTTGAACTTTTTTTGTTAAAACATTAAGATACAAACACACACTTGAGCCTAGGCCTACACAGGATCAGGATGAGAGATATCACTGTCTTCCATCTTCACATGCTGTTCCACTGGAAGACGATCGGGGTAATAACATATATGGAGCTGTCACCTTCTATGATAATAATGTCTTCTGGAACACATCTTGGAGATCCTGCCTGTAGCTAAACTACAGTTAACTTTTTTTGCTGTTAATAAGCAGAATGAGTATACTCTGAAATTGATTAAAAATAGAGTACAGTAAACACATAAACCACTAGCATAATTGTTTATTATCATTATCATGTATTATTTACTATATATAATTGTATGTGCCAGACTTTTATACAACTGGCAGTGCAGTAGGTTTGTTTGCACCAACATCGGCACAAACACATTAGTAATGCATTACTCTATGCTGTTATGATGGCTAAAATGTCACTAGGTGACAGGAATTTTTCTGCTCCAACATTACACGTGGGTCCCAGTTGAAGCGTGTGTGACTGAATTGTATTCCAAAATAATTGTTCTAAGCATCAACTAAAAGCAAAATATCAATTATGGAGTTAATTGTACATGAACAGCAATAGAATTGCACAAAACACACAACAGAAAATAAGTTTGATACCGAAACAATAGACATATACCTTTAAAATGTTTTCAATAAAATCTATTAGTGCAATAGAATGAAAGGACTACTGTTAATAATACTATGATGTGATTAATTTTCCATTGTGAAATAAAACAAAGTTTTTATAAACTTTAGGCTGTTTTACAGGGAGAGAGGCTCCCAAAACTTTTATTATCTGAGTCATGCACTCAAGCTCTGTGGTGAAATAAAAATTTCAATATTTGTAAGCAGAAAAAACAGAACTAGAGTGTGAGAGTTGGAAATAACCAGTTGGATGCTATTTAGGGGCTAGAAGGTCTGAAAAGTAGGAAATCAAAAAATAGATGAGATTTAGTTATGAGACGAGGATTCCTGAACCAAGCACAATGAGCATTGTCTCACCATCTTGGAGACCTCAGTGGAAATCCAGGGGCTTCTACCTTGGCTCAGTGTATAGTTTTCAGGTGGCCTAGAGAAACAAACAGAGCGAGAGGAAAGGAAAAGAAGGAAAGAGATGAAAGAAAGAAAGTGGCTACTGAAGAACCAATGTTATTCTCAATTATCATAGGAAACAACACAAAACACAGAAATGGGTTGTTGGTACTTAACATTGATCATAGTGTGTGTTTCCTGTCATCATACTGAAATTCCATCACCTGCATTTTCTCTCTAGTCCTTTCTCTTTATAAAGAGGATTTAGGTGATGGAATGCTGTCAATTCACCTGTCAAATAGTCTCCATGCTATTTCAGCTCTATCAGGACAAATATTATTCTTTCATTCAAGCCATATGGAAAACCATTGTATTTTTTTTTTTCTTATTTCAGCCTGTTTAGATTTCATCAGGAAAGATATTATTTTCCTATTTTCCTTAATATTTTTCTGTCCACACAATTGTTACTAAATCTGAATGGCTGGCTATCTTCTACACCAACTGATTCATTTTCTGTTTGCAGGAAAACCTCTCATGGACCTTTCATGTGGGTGTGAAAGAGCAGTAACCTCAGTGGATATACACACAGAAAAATCATTTAAAAATATTTATTTTTATGAATTTTCATTTTCATAAAAATTCCTCATAGTATCCCCACAGCCAATTTTTCCCAGAGTAGAAAATCATATCAGGAAGCCACTGAAAATATCAATAAAATACCAACCTTTGGATAATCTAAATGAAAATCATGTCAAAGACTGGATTTGCAGTTTGGGTCCTCCTTATCACTTCAGGAAACATCATTGATGACAGTTTAATCCCAAGTAAGAGAGAAAACAAAACAAAAACACCTTGAACCAGGCAGGGCAGGAAGAACATCGGGAATCTTAGGAGCTCTTCTCATTAGTGCATGGAGATAGGCAAGTATGGCATCTGGTTGAGTCTTTTGGAACTGGAAGAATGAAAAGTAGTGAAAAAGACCTTCTTAATGCAGGATTCTAATCTAAGACATACAGAGTTAATGAAATTCCCATTTATTGTATTCTCAGTGTATTGATAATACTTACATTGTTACTTATCCTTGAGATCTAAGCAGCAAAATGGGCTAAGAGTCATCCCTATCTTTGAGCTAGTCAATACTATACTCCCGATAAATGTTACTTATGTTTCTACAAATATGTAGCTCAACATTAGAAAGGATTATTCTGGCTATGAAGCACATACGGATGCACTAGTCTGAGCTTTTTTACTCCCTCTCCTCTCCCTTTCCCCTTTTCGTCCTTCAGTTCTCTTATTCTACCCTTACTTTCAAAGGACTTTGGGCTCTACAATACAAAATCCATTTATATTTTAAGAAATAACCATGAAGCAATATAAAGGGCAAAGTTGGTAAGAAAAATATATCCTCAGACTTCTATTTCACAACAACAACAACAACAACAACAACAACAACAACAACAACAACAAAAAGCAAAGCCCTCAAAATGTAATTTGGGGGCACTTTCAAAGGCTTGTTCAGAAAGAACATTAGACATGATTTTCGTTAGACCTGCCCTTATATATTAGAATTCTATACAGTTGTTGTTACATTGATCAAAACAGTGAATGAACAAGCTGTTTAGAACTAGAAGTTACTAACATATCCTATTCAAAAAAAAAGAAAAGAAAAGAAAAAGGAAAAAAACCCCAGCTTGAATGTATATGTAACAAATATTGCTCACAAAAGAAGTAACCACACTCTCTTCAAAATACAAAGAAATCTCACATACACCAACTTGCCAGGGGAAGATATTTGGCTTGCAAAACAATCAGTTTTATCCCCAGAAAATAGGTCTAATTTACTGATAGCTATAAACTGAATAGTAAATTGACTCTTTATTATATCATCTCTCCTAGTATTACACCATGAGCCCGGTTCAAGAATCATTGTCCAGCTGCTCCATGAAAGCCTGCATAAAGATACATGGACCCTGAAAATAATCTATTTCCCAGTTCTTTGTGGCCCTGGAAAGGCACAAAATTTATGGGACTTGTTAGAGAAGCCAGGCAAATAAAAACAGAAAGATACCCGAGTGTTCTTGGCAGTACCTTGTTCCTATAGACGTAAAAGTGTTTAAGGTTCTCTATCCAAGATAATGTTCTTGCCATCCAGTGAATGAAATCATAGGAGATGCTAGCCAATAATGTTCAACAATGCATTCTATTTATTGTACCTAGTAATAATTAAATCTCTGCAATGAAAAATGGCATTTTGTTTAAAACAGGTCCTATTCCCTTATTATCGTTTCTTTTGCCCTAAACATGCAATTATCTTATCTATAGCACTGATAGTCATAAAGGTTCTCTTTTTTTTTTTTTTGAGACGGAGTCTTGCTCTGTCGCCCAGGCTAGAGTGCAGTGGCCGGATCTCAGCTCACCGCAACTTCTGCCTCCTGGGTTCACGCCATTCTCCTGCCTCAGCCTCCCGAATGGCTGGGACCACAGGCGCCCACCACCTCGCCCGGCTAATTTTTTTTGTATTTTTAGTAGAGACGGGGTTTCACCGTGTTAGCCAGGATGGTCTCGATCTCCTGACCTCGTGATCCGCCCGTCTCGGCCTCCCAAAGTGCTGGGATTACAGGCTTGAGCCACCGCGCCCGGCCAGTCATAAAGGTTCTCTGAGGAACACAGTGATAAGTATGGCATAGAAGGGTTGATAAAACATTAGTAATAAAATGATATTTTTCACTAATTTAAACCTTTTGTCATTCGCTTTTCTAGAGCCAAATCTTCTATTAAACAAGGAAAGAAACTGATATAAAGAGGTAATTGCTTTTTATGATTGTTTTTGAAGAATCAGGGAATTTAGACAATCAAAAATATCAGACGTATTCATGTGTTCAATGACCAAAATTTATTTGAAAAAGAATAATATGGGTAATGGTAGGCAGGGCTGTTATGATTCTCTATGTACTTATTACTTCTTCCTGCATATTTCATTTAAAACAGTGTAATTTTGTAAGACATAAGTGGAGTGAGGTATTGAAAGCAGTGGATATGAGGAAAACCTTATCTTTCTGAAAAATGGTATACTCAGACCATACTTAAATACTTTTGCACAAAGAATCATCTTTATATTTACCAATATAGAATGGAAAGAAAGAAATAAAAGTAACACACGGACTGGACTTGAGAAGAAAAAGCAGTAAAGTCAAATAATTGTTCTGAATTTTTTTTTTTTTTTTTTGAGAGCTGTTCTGTCTGATATAGCAACCACAGACATATACAAGTATTTAAATTTAAGTTTAAGTTAATTTTAAGTAAATAACATTAAAAATACAATATCTCAGTGTCACTTGCCACATTTCAAGAACTCAGTAGCTGCAAGTGGCTAGTGATTACAGAATTGGGTCAAAAAACATATAGAACATTTCCATTAAAGTAGAAATTGCTATTGGGCAGTGTTATTCCAGAGAACACTCATTATCATCTCTACAGACCTTTCATATTCCTGGAGTGTTTTCTGTAGTCTATGGAAAGCACAAAGAGGTAACAAAAGAGAAGCAAAACATTTACTGTATAACATTTATTGTACTTATCTTGACCCTGTAAGAAATTAGAATGACTCTTATTTAAAGAAACATATGAGTAAATAGATTCTCAATATTGTTATGATAGCTAATGGTCAAGCCCATTTTAATTGTAACACAATGTGGAACCTATCAATCAAGAAGTATGTATTTTGGGGTGCTATTATCCACCAAGCACTGTTCTACATACATGGAATATAAGAACAAACAGAAAAGAAATCTTTGCATTCAAAGATCAGCATTCAGATTTTGCTTCAGTACCTTCTATAATTATCTGGCACTGCCCTGAAACTTTAGTGGGTATTAAGAGTCCTACAACCCTTTCCAGATATTATTTGCACTCAGTAAAACTAGTTATAAGCTATTAGTAAATGGGGGATTTAAATGATATCTGGTTTTACTAGAGTCTTTTTTCTCAACATGTATTTGCTGTCTTTATTTCTTTTTACTTTTAAAATTGCCTTTTTTTTTTTTTTTTTTTTTTTTTTTTTTTTTTTTTTTTTTTTTTTTAGTTTACTGTCTGTGCAGGCTGTCTCAGAGGCAAGAGATATAACTAATATGCCAGATCTTAAATATGAACATCTTTCTATAGTAAATACTGAATAATAATGGCAAGTCTGATAAATCTGACAGAAATATAAAACACATTAAAAGACTGATGTTTGTTTTCAGTAACATTTTCAAAATTCTAAATTGATCCAATTATTGTAAAAAAAATCCCTTTATTATCTCTATTGATTAAAAAATAAATGTACAACCCTGTTTTTCAAAAAGACCTACTGCCAATTTTTCTCTAAGTCTGTTTTTCTCCAGCCTTATTTCATCATTAATTCCATTTCCCTGCCACGGCCTTTACGTTTATAACCCTATTCTTCACAAGAAATGAATTTGAACAAGAAAACTTATTTTGGAAGAAAAAAATATCAACAAAAGCTGTTAACCATAAATATTCTTACACTGTCATACCCCTATAATTTATACTGAAATCACAGAACTCGAATTATGTGTGCAATTGTGTAGTAGGCACAATTTCTTCCCATGTACACACATATACACATACCTAAGTGCAAAGTTTAAATGCATATATATCTTATTATACTTTAAGTTCTGGGATGCATATGCAGGACGTGCAGGTTTGTTACACAGGTATACTCGTGCCATGGTGGTTTGCTGCACCCATCAACCCACCATCTACAGTAGGTGTTTCTCCTAATGCTACTCTTCCTCTAGCCCTCCACCCCTGCACAGGCTCCAGTGTGTGTTGTTCCCCTCCCTGTGTTCATGTGTTTTAATTATTCAATGCCTACTTACACGTGAGAGCATGTGATGTTTGGTTTTCTCTTCCTGTGTTAGTTTGCTGAGAATGATGGTTTACCAATTCATCCATGTCCCTGCAGAGGACATGAACTCATCTTTGTTGTTGTTGTTGTTGTTTTGTTTTGTTTTTTGAGATGGAGTCTCACTCAATCACCAGACTGGAGTGTAGTCACATGATCTTGGCTCGCTGAAACCTACAACTCCCTGGTTCAAGTGATTCTCCTGCCTCTGCCTCCTGAGTGGCTAGGATTACAGGCACGTGCCACCACACCCAGGTAATTTTTGTATTTTTAGTAGAGATGGGGTTTCACCATGTTGGCCAGATGGTCTTAATCTCCTGACCTCGTGATCTGCCTGCCTCATCCTCTCAAAGTGCTGGGATTACAGGCATGAGTCACTGCACCCAACTGACCTCATCCTTTATTAAGGCTACATAGTATTCCATGATCTATATGTGCCACATTTTCTTGATCTAGCCTATCACTGATGGGCATTTGGGTTGGTTCCTAGTCTTTACTATTATTAATAGTGCTGCAATAAACATGTGTGTGCATATGTCTTTATAGTAGAATGCTTTACAATCCTTTGGGTATATACTCAGTAATGGAATTGCTGGGTCAATAGGCATAGGCAAAGACATCATGACTAAAACACCAAAAGCAATGGCAACAAAAGCCAAAATTGACAAATGGGATCAAATCAAACTAAAGAGCTTCTGCACAGCAAAAGAAACTATCATCAGAGTGAACAGGCAACCTACAGAATAGGAGAAAAATTTTGCAATTTATCTATCTGACAAAGGACTAATATCCAGAATCTACAAGGAACTTAAACAAATTTACAAGAAAAAAGCAAACAACCCCATCAAAAAGTGGGCAATGTATATGAACAGACACTTCTTAAAAGAAGACATTTATGCTGCCAAAAATCATTTAAAAAGACCTCATCATCACTGATCATTAGAGGAGTGCAAATCAAAACCACAATGAGATACCATCTCAGTCTAGTTAGAAAGATGATCATTAAAATGTCAGGAAACAACAGATCCTGGAGAGAATGTGGAGAAATGGGAATGCTTTTACACTGTTGGTGGGAGTTTAAATTAGTTCAGTCATTGTAGAAGTCAGTGTGGAGACTCCTAGAGGATCTAGAACCAGTTTAAATATGTTTTAAAGTGAGGGCTTAAGTTATTATAAGACTGGCCATTCCAAATGAATAGCAAGACTTTGTCTTTATCCCATCCACCAAAATATTACAGCAGAGTATCAAAACCTATCCAACTACTGTGCAAAGATGAGAAATAAAGTAGATGAAATTTATTGATGGATTTTTACAGTATGTTAAAATTGATTTCAAACATTAGGTAAATATTCACTTAAATTTTAAACTGTTAAAACAACATGTGGAAACCACAGACTTTCTTCTTGCAGGATGTCACTAATTTTGAGTGTGCACTTTTACTTCCAGAAAAGAGTGCTGGGCAGGAATTCAATGAGTGTTAACGCCAGTTTTAGGTGAAATTTAGGATATGTGTTAACGTACTAGTTCCACAAAGATTTAGTGAGTGCTCACATGTGTCAGTCCCTTTACCAAGCATTGGCAGAGGTGAGAAGAATAACACACTCATCCTCACACTCTAAGTAGTGAGTAAAAGATGCCCAAATAACTATCTGTAAGCCAGGGTGATAATTCTCACAAAGAAAATATTCATGAACTAGAGTTGGGACTCAAAAGACAGAGTGATGCATTACAGAATATTTCATGTTCATTTTAGACTAATGATTATATTAATGTAAAATAACACTTAATGAACACAGTTGCAAACAATCTATAATAGCTATTATAAATATGTATTAATACTCTGGTTATTGTCATGTCCAAAATGACATTTTTTTAAATGAACCCTGTAAATGTAAACCTTGAATAAGAATAAATTTTCACATTTTGCAGAAAATATAGGCGTTCATCTATGAGGCATCATGCTTTAGAAACAGTATTTTGGATATAGCAAAACATGTATTTTGGCCAAAAAAATAAAAGGCTGGGGTAAATATTTTTTGTGCTTGAGAAATCTTCTGGAAAATGGAGGGATTTCTATATCTTAGGTGTTCTAGGAGAGAAATGGATGTATAAGTTAGTTCAACATGAGTTTTGGATTCTTTTCCAGTCCCCAAGGCCCAACGAATGAAAATTTCCTTAATGCAATTCCTTTCTAGCATTGTGTAGTAAGAACTAAGCCATATTCCAAGGGTGAAGCAAATGTAGGAACCCAGTGATCTAGCTCATAACAATCCCCTATGAAGGAATAAGGCATCATTTTTCTATCACATAACCAACGACCCAGAGAGTGAGATAAAATCACCACACTCAGGTTAACAACCTCTTCTCTGTAAAGTTCTTCTTTGGCTTTCAGAGCAAATCAGTTGTAGATTTTTCTAAGGATTCAATGTTCCAAACATGTCTCGACTGGAGCTCTCAGAAAATGAGTTACCAACATAATACCAAGGTTGGGATTGCTTGGTTTGTACATGAATCCTGTTCCATTACCACTTCAAAGTCCAATGACATTTTGGTACTCAAAAAAAAAAAAAAAAAAATAAGGATAGCTATCTATCTATCTATCTAGATAGATAGATGTTAAATGGACTGAATAAATACTGGCCATACAAACTTACCTGAAGATTAATTAGCTAGGTAAGAGAATATTCTATCCATTAAACTAACTCATTTATACAAATGATAAAATATGGAGTAATGCTATAGTTCTTGTAATTTCTAATTACTACAGTATTTTGAAAATATATTCAAATGCTACATGATTAGTTTCTCTCTTTAGAAACATGTATTTCAGGCAGATGCAATTAATTAACAGCATCAATCTGGTACAAAGGTCTAAATTCCTCACTTATTACTGGAGTTGGTGGTTTGTGGAATGAAGTGTGTGTGTTTGTGCATGTGTGCATGCCTTATTGAGGCACTAATTTTGTAACCACAAACTTACTCAGAATCAAAGAGCGAGATTTCAAATACAGTAATTTATTTTACATAGCCCATTAATTACATTAGTTTTCTGCATATATCCAGATGTGCACATAAACATTCATTGGAGAATATACAATCTTTCTGCTCTAAAATAGTTCACAGCACAGCAAACACAGGCATCCATTTTCCCGAGGGATAGGTCTCATAACATCAATTTAAATAGACATGGGCTGAAATTTTAAGTTTGTTTTAGAACTTGAGCTTTCACAGTCTTAGCTTTACACTGGACCTTAGTTCATTCTTCCTGGGGAGTTTTTAATGGCATCTCAATCTCCTAAACAGTGTGCAGTACATTCTGCTTTTTACATTACCGTTCTTAATGTGTCCTTGAAATACCTGGGGTACTGGGGATTGTTCAGCCACAATGCACAAGCCTTGTGTTATGTAGCTGGAAGAATACTTAGAAGCACTAGTAAAAAAATGACTATAAATAGTTTTTAACAATTTATTTAAAAATTTTTAAAAATATATTTGAAATGTTCTGACATCAGTATTCAAATACCTGTATCTTCTATGCAATTAAATTTTAAAATCTTTTAAGATTCTTCTTGACACATGATTTCATCCTCTCTGAGAGGGATAGAAAAAAAATCTTGTATAGCACAAGCAATTATGATTTTTAGAAGGTGTTATTCTTTGAGTCTTGGTAGTCTCTCCTTGTGTAAGACTCATTATTGATGGTTTCCTTTCAGTTCCAAAGAATGAGAGCTGACAAAGTTTCTCATAAATCTAGCATCTGCTCTTCAATTTGTCTTTGTAGTATAATATTTCCTCAATGGACATATCATGCTTCTTTTTTGGAGGAATATACTTATTAAATACAAAATCTGTTCAAATTTTTCATAAGAACTGATTTTTAAAACACCGAAGACTGTATAGTCGTATCATTTGGTCTTTAGCTGAATACTATTAGCTTTACTACTAACACACATAAATAAAAGGAGAGAAAATTTTGGCTGAATATGAAACTTGAAATTTATGAATTTTTATGAATTTTATGAAATGTGAATTTTATGGATTTATGATCTTTTGGGGATTACAGTTTACTAACTAATGATAAAGTGCAGCTTCTTAGAACAGGAAGGAAAGAGAGACTTATTTAAAAGATTCTCACAAACTTTCCTGGGCATGAGATGGCTTTCATGAACGATAATATGACAAGTTAAGTGCAAATGAATCAGAACATATGGATTAAATTTCTCTTGAAATATACATGGTTTTGTAAATCATGAGCACAAAAAAAGAAATGAGAAAATGCAGTTTCAACTTTGCCAAACCCAAGTCATTTGAACAATTGTTCAAGAAAGTGTTCCAGACCATATTTTCCCGTTTTAAATCCACCTAATATAAGAAGAAATACTTTGAACTTATATAGCCAGTTCTTTCTCAGTAACTCAAAGTTCTTTTGGAATTTCCTCATGTCTTCCTCATGCTAATCTTGCAAACAAATTTTAGACATAATATTGCTATTCTATAATATGTGATAATGGGAAAAGTTTAAAAATTGTATGCTTTGTAAATAAGGAAGACCCAGGTGTTACAACTTACATTAAATGAAAGCCAATAAATTAGATTTTCCCCCAAACTCTATGAATATACTACTGTCAGCAACATTATAAAAATAAATGTAGAATCCTAGTATGAATTGATGATAGAAGTATGTACTCTCAGGCAAGACAATTTTCCATAAATACATTATATCCAATATCTATCAAAAACGATTTATCTTCCAATTTATTTTTACAGTTATTTTGCTGTACAAAGAAGATAATTTCCTTTAAAAATAAATCAGATAGTCTGGAAGTAATGGCTCAGACTTTGTAATTCTGGCACTGTGAGAGGCCAACCTGGGAGTATAGGCTGAGGTCAAGAGTTTGAGACCAGCCTGGGCAACATAGTAAGATCCCTGCCTCGACAAAATAAAAATCAGAAAATTAACCAGGCGTGGTGACATATACCTGTAGTCTCAGCTGGGGAATGGTAAAGCAGGATATTTTCTTGAGTCCAGATGGTTGAGGCTACAGTGAGCCATGAATGTACCACTGCACTCTAGCCTGGGACACAGCATAAGGCACTGTCTCTGAATTTCTTTTTAAAATCAGAAATGAGAGATACACCTTAAGGGGATGAAAATAAAAAATAACATCTATTGCTAACATTTTAGGGTATATTTTCTACATTTCTCCTTGAGTGTAACTACATGCATATATTATTTATAAGATACATGCCATAGTATATATTTTTTGTTTATTCTAATTGATTTTAGACATGTATAGTATATATGAACATTATATGCATATATTTTATACATTTTTATAATTGCTATTAAAATTAGACTATACTATACACATTATTTTTCAATCTAAATATCTCCATTAATTTATTATTTTATTTTAATGTATCTATATATCAATATAAATGATAGAATATTTTCTAAGTCACACTGGTTATATGCATTTATAGAATGAATGTTTTTCATATATATTTTTTAAATTTTTAGTATTAATTTTCTAGAGATAGGGTCTCTCTCTGTTGCCTAGGCTGGAATGCAGTAGTGTGAAAATAGCTCACTTTAGCCTTCAATTCCTGAGCTCAAAGGATCCTCCCACTCCCAGCCTCTAAAGCAGCTAGAACTACAAGTATCAGGTGTGTGTTATCATTCCTCATGCCTGACTAATATTTTCTTCTTCTTCTTCTTTTTGTTTAGTGTTTTTTGTTTGTTTGTTTGTTTGTTTTTTGGTAGAGGTGAGGTCCCGCTATGTTACTCACCCTGGTCTCAAACTCCTGAATTCAAGTCATCTTCCCACCTCCGTTTGCACCTCAGCCTCTAAAAGCTCTGGGATGACAGACATGAGCAACAGCTGTGCCCAGCTGATGTTTTCCATATTGTCAAAAAATAGGCATAGGCAAATTTTTATGTTATCAATATATGGAGCTCATATTCTTCAAAAGGATCACACTGCTCCTGGTCAAACACATTTCAGTTCTATATTCCTGTAGACCTCACAAGGGATAGGAATCTTTTGTCTTTGATTCACTGCTAGATGACCTGGGCTTAGCACAGTGCGGTACATAAGAGGGATTCAGTGCAAAAAGGAATGAATGCATACCTCTGCCCTACCGTCCCTTATGTACCCCACTCTCACTGAATATCACTCTGATCTGCTAGACATTTTTTAATCTCTACCAGCATGAGGTAGAATGCTACTCCTCTTCCTCTTATTTAAGTCTCCATATTCATCCCACTGACAATGTTCGTGGTTTACTTTTGTGGTCAGTTTATTTGATTTTGTTATTGGGATGAACATGCATTTTTTATTACAGAACCCAACCTAAAAATGGAAACTTTGGGCCAGGCGCAGTGGCTCAAGCCTGTAATCCAGCACTTTGGGAGGCCGAGACGGGCAGATCACGAGATCAGGAGATCAAGACCATGCTGGCTAACACGGTGAAACCCCGTCTATACTGAAAAAAAAAAAAAAAAAAGAAAAAACAACAACAACAACAACAACAAAACTAGCTGGGCTAGGTGGTGGGCGCCTGTAGTCCCGGCTACTCGGGAGGCTGAGGCAGGAGAATGGCGTGAACCGGGGAGGCAGAGCTTGCAGTGAGCCGAGATCCGGCCACTGCACTCCAGCCTGGGCAACAGAGCCAGACTCTGTTTCAAAAAAAAAAAAAGGAAACTTTGTTTGATATATTAAGTCACAGGATCTATATTAACTTGAAAACTTGAAAACTACAGATACAAATTGCCAGAAGCTAATAAGAGACACAGAGAAATTTCCATAGGGATTCCTTTGCATCTACTCTTCCCCTCCTGAGATTGATCTATCTATCTATCTATCTATCTATCTATCTATCTATCTATCTATC